>NW_021604598.1:5443985-5496532 GCF_004785775.1 Grammomys surdaster | reverse complement strand
AACCAAACCAAACCACACCCAACCAAACCAAACCAAGCCAAGCCAAACCAAACAAAACCAAGCAAACAAAACAAAGCTGCAGACAAAAGAAGCTACCAATAGCCAACCAGAAGCATCACTTGCATATATGCTAAGCACACTTATTGAAAGGCAGAGGCTTTTGGGCTGCATTGGTGCTCATGAAGAGTACATTAAAGTATAAAGACATGAGTTGAAAGTAAAGTAATAGAGAGAAAATGTAACACTAAAAGAAGAGCAAACTAGCTGAGCATGGTGGCGCAAGTCTCAAGTCCCCACACGTAGGAAGTGGAAGAAGGTCGTTTGGGAGTTCTAGGACATTCTGGGCTATGTGAAATCTTGTCTCAAAAAGAAAAAACAATACAGAAAAAGAAGAAAACTAGAGTAGCTGTACTAACATCAAAGCGGGTTTGACTTGGATAAAATGTCACTTTTAGGGTGCTTTCCTATGCTTGTTTATACATCCAACATCAGAACCCTAGGTCTGGCAGGACTGAAAAGGAAACAGACAAATAATAAGAGTAGGAAATTTCAATGCCCTTCTCTCATTAGTTGACAGAGTAAGTAGGCAAAAATGAGAAAGAAGTCAGAATATTTGAACAGCTCTGTTAACCAGCCTGACCCAGTTTACAGTTAGACAGCATCCCCTTCAGCCATAGTGGACTATGCCTTCTGCATAAGTGACAGACAAGTACCATGAAGACCAAGAGCTGTACAATAAAACCAGGCTCAATAAGGTCAAACACGCGCGAGTCACATGAAACCTGTTTCTGACCACAAAGGAACTGTAAGACAGAGGATTAACAAGAAGAAGCTTTGAAAGATCCCTAAATATTTGTAAACTACATAACACATGTATGTAAGGGAAATATCAAGAGGGTTGCAGAAGGCTTCGGACTGAAGGAAAAGGAAAACATGTGAGATGCTGGTAAATCACTCCTCAGTAGTATAACCTTTCTTTATAAATGAAGAAATGTCTAAAGATAACGACCCCCATTTTCAATCTCAAAACAAAATGCCCCCAAAAAATTACTAGGCAAAGAAGAACAAATCAGATTTAAAGTTATGGGGGAAAAATGGTGGAAAGTAAGGGGAGAAAAACAGTGAGACATTAATACATCAACCTGACAGGACCTACAATCCCTTAAAATAAATAAATAAAACTGACAATCCTTCACTCAAACTGACCAGAAAGACAACACAATCCCCCTCATTAAACATGAGGGAATAACATTGTTGTATAGTCTGAATAATCTCCTGGAAAGGGACTCTGCATGAAGCATTGTTTAAATTATGTTGATCTATGGCATGTTTATAGGGGATTGTCTTTAATTGAGATAAGAAGACCCTTTCTCCTTTAAGTTGCTTTTGTCAAGAGTATTTTATTACAGCAAAAGATAAAAAGCTAAGACAAGGAGTAATAAAAGAATGGCATCATATGGTACAACAATCAGCATACTTACAATTTCAACAATTTGAATGAGGTATATACATTTTTTGAAGAAAAAACCCCATCAAATGTCACTCAAGAAGAAAGAGGTAATTTGATAGCTGTAAATTTGTAATTAATATTTCCATAGGGGGCTAAGATGCCCTCCATGACTTATATGAAATATGTAAAGCATGTATAATAGCAAAAATATCCAAGTACTTCTAGAGAACAGAATTGAGGGGATATTCAATGTTAGTTTTAATGATCAATCTGAAAGGCCCGACAATCCCTTAGTATAAGCTTCTGATCATACCTGTGGGGGAATTATCTTGATTACATTAATTGCAAACTCATCCACTGTGGGTAACACCATCCTGAATTCTGTAAGTGGAGTAGCCTGAATGCATCTCTCTTATTTCCAATTGCATCTACAATATGACCTGTTACTCCAGACTCAACCTATCTTTACTTTCCTGTCATGTTGGACTTTACCCTTGAACTGTGAGGTAAAATAAAGCTTCTCCCTCTTAGTATGCTTTGGTAAGGGTATTTTATTACAACAGCAGGAAAAGACACCAAGAATACTTTAAAAATGAAGCTACACAGATATCATTACCTTAAGAGTAAGACTGAGGAAAGATATTACAAAATAGAAAATTAGATCCTAATACTCCTTTTTGAATATACATAGGACAATTCTTGAAAATAATTCTAGGAGATTGAGTTCAACAAAAGGATGTTAATATGACTAATTAGAAGTTCTTCAGAAACATAAAGTTAGCTTGACATTAGATGTTCAACCAACAAAAACTTAAAGAATACTAAAAAAGAGAGAGGGAAAAATTATCTGGTTATCTTAGTAGACGACGAAAAATTAAAATCAAAACCAAAATGCAGAATCTGTTCTTGATTTAAAAAAATCCTCTCAGCAACATTTGATGAGAAGGGACCAATGACCAGGTCTTATGAAGGATGTCTATCTACCAAATCCTAGGCGTTCATATTGTCCACAGAGTGAGAGAGCTCGCTACTCTTCAGTACTGTATAGGTAATTATAAACATACAGTAAACTGTGGAAAATTAAAATAACATTTATAACAAACAGAAGCAAACAGTTGAAGTTACTTCAGGTCATAGATAGCATGATTACACACTGATTGCAAATCTTTAAAAGAGCTACTGGGACTAACAGGAGTGTTAGCAAAGCTATCAGATACAAAATCAGCATACAAAAGAAAATTACACTTATATTTAATACACATGGAAAAAATGGAATATGAAATTAAAAAGCATCTAATAGAACATGAAATGTTTTGAGATAAATGTGGCTCAGATATGTTAGGCATGTATATTTAAATCTATTTAATTTTAGTGCTAAGTAAATGGAAGGGCATACTGTACATGAGTTGAAAAAGACTCAACATTATAAATATCAATTCTCCACAAATTGATGCACATCTCAGACATAATCCTGATTAAAATTTCAGTGAGCTTGAAAAATTAATCAATAAAATTTGTATGGAAATAAAGGAGCTAGAATTGCCAATACAATTTTGAAAAAGAAAAATAAAGTTGAGATACTGGTAAAAACTAATTTCAAGATTTTAATATACAGGGACAGCGATTAGGGAGTGGTAGCTTCAGTATGCAGATCTGCAAATGGAGATTAAAAAGATAGCAGGAAGTGCAGAAGTGGGCACTTCCCCATCATCTGGGAATAAGACCCCTCACACTGTTCTGGGTATGTAACCTTTTAACCCCAGACACTGTTAATTAGTATTTTTCACAAGTATAGATACACCTATGTGAAATGTCAAATGCTACATTTAGAATAGTAACTATGACATTGGATTTATTACTTTTATTTCTTCAGTATGCAGTTGGGTATTTGGCTTCTTTCTCATGCTACACAATTAAAAATATTCTTTTTTTGGCTCTTTGGTTATTAATTTGGTGTTTTCTTTAGGTCACAGCTATTTTTTTTGAAAGAGGTATTTTCACTCCTGGAAGACCATGTACAAAGACAATGTATCTGTTTTGAGAGGGCCTCAATTTCTTTATTTTAAATTGGTTATTTTATTTATCTACATATCAAATGTTGTCCCCCTTCCTGGTTTTCTCTCTGCAACCCCCTATCCCATTCTCTATCTCCCCTGCTTTTATGAGGGTGCTCCCCTACCCACTCCCACCTCACTGCCCTAGCATTCCCCTATTCTGGGGCATTAAACATTCACAAGACCAAGGGCTTCTCCACCCATTGATGCTCAACAACGTTGTCCTCTGCTACATATGCAGCTGGAGCCGTGGGTCCCTCCATGTGTACTCCTTGGTTAGTGGTTTAGTCCCTGGGAACTTTGGAGGTTCTGATTGGTTGATATTGTTGTTCTCCCTATGTGGTTGCAAATCCCTTCAGCTCCTTCAATTCTTCCCTTAACTTCTCTATTGGGGTCCCTGTGCTCAGTCTAATGGTTGGCTTTGAGCATCCATATCTGTATTGGTAAGGCTCTGGCAGAGCCTCTCAGGAGACAGCTATACCAGGCTCCTGTGAGCAAGCACTTCTTGGCATCCACAATAGTTTCTGAGTTTGGTGTCTGCTCTGGCAGTTCCTCAGAAAATTAGACACAGGTAATAACCTGAAAGACCCAGCTCCATCACTCCTGGGCATATACCAAAAAGATGTACCAATATATAACAAGGACATGTGTTCCACTATATTCATAGCAGCCTTATTTAAAGTAGCCAGAAGCTGGAAACAACCCAGATGTCCTTTAACAGAGGAATGGATACAGAAAATGTGGGCCTCAATTTCTTAATGGCTGCTCGTGTTCCCTGCACAGCTTTTCTGTAGTCTTCAGTTTTAGCACAACAAATAATTTACTACATTTATTATTCAAGCTGTCCATATAGCCATATGCTCTTCACATTTGTGTTGTTAGTGAATAGTCACTTTATGATTGATATTATGAACTTTTCCCAATATTTAATCATATCTTGATCCAGTACCTTTGAATCAATTCATACTTGTTTTGAGTCATTATCTGCTGAAGTTATTAATATTCATTGCCACCATATAGTAAATTCCTGCATTAATTTTTGCTTAATTAAATTCCATATTCTCATGACCATTTTCATTGCTCTGTCCTTCTTTTTATGTTTAGTTGTATTTATTTGTTAGTAAGCAACTGAACTCATGTCCTAGGAGTCTCTGCACAGCAGGTGAACATACAAGACCCAAATGTTATCTTTCCCTTTGGCTGAGAAAATAGACCCATGAATTACCCTTAAGCCCCTCTCTGAAGTGAACCTATGATGTGTCCCTGTGTTCTATAGGGAGAGTGTGGAGAGCCTGATCCAGAAGCATTCCTATGCCCGGTCACCCATCCGTACCTATGGAGAAGAGGATGTACTGGGGGAGGAGAGTCAGACAACTCCAAATCGAGGTAAGGCCATGCACCATCTGAAGGTGTGGAACTTCTAGAGTCCAGAGCACTTGACAGGGAATGACAAGGGTTGATGGAGTGTCTGGACCTCTGGGAACAAAGGCCAACAAGTACCTTGAGCCTTTTCAAAATAGACAGTCTACAGTGCTGATTCTCATTATGCCTCATTAATTTTCTTAATAGCTGCTCTGCTGGAGGTGTGTTTTGCTAGTAACAGAACATAGAACCTTTGAATCAGGATAGTGGTAGGCTTTTCTGTGACTTACTGCCAGAGTCACCAACCACACTTTGAGACAATTTCATACTATTTTTGAATCTCAGCTTTATTATTTGAAAACTAGAGATATGTTATTAGGACCAGTTCAAAATGAAGAACATTTTTAAAAGGCTTGTCATGATGGAGGGCCATCACTGGCCTTAAGAGTTGATGCAAAATCTAAGCAAAGGGCCCAGTCTCTTGTAATTCCCTATATTTTGGAAAGCAAAGAGAAAAATCTCTGGGCTTATTGGCTTCTCAGCCTATTCTATTAAGTGAACTCCAGAATAATGAAAGATTATATCTTAAAAGAGGGTGCAGTGGTATCTGAGGTTGTCCAGTACACACTACAAATGGGAGTGTGCACACACAAAACACTAAAGAAATAAGCAAAGTTTCCCTGGGCAGAACGCTCATAGAGAGAAGACAGCACATAGGAAGCAAGAATAGAGAGAAAGAGGAGACAAGGGAGGCCAGTGGTAGCCATCATGGGGCTTATGATGTTCACATGGAGAGCAAATCTCTATCCTGTGTGTGTGTGTGTGTGTGTGTGTGTGTGCACCTAAAATACCAAATAACATTATTAGTGAAAGCACAGGACACTCTTTATAACTCACTGGAAGGAAGCCATCCTTACTTGGACAATTCAGCCAGCATTCCTTCTGGTTTCAACTTCTGAATATTGATGAAGAAAAATTTATTCTTATGGCTCTCATGATGGCTTTTGGAAAAGATGAATTTGCTGAGTGATAGCCACCTTTTTTTAGAGGTGCTGCTAATATTTGGAGATCTTTAAGGAAATGAGATCGTATCCTCAGTCAAAGCACCACTGCTCAGCCACTCTGGAATATGTAGGCCGTGGAATCAGCTGAGTATTTTTCTGTTTAGTAAATTCTTCCTTTCATATTGGAAGTAAATGATATCTTCTCATCTAGGAAGTTGGATCTACCCTCTATGTTTGAGAATTTCTTTAGAATATAGTATATTATGATCTCATTCACCAGTCTTCTCCAAATGCTTCTAAGATTTACCCACACATTTTTAGCCATACAGTTTTGAATTCTTTTCTTTCTTTTTTATATTTATTTTATTTATAATACTTATATTATTTTAAATACTTTTATTATTATGATATGTACATATGATATATATGTATATGAGTGTTTTGCCTGTGTGAATGTATATGTTCCATGTGCATACCTGGTGTCTGTAGAGGTCAGAAGAGGGCATCAGATCCCCATAAGAATGGAGTTACTGATGGTTGTGAGCAGCCATGTGGGTGCTGGGATATGAACCTGGTTTCCCTGGGAGAGCAACAGTGTTGTCAACCACTGAGTCAACTCTCCAACCCCTTCTTTAAAAAAAAAATTCAATTTGTATTGCTTAACTACTCTTGGGTATGGAGCATTAGCATTTTTTAAAAAAATAAAATGATCTTAAGCTGGGTGTGGTGGCATCTTCCTTTAATGCCAGCACTTGAGAGGCAAAGACAGGCAAGATCTCTGTGAGTTTGAGGCCAGCCTAGTCTACATGGTGAGTTGCAGGATAGCCAGAGCTACATAGTGAAACCCTGTCTCAAAACAATATCAGCAGCAACAACTACAACAAAAGACAATAAACTGTTCGTTCTTTACTAGTATATTGAAGTAGCAACTTGAGTCTAATAAGCATTTTTCTTCCAGGATCAGCCTTTACAACATCTGACAATTTGTCTCTCAGTTCCTGGGTATCATCATCTTCCAGTTTTCCTGGATTTCAGCATCCACAGCCCCTGACTGCTCTTGGCACCAGCACAGCATCTATAGCGACACCAATTCCTCACCCTATACAGGGTTCTCTGCCACCCTATGGCCGCCTGGGAATGCCTCTGACCCCATCTGCAATTGCCAGCTCCATGCAGGGAAGTGGTCCCACGTTCCCTTCATTCCACATGCCTAGATACCATCACTACTTCCAGCAGGGGCCCTATGCTGCCATCCAAGGACTTCGCCACTCCTCTGCTGTGATGACGCCATTTGTATGATTCTTCTGAGAGTTGGGGGAGCTAGGTACAGAATGTGCAAATGGCTATGAAAATACAGGAGGGGATGGGTAGGTGGGAAGTGGGGTATTGGAGCAAGAACTCTCCAGGAAACACAGGACTTATTAAAGAGGAGAGCTGGACTCACAAAAAACCTACTTGTAAGAGAGTGCACCATGGGCCAAGATTCATCTGTGATCAGACCCAGGAGAGAATCAGTGTGAAGTTTAGCCAGCATACTCCTTCAACTAACAGGATATCAGTTTACCCAGAAAGCTTAATAATCCTAGTAGTTAAAAGTTTTGTTGATGCTGTACTATATAAAATCCGTACGTAGAAGTTTCTTTCTGCTTTCAACAGGTTCAAAGCATCATCCAGAAGGCAATACTATATAGCGTATTGACATGACTAACTTAAGTCCACTTCTCCCAGTAGAAAATGGAAGCCAATAGTGATATGTTTGTAGTGCTGTAGTTTAAGCATGTTTAGTTTCCTTTGTGCCAGTTTGATGCAGAAGGGGCAGAGTGGGTGCTAGTACGTCCTGTGGCATGACTGAATATGTGGTAATGCCCTTACCAAGTTCCTGCCATATCCACAGGCTGTGACACCATAAACTCTTTCTTCAGTCCCCTTTCTTTTTCTTTTTTTAACCTAATAATTCTTCTTCTTACAACAAATTTGCAGTTATGTAGTGAAAACCCTCTATATGCTATTTTAAAGCAAAAAATTCTCTCATTATCAAAGAGGTTGGCTTTTGAGGGGCTGCATCATCAACAGGCTGCTGACATAGTCACTGAGGACCTGTCCAGAGCTCATGCATGGTGACGGCTCTCCCTCACACAATCAAAGTCTGTTGGTTCTCTTCTGAGGGGAATTTCTCTGCCATAGGAACCACAGCCCTCTTCATTTGCACTTCAGTGTCAGGAGGCCTTTTGCGTATTAAAACACACTGGGCCAAGTTCTGAGTTTTTATATTTAAATCTGCTTTATTACTGCTTCCGTCATTGTCAGGGATCTGCCAACGGCCATTCTCCATGTGCATGCTTTACCACGCTCTCATGTACTCTTATGGGCATGGACTTGTCCTGTAGCTGGTTTCTTCTGTCTGACTGTATTACATTTACAGACTTCTTTCCATTTTCCCTGGTCCCTAATATGAAATTGCATGTTAATTAATTGACTCTTTGACAAAAACACTAATAATTCTTACCAGCAAAGAAGAGCTTCATCCAATTTCTGCTATCTTCTTAAAAGCTTTCCTTCTATGTGTAAACTAGAGCTTATGTTTTACTTCAATATAACCACTATGTTATTTTTGTGCAACATTTATCTTAGCATTTATAGTCAGGGTAACACATCTTGTATTTTGCAATAGTATGTTTCCCTAATATATTACATTTTTTAGAGTCATTAGACTTTCAGCTTTGAAGACAGTGTGTTCCACCTATAGGATGTGACCATGTAGGTCACCTGAACTTTATTTTGGTTTCAATTTTTTTATGAAGTTTCTATTCTACTCTGATCTTACTTCAAAAATATTGAATTGCTCAGAGATATGGGAAATAGCACTCCCGACAGTAGACGTGTATTTAGGCATAAATGCAGTATACTTACCACATCACTATGGAGTTTTATTTGGTAGCTTTAATGTTAGACTTTTCCATGTGGGATGATTTCCTAGGCCAAGTCTAGTCTATGAAAGAAGGCCTCATTCCAAGCCTGAGTGTGGGATTCTGGTTTTAGATTTTGTACTTGATACTCTCCACCAAAAGTCTATAGTTTACTTACAAAGAAGCACGAATTGTTAACAAAACCATTTTAAACTCTCATGTCAGACACTTCAGGTGAATCCAGCTTCTTGTGTGTCTTGTAGTAGTATCCACAGGTAGTTGGTTTCCAGACAAAATTCAGTTGTGCATTTCTCTTAAAAACCCATTGTGAGTGATGATTAAAATAAATGCCCATAAAGCAAGGATTGGAGATTGATATTTAATAATCAGCCGCTTGCAAAAGTACTTTGGAATAAAGTGCTACTATTTAAAGCAGAAAACACCAAGGCACAAGTGTGCAGGGTGCCCCTCATCTCTCCCTGGCATATGATGAGATCCTAAGGTGAGATTCTAAACACATGCCTGTGTTTTCTTTTCCATGAAAATGAAGGGATTGTTTTTTATAATTTTTTGAATTGGTGTGCCTCCCAGTAGGCTTTTTAAAAAAATTGCTGTTAAATATGATCTTTTGCTGGTATTTCCTGACCTTATAATTTTGCTTGTAATTAGGCAACATGAGGATGAAACTCACTGAAATCCATGATGGACAGCAAAGCGGGTTCTTGAAAATGTTCTTCCTAAAACTCTTCACTGGGTGTTTGTTTCCTCTGTTGGTATTACATAAACCAGACAAGAAACAGCACCATGTGAGTGCCTGGCATTTGAGCCTGGGGACACCTGTGCCTTTCTGACTTATTCTGGCTGTCAATTTTTATTATTCCTTAGGGAATTTACCACTTAAAATCCCAAAGTCTGTTCCACCAAAACTGATGGCAATAATTAGATATTAGTTGATAAATCCAGTTAATAAAAATGACCAAGAGTTCACAAGCATTTGGAATAGTTCAGGGCTTCCTTATGGATATTACATTGTGGAAAAAAAAAACATGGCCAAATATAGTGCTGTTGAAGAGGCCTGGCCAAGCTTTCTTTACTGAGCTTTATTGGACTTGCTCATATCCCTCAATAATTACAAGTTGTGGAGTGCCCGTTCCTTATTAAGTAAACCATCTCACCCATCCTGTCCTTAGCAGTTCATGTGGAAATAGTTCCAGTTGTGTGTAACACATCAACAGTTGTCAGGTAACGTTGTTGAGTTCAGTGGCTTTTTGCTCCATTGCTGGCCCTGTCTGCTTATAACATTGGAGTCTTGCCTAGAAGGTTATCAGTATTTATGATAAGTGCTACAGAGAAGGCTCTCCATACAGGGTCATCATCTAGCAGAAGCTTTGTGTAAATACTGCACCGACTTTTGGGGCATTCTAAGATCTTACTTCCCTAAGCACTGGATACATGTCTGCCCCTTTGCTTCTCCAGATACAATAGTACACCCCCCCCCCAAAAAAAACAAACCAAAAGGAAAATGAATCCTTTACAAACTCAAGAATTATTCTTAGTAGTGAAACCTTATGTCTCACACTGCCTATGAGCATTTCAGGGAGATATGAGGATATTTATCCTATTTCTTGATTTCAGATTAACTTTTCAAGCTACATTGCTTATGTAAAGGCCAATTATATTGAAAAAAAATCATTAACAAATAAAACAGATGGGGGGAGTTCCCACTCCATTAGCCAGGTGGGTAAGCTTAGTGGTGGTTTACTCACTAATGAGCAGGCTGAGATACTGAGTCTAAATTCATGTTCTTATCCTGTATTTTACTGGGTAAGAAAAACCATTTCCATTATTAATTGGTCAGGGAAACTGATAATTCTTGTAAACCAAACAATGCTCACTCTGACAAAGCAGCAGACAAAAGATAAAACATTTAATTTGCTCCTCTATAGAGCTACTTAGGGAAGGCTGGGTTTTATATTCATTTTCATATTGTTTTAGAATGAAAGGCATTGCTATAAACACCAAAGGGAAGATTACACACTTTTAAAACTTTAAGGAAGTATAAAAGCCCCTTTGTCACAGCTTACTATTCTACACCAGTTATAAAATACCAAAACACCTTTCCTCTGCAAGCTTAATCATAGAAAGGCACATTTATGAATATTTGATGCATTAATAATAGAAAAAGTATTTTCTAGCCTTCTTTATCTGCCCCTCTCTCTAATATAATTTCAATATCTTAGCCCTTTAAGAAAGCATCCTGCAAGGAAAATAGTGTATGTGTGTCTGTGTGTGTGTGTGTGTGTGTGTGTGTAATGCTGAATCTGGACAAAAGATACAATTTCTTGTATTTTGCTTTACTTCTGGCACAAAGACATTGTACTTAGTTGCTTTACACTTTTTTCAGAAATCTGAAAAGGTTTTTTTATTTGCTAATGTATGAGATTCTGTAACACCTGCTCAGTAGACTCTGTCACAGTCTTCCTGTTTGCTGTGTCTTCATTTGATTAACGAACTGCGTGGAAAAGTCACTGTAATGCAGTGTGTGGGGTGGGGGAAGGGCATGGGAAATGTTTTATGGGGAAAAAATTATAAGCCTAATATTATGAAGTAACATTTAACGAAGTTCTGTTTAAGTGCAATATATTTATTTCTGCCAGAAATGTATTATCAACCTTATGTAATATTTGATGCATAACATCTTATTTGTAAACAGCTAAAATTATATATTATCCCAAATTGTGCAGAAGCATGACTGTGGATGCTAGTTTTTTGTTGCTGTTGAGAAAGATATGGTATTTATATATACATGCACACATTCACACTTTTCATTATCTATACACTGTGACTTTTGGTGTTTGTATATTCTCACCAGATAAAAAGAGGAGGGTTAGAAGACTTGACTGTAGCTCACCTAGACATTCCCAGATATGGCTCTGGGTTATGATGCAAGTCTGTGGGATTGTTCTTTAAGGAAGACTGTCCTCATAGCCCCACCTTTCTCCCTTCCCAGTACTCAGCTCTCTTCACTCACTTATTCCATTTAAGGAACCCCAGGGACATATGATTGTGTTTCCTATATCAACTAACCCTGAACTTGAATCTATGTATCTTAAAACTCCTGCCTTATCTAAGCCATGAGCAATGGTATACATGGTGATGTTACAGCAAATGTGCTGGCTAATCAGAGTTGGACTAGCCCAAATTCAAGGTCTTAGTCATCTTCCACACAATAGGTCTTTAGAATTCATGGTGTTATTATACTTTCTGCTTGCAAGCATTTCGTTTTGGTGTATGCTGAATTCACACTTTCAAGACTCTTATTTGGAAGAATTCACACTTAAGAGAGGCATTGTAAATATAAGAAATCTTTTATGCTTTCTATTCAGATTCTCCAATCTTAGCCTTAAGCTGCATTTGCTTTGTCACATGTGCACTGAGTCTTACACACAGTGGTGCATGTGAACAGATGTGCATGGCACAGAAACTGCCTTCTGAAATGATGGAGACTATGTTTAAGATGTGGCCCATTTCCCAAAGTAGTTAAAAGTATATATATTTTTTTAAACAAAAAACCCAACCATAGCAGTTTTGGCAACTGAAAGAAATCTAACAATGACCTATAATCTATATTATAATTTTGTCAATTGGCCTATCATATTTTCTTTCAGTACAGGTTTACTTCAGGATGACATGTTGCATTTATACAGCTCCTCAGCTTGTCTTGGTGTTTCAGGACAAAAAATATTCCAATTCATCAGTGGCTATAACATATCTATAATTATTTTAATCTTCCATTTTTTCAGATCTGATCATTAAGATCTTTTCTCTTGCCGGGCAGTGGTGGCACACGCCTTTAATCCCAGCACTTGGGAGGCGGAGGCAGGAGGATTTCTGAGTTCGAGGCCAGTCTGGTCTACAGAGTGAGTTCCAGGACAGCCAGGGCTACACAGAGAAACCCTGTCTCGGAAAAACCTTAAAAAAAAAAAGATCTTTTCTCTTATTGATAGCATATATTGGTTTATTTTACACATTCTTCAATTCCTGCTACTATGAGCTATTTCAGGTTTATTTATACCTTCCATGCCAGTCTTTTCTAGAAGGAGCCTAGGCTTCTTTAAGTGGGGGAAGGGTATTAGAAACAAAATCTGGGTGGCAGATGTGCTCATGGTGATATTTTTGTGAAAAATTCATATTGTCAAGATATCAATTCACAACTTCAGACAATCAGTTCAGCATAATTCCACTTAAAACTCCAGCAAGTGCTTTGTTTCTATGAACAAATTTATTTTAAAGTTCATACAGAAAAGGGAAAAGATACTTCAAGCTACCTCAATATTGATGAAGTAAGTCCAAGGAGCAGCTGTGCCTCACTTTAAAGCTCACTGCAGAGCCTCAGTACAATAGACAGTGTGACATCAGTTTTTAAAATGTGACTAGCACTAGACAGAGAGCCTTGCAGCATAGCCAAGCAACAGCATAGCTGGTTTATTAATCAAGAAGCAAACAGTGTAATGGCCATATACACAACAGTGGCTTAGACACACACACACGTGCACACACACACACACACACACACACACACACACACACACCTTACATCTATAAAAGTTAAATCAAAATGCTGTCTATAAACATAAAATATGAAGTTTTAAACCTTTCACAGGATAATAGAAGAGAAAAATCCAGGTGTGTTTTAGGTATGCTACTGTGGTGGTAAAACAGCATGAGCAGAAGCAACTCGAGGGGAAATGGTTTATCTCATCTTACAGTTCACAGACCACCATCTAGGGAACTCAGGGCAGGAACCTGCAGGCACGAACTGAAAAGTCACAGAGGGGTACTGATTACTGGCTTGCTCCCCATGGTTTGCTCAGCCTGCTTTCTTATAGCACCCAGAACCACCAGCCTAGGGACTGCTCCGCCCATGATGGTCTGGACCCTCTCCCACCAATCACTAATCAAGAAAACATACCACAGGCTTGTCCATGGAGCATTCTGGTGGAGTCATTTTCTCAACTGAGATTTTCCTCTTTCCAATTGGCTCCAGATTGGCAGGAAACTAGCCTTCACAGCAGGCAACTTTGTTTTGCATTTGTATGTTTTAATGTTGTAGAATACAACACCAAAAGTGTGTTTGATTAACTCAATAGTGTAATCCAATGAACTATGTTGAAATGAAGGCTCCTTGCATCCAGGATGTGTTCAGTGCATAAAACACTTGCTGTATGAAGTTTGAGGACTGGACTTTGCATCTCCTGCTCCAGTAAAAATTCTGAGTAGATATGAGGCCACCTATAATCCAACCATAAGGAGGCAGAGGCAAGATCCAGTGAGCAAGCTGGTAGCTAGACAGGTCAAACCAGAGAGCTCCGAGTTCACATGAGAGACACAACTTCAATATGTGAGGGGGGGTTAAGGAAAAGGACACCTTACATCCTTCTCCTCCCACACGCATCTTACATATGCACCCCCATGCATACACGTGCTCAGACACATACAAACACACACATGCGTATCAGACACATGTGCCAGCAAAAAATTAAAACCTTTTAAAAAATGATAGGCAATATTAAAGGAATGAACATGGTGGGCACAGACTGGGACAAAAATTTTTTTCCAAATACAAATATGATAAAGGGTTTTCATTCATAATACAGAAACATTTTTTAAATGCAACAAAGACAGGCAAATAAGGCCAAACACCCATTTTCTAAGAGGATATTGAGATGGAAGGTAAGCATGTGGAAAGACATACAACATTACATGGTTGGCGAATCATACATTAAAAAGCAATGTAAGTGGCACTGGCCACCAGTCACAACACCAAACGCTGGTAATGCTCTTACGGTATGGACACTGAGAAAAGGGACTCCTGTTTGTCACTGGGGGAAATAAAAAGGGTGCAGACATAATAATCGTTTGCAGTTTCTGCACAAACTAGTATCCTGTTATCATACGGTTATTATGCTTTCTCAGCTATTGCCCAAATGATCGGGTCCGATGTCATATAAAAGTTTTCATGTGAATTTATAGCAGCTTTTAAAAAATAATTATCAAAACTTGGAAACAACTAAGATGCCCTTCGACAAGTGACTAGATGAAGAGGTGACCAGCATGTCCATTATCTGCACAGCAGGCTAGTATTCAGTGATTGAAAAGAAATGTGTCAGGCTGGGGTGCAGTGTAGATGTGGTCCACTGTGCGCAAGTCCTTGGATAGCTCTTCAGTGATGTGGCAGGAAAGGAGGCATTAAGAGAAAGACAGGAAGACCAAGAGGAAGAGAAAGATGATAAAGAGGAGGAAGAAAACAGAGGAAGAGAGGAATTAGAAGAGAGACACTGCCAAGCCATGAGAAGACACGGATGAGTCAGGAATGCTTTTTTGCTAAGCTAAAAGGATATCGAGAAAGGGTTTCATACCATTTAACCATGAGACATTCTAGATAAAGGAATATTACCAACACAGTAAGCACATCAATGCCTTCCAGGTTTGGGGAGGAGAAGTGGGTAGGGAATGAACAGATCCAAACAATTCTGCTATAATACTCAAATGGTAGTCTGAGAAATTATGCATTTGTCAAAACAGGTGGGACTGGACAACTCTAAGGAACTCTACTGCCAACTAGAGACTGGTTATCAAGAGTACATCTCCCTTGACTCATCTGTTATAACACATGAACCGCACTCCTCTAAGATGTTAATGATCCGTGAATGTACGTGGGAGGTTGACAGAAAAGGAACTGCAGGAACTCTACTTCTGCAAACTTTTCCTGTGAACCTGAAACTTTTCTAAAAAAATAAGTCTGTTAGCAGAACAATAGCACCAAGTCATTGCATGTCTCTAGGATAGCTGTGCTCACAAGGATGGATAAAAGGCCTCAGCAGGGATGTGGGAAACGCCACCATCACCTCATATATTGAATGTGGCCATGGAAAATGATATGACCACTTAAAGGCTAAACATGAAGTCATCAACAACCCAGCATTCCCAGTTCCTTAAGTCTTTGCAGGTAAAATGGGAAAATGAAAATGTCCATCAAAGACGAGTAGATAAATAAAATGACATGCACCCATACAATGGAACAAAGAAAATATTACAGTGTTGAGAGACTTTGAAAACATGATGCTTAGTGAAACAAGCCAGCCAGAAATAACTACACACTGTATAATCCTGTTTATATGAAATGTACAGCACAGGAGTATCAGAAAAGGAAGAAAGCAGAGAGGAAAGAGAGGCAGAAAGGATTGTTAATGGCTGTGGGGTTTATGCCAATCATAGTAAAGTATGGGCTGAAAGAATGGTGCTGGTCACACAGCCGTAGATGTACTGACACTATTGCACTACATACTCGAAGCATGTGTGTTGTTGCTGTAACTATTTGTCATGAAAGCTATTGTCACAGATGCACATGCACACACTCACACACAACAAGTGCACGCTCCTTTCTGCAAGCAGTATACTTTTATTTTAATTCTGTACGTTTAATCCATTCGCTTTCAAAACTTTTGAGATCAAGCAAGTCTTACGTTGGAACTAAGAGAGGGGCACCCTAGAATAATCTTTGCACCTCATTTTTCTTCAAATAGTTATTTCTGATGTCTCAAAGTTTTGACACCTGGGCTATCAAATTACATTACTTCATTTGCATCTCTTTTCCTTCACTAAAAAAAAAAATCATAACTAGATCTTGGGCTTCCCAGAAAAAAATTATTCTAAGCCTGGGGATAGTGACAATTAATGCTACAAGTTACAAGACCTTGACAGTATTATGGTTTTATGTGCAGTCTCTTAACTTTTGCAGGAACTCGTGAGGTAGATGCATCATTGCTATTTGAGGCATGAAAGATGAGTCTTAGATTGATTACTCAGATATGGAGATGCCAATCCCATCTGTACTCAAAACCATGATACTCTGTAACACTGTAAACAAATATTCTTTATCAGAATTTTAAAAAGTTCTGTTCTCTTGGTTCATTTTCTGCTGTTTTCACGAAGTATCGAAGTCTGAGGGACTTTTACACAAAAAGGGTTACTTGACACAATTTTGGTGACTGAAATATGCAAACATCATGGGTTTGGCATATGAGTAAGCTCCACTGGGCTTTCACAACGCAGCAAAGAAGTAGAAGCAGAAATAGCCATGTGCAGAAGAGATTCATGAAGTCACATATGTCGTTATGTGTCTGCACCAGGTGCACACACTTTATTAAGAATACAAAATCCGAGGCTGGGAAGGTGGCTCAGTGGCTTAAGCACTTTAAACTCATGTATTTGTCTTGAGGGCTGAGTCAGTATCTATATAGAGATGGACTCTGTTGTCTCAAACAAAGGCCTGGTAGTCTTGACCCACAGTGGTTAAGGTGGATTGCCAACTTGACCTTGAAGAACAATATTGAGATACACTGGTAAAAGTGTCTGTGAGGGCACTTCCAGAAGTGATTAGCTGAAGGAAGAAGACAATACCAACTCAAGAGCTGAGGTCCAGATGGGCACCTGTACCCTATTTTCTGTTTATTGGTACTGATATGAGCAAGCACCCACCACTTGCCTTGGGAGTCAAAATAAATCTCTGCTCCCTTAAATTCAGAAAGGCATCTGGAAAGGCATGGCAACAAGTTCTGAGAGACCACACACAGGTATTCTATCAAATACACGACTTCAGTTTTTAGTAGAGCCAACGTGTAGAAGAAAATCTTTTTATACAAAATCAGACAAATTTGAAATTACCTAGAAATAATAGCTTTCCAGAAGTGCATGCATATCAGCATCACAGTGCATAACTGAGGCAGGAGAGTCTCAGGATAGAGGCAGGTTCAGCTGGACTGTCAGCCCTTTTGGATAAAAACGTTGTAGCACATTATGAAACAGATTGATTTTTATCTTTGGACCTGTAGACAATCTCTTTCAAGGGGAAAATTGAACAAGAAAACCAAATGATAGCCCTATAATTTTGGAATGAGATTCAGCTATACAGCTCACATAATTATGGGGTACTAAGAACTTTGTTATAATTTTTGTGAATAACTAATTCTGGGATTTTTGTCAAAAGTCTTTTCTACATCTAAGGAGATGATTGTGCATGTTTGGTCTTCCAGTCTGTTTATGTTGTGTGTTATATTTATTGCTTTCTTTGTGTTGAACAAACTCTGTATCTCTGGAATGGAAACAATGTGACCACGATGGATAATCTCTACTATGAGTTATGAGGTCTTTTAAATTGTTTATTCCATCTTGATTTGATTTTGACAGATAATATTTACTAAGACATCATCCATTTCTTGTAGGTTTTCCAGTGTGGTAGAATAGCATGAAACTGTCCACGATTGATATCTGCTAGGAACACTGCATTCTAGGGCAGGCCCCATGTACAGGAGTAGTTAGCTAATGCAAAATGGAATTTTGTGGGCCTTTGTTTTTTTTGGAGGGGGTGGGGTATAATTTTTGTCTTTTGCTTTGTTCTGCTTCCCTTCAGTTTCTTTGGGGGGAGGCACAAGAAAGAAAAGACATGAAGTTGGGTTCATAGGGAGGTAGAGAGAATCTGGAAAGATTTGGAAAAGAAAATAACATGTTCAAAACATATTGTATGAAAAATTAAAAATGTAACTAAAAAGCCCCACCTTAACATACAAGAAGTTGTGAAACTGCATGAACAAAATCCAATTTTTTTGCATCAGATTATTAATTTATATGAAACCAATTGTTTTAAATGATTTAATAGTGAGTGGAAAGTTTATACAGTTTTCAGAATTGTGGTGGCTGAACTGTTCACATACTTTGCTTCATATAACCAGGCTCGATGTAGCTAGAACCTAACTGCTTAAGTTTGTGCCTGTGTACTTGTTCAAACAAACAAACAAACAAACAAACAAACAAACAAACAATATTGAACAGGAAAAGGAGGGCTCCCAGTAACACAAAATGAAGTCACTCTTATTTGGGAAACTAAACCCAGATAAGATACCTTTATGAGTTTGAATTGTCTTTATTTGGTGTTATGTTTGGAGTTTCTCTAATTTACATATTTCGTGCACTGATCTAGCATAAGTCTGTAATTTTTTTCATGTTAAAATGCACTTTTTCAGCCAGAATGGCATTTGCCTCTAATCCCAGGACTTGAGAGGCAAGAGACTGGAGAAGTGTCACTAACAAGTCTAAACTGATCTGCTGACCAGGAAGTAGTTGTTTAGAGAAGGATTGAAGAAATGCTTGTTTGGTTAAAAAAAAAAAAAAGCTTTAAAATACTGATTTATAGGTCATTATTGCCATCTGCTGGTTATACAGTTTAGTTGCATTTTTCATGAAAAATATAAACCCTTACTGACTGCTTTATTAACAACATCTTGGAAATGGATGCATCCTAAATACGCTTCAACCAAAGAACAGGTAATGAAAATGTGGTACATATACACTGTAAAATTTTAGTCTTATATAAAGAAAAATGAAATCTTGCCAATTTCACATAAATGAAAGGCACTAGAAAAGATTCACAGCTCCTAGCTCCAAATGCCCAGAATATATATCTCCTGGAGTAACTGTAGAAATTAAGAAGTTAAAAAGGAGTTTTGGTTCAGGGAGCAGTAGAAGTGGGAATAGCCGGGGATCTGATGGGGGAAATTAGAAATGAGGCTTTGATTAAAGAGGAGGAATAACTATGGAAGGAGAAAGGGGAGGTAAAGCAACAGTAAGGACATCCGAGAAAGTCATAGGAACCGTAGACAACCTAAAATGCCTATAATATAGATAGGTAACGTAGCATATAAATACACATATATAGTTAGATGAAAATTTTCTACCTGGGCTACCAATGCTTTTTCTAATGGCCAAAGACCATCTAACAAGAACCCAAACACCAGGCATGACAAGCCTGTTGAGTTGTGATTGTCCAAAAGAGTCCCCAAATCTATAGGCTATTGTTATTGCCCTTGGATATCCCAGAAGGTAGAAAGTCAGTCCCTATTGCTGAAGACACCACACATTTCAGAGGCTCCAGAGCTGGAAACGACCTGAATGGCTCCTCCTGGAGGACTAGCTTTCATGGTAACATCAGGCACCATACAAGCTTTCAAGTAGGGAGGCAACCAACAGTCCTACCCAGCTATGATGCCTATGAACCACACTGATCAGCATGGCATGATAGCTTTAAGGGCATAGCAGTGGTACACATGCCTGAATGGTAACCAGCTTATCTTTAAACAGATTTCAGACCCTAACCAACTCCCCAGGCCTAGTGAAGTCATGGATCTTGGAGGAAAACCTACAATTGCTACTTCACTAAAACAGCATAATCCCTGATTACATTCTAAATACCTGTCCTTCAACCCACAGAGAAGTGTAGTCCTCATTTCTCATCCAACAAACTTCTCTTTGCTATAGAAACTATTACAGAAAACCACAACCAATCAAAATGAAGAGTTGTGGAGCTTAGTTCCAAAGAATACATCTAAAAAAATGCCATTCCAGTTGGCTTTATCTCTTCCTTGTAGTTATTTTCTCAATATGTAACTTCTCAACTACTCCTCCAGTAGATCATGCCTGCCCCCTACCATGCTTTCCCCACTATGACCGACCGCTGGCCATGGACTCCACTACTCTCTGGAACTATGAATCCCAAATTAAATGTGTTCTTTTACAAGTTGCCTTAAGGCAATAGAAAGTAACTAAGTAACTAAGACAGAAGTTGGTTCCAAGGAGTGGAGTATTGCTATATCAGGACTGACCCTGCTGGTTCTGGGAGATCTGTGCATGATTTGGGGGCTTTGGACTAGGAGAGCGGTTGAATTCTGTGAAGTTAGTAGGCCATCCTAGTAGGCGCTTCGAAGACAGTAGTGCTGGGAACAGTGTGAACTATGCCAGCCCAATTCAGAGAGCAACAATATTAGCGACTCAGATGCTAAGTCTATTCTTGTGATATTTTAGTAAAGAACATTACTGGTTTCTGACTTGTTCTAAGAATTTTCCTGAAGCTAAATTGAAGAGTTTGGGGACTAATTTCAGGACAGTTCCTCAGGGCTCCCGACTCAGGTGACAAGCAGACATTAAAACCTCACATAACACTATATGTTGGACTGGATTCAGGAAACACATTTATGCTTATTTTTCTTTTAGCACCAATAGGAAATATTTTCTATTATCATTAACGATTTACTCAAAATAAGTTAATGGCCCCAATGCTGCATGGCACTGGTAATCCTGTAACTTAGTACTTGATGTTGAGACTATTTCTAATATTTTATTGACAACAATTAATAGCACAATGAATATCCACATAAAAATCTGTTTAAAGGGAGAGAAGGACTCGATTTATTTTCAAGAGATGGACCATAGATCCAAACTTGCTTTACAGACAGATGGAAAGAAACTACAGGTAAACGTTAACAAGAAAGAATGAGGTAATCCCCACGCTTCCTTGATTGTTGCATAATACAGAATTAAAATGCTTACATTAAAGATGAAATATTTCATTTCGATGTTGTGTATTCATTTAAGAATAGAGTTTTGCCAGCTGAATATGGTACCAAAACTTGTAATCCCAGGATAGAGAGGCTGAGAAAGGAAGGAGTTCAAGATCAATCTGGACTACAGAGTAAGATGTTGTCTCAATTATTCGTGTGTGTTTGCCAAACATCAACACCACGTATTTTAAATTCAAAGATGGACAAACGAAATGTACAACCTGTTAAAAATGTGAGCAAAGCACCCTACTCGTGGTCTTCTATTTCGTATGCACTGAGGAATAAAAAAACATCTTAAGCAGCAAACAGTGCCAGGAATGCAGAAATGCCACTTGAGAAAAATCTTACAAAACAACAAACAGCGACAGCACTTACTTGTTTCGCATGTGTTTATTTAGATCAGCAAGCAGATGAATAGAATTGCCAGTGAGCGATCAATTAATGTGGACTAGAGAAAGGAGCCAGGATTAGAAGGCAGATGAAAAGGGTGGAAAAACCATGGGGAGTCATGGATTTGTGGAGGGTGAGGGAGGAATGGAGGGACTGGAGTGTTCCTGGTGTGGACCTCACTTGCAGCCAAGGGAAGATCTGTGTTCAGAGAAGTGGGACTTAATGTCTTAAAGATAGGCGAGGAGATTGTGGGTGTTAGGGAGCTCAAGGAAGTCCTAAAACAAATGGGGGTGAAGTGCTGCGGACTCCAGCCATAAAGACTGACATCAGACCCCGAACGTGGTAGTGACCTCTATAGCGCTCTATAGAGAATGTGAAGCCAGGACTGGGTTTTTTGGTAGGACAGCTTAGGAGTTTAGGAGTTGTTGAACACTCTGAGTCCAACCATTCTCCCTCCAGGATTTTGTTGGAAAAATGTTATTTAATGAACTAAAGGTCTCTGTCCTGCAGCGGAAAACCGAGGTGAATCCCGACGCCCAGACGCTGTGGCAGAGTACACCACTCGCAAGTCCTGCTCCGGGTTCGCGCAGGCTGCACGTGGATGGCGCAAGACTGCCTGGACTGCACGCTCGCCATCCTTGTTTCACGGTCGCCATGACGACAAGGCTGCCCGCAACGGCGGCGCGGGCTGGTCGTTGAGGCTGCCTGGTGGTGTGTCCGGGCCCCCGGACCTCGCCCTGCGGTGACCCAGCTCCATCTACCTGAATACGGGCTATGAGAAGATGGTGGGGCCGACAAGGAGTAAGCTCAGGGAAGCGAGCCCCGACATGCCACAGTCCTCCCGCACAGGGCAGACGAGGAGGAGGCGGAGCGCAGGGACAGTGGAGCCCCAGCAGGAGCGCAGCGCGCCTCAGGAGAGGACTAAGTGGTCCTTGCTGCAGCATTTCCTCCTAGGCGGCAGGAAACTGCCCTCGGGCGCCCGCAACTATGCGGCGCGGAGGATCCGAAGTCTGAACGCACAAAATTACTTTCAGTTGGAAGAGGTCACCAAGATCCTTCTTCTCGACCGCTTCCAATTCCTCCATAGTCTCCTGGACCACTTTCGCGAAAAGGTGCAGGCACTGCAGATGCATCGCTTCTCCCACAGGACCCTCTTTGGCTTAGGTGAGCCATGCATGGTGTTTCTCCCAGCCTAGATAGTTGAAGGGTTTGCTTGGGTCTTGGAGATTTGGGTTGTTGGAGGAGTTGATGGAGAGATCTGAGAATCGTGTGCCAAGAATTCTCAGACTTCCAGTTTCTGTTTTAAACTTTTTCTTTTTTGTGGAATTTTCCAATTTAGTGGCCACCTGCATGCCAACAAAATTATTCTAATCAGAGCAGCCAGTTAATACCGGGTATAGAAAAGGTTGTTTACCTTCTGGATAGAATTATGTTTCTTTGCTTTTTAAATAAAAAGCTCTTAGCTGAGATCAGCAACAGTGGAGGAAGGAGAAGGGTAGATCGCGTGTTACCCCTGCAGACAACACTTCCATCCTGCTGAATATTAACACCTGCAACCCAGGGAGTTTCCATGGCAGCACTTCCTTCATTTATCCCTCTAATTTTCGGTAGCTTTCTGCTGCAACTTAAATGTTGCTGCTGTCTGGTATTTGAGCCGAGCGCTTCTGCAGCCTAGCTGCTGATGTAAACACCTCAATTCAAATTATTGTCACCGCTTCCCATTCTGTGCTATCTGGTTGCTGACATAAAAATGAGTTTCCGCATTGAAGTGTTAACAGAAGTAATTAAGGAACAGTTGAAATTCGTATTTCGATTTCCATCCGATGTTTATGCCAAAAGACTCACAATGACACATCCACAGTCAGCATGGGCTGTTTTCCCAAGTCGGCTTTCCAGTGTGCTGAGAGTTACACATGAGAGTCACCCTTGAGCGCCTAGTGAAGGAATGGCTGAATTTACTGAGTGTATGCGCGTTCAGGAGGGACAGTTAACACTTAGAGAGGACGTAGGGTGCTGTATCAGAGAGGACTTTTAGAAAATGATAGAACCTGAGTTCTAACAAAGGCTGAGAAGGTGTGTGTGTGTGTGTGTGTGTGTGTGTGTGTGTGTGTGTGTGATGCTGACAGAAGGGCAGGATCCAGGTCCTAACAGTAAGACAGCATGGTGTGAGAACAAAGTCAGGATGGAAGCAAAGGAGGCTATGGAGAGCAGTCCAGCCCAGTGCTGGGTATGAGGTATTTAACTCATTCTGTGTGAAGGCAGGGATTCTTTTCTTTCCTTTTAAATTGCTTTTTAATCTTTGAGATTTTAATAAAATCACATCATTTGTACTCTCCCTTTGCCCTTCCCTAACCCTCTCATACATTTTCCTTTCTCCCCTCCAAATTCACGGCTTTTTCTTTAAATGTTGTTACACACACACACACACACACACTGACACATAAGTCCATAAATTCAAACTTCTCAGTCCATATAATGTTACTTGGATGCATATGTTTTCAGAGCTGACCATTTGATACTAGATAACCAGGTGGTGTGCTGTTCCCTGGGAAGTCTTTGAAACTTTTTAATGAACTACTATAACAAAAAATGCTCACTTTACATATATAGATAACGTTATGTATATTTAAAACATGAATTGTTCACGTTAAAGAGAACAATCCATGGCACTTGATAACTATGTGATGTTGGCAATCAATGAGTCTTTTAACCTTGGAAGGCAGCTTGATCAGAGTGCGCTTTTGAGAGTATGAAGGTTGAAGTGTTTACTGTGAACTAGAGATGGGCTAAGATAGACAATTCTTACTAGAAGTGGGCTTCAACAGTCTCAGTGATAGCAACCGCACAGGGTAGAAGAGGCTGATGGAGAAGGTAGTCGGTGAGCCTGAGGAGGAAGCAGAAAAGGCAGGAAGGGAATGAGGATTATGGATTGAGCTTGTTCACTTCTAAGTGAAAGTAGAAGCACTGGACTGCAAGGAGATCCCAAGGCAAGCACCACTGTACAGAAAGAAAATAGGAAGATTGCAGGTACTTGTGGGAAACTTTTAAGGTTAACTTGAGTAGACAAGTGGAAATGTACAGCTGAGCTATATATAAATACAGACCTTCGGTGGGAGGTGTGCGGGAGGGCGTTAGAGATAGGAACAATTTTTGAGAATCTTTGGAATGATAGATGGATTGATCACATATTTGGCTGTGTGTGTGTGTGTGTGAGAGAGAGAGAGAGAGAGAGAGGGAGAGGGAGAGAGAGAGAGAGAGAGAGAGAGAGAGAGAGAGAGAGAGACACAGAGAGAGAGAGAGAGAGAGAGAGAAAGTATGGGGTATGCACACTACTCTGTAGACATGTACAGAAGCCAGAGCAGGATATTGGGTTGCGATTTTCTGTCACTCTCTACCTTACTTGCTTGAGATAGGTTCTCCCACTGAAATATAATCATTCAGTCTAGGTTGGCTGGCCAGCAAACTCTCAGAATCTGCTTGTCATCGACTCCTAATCTTGGTTTATATAACATGTAATCATGCCCGGCTTTAACACATGGGTCCTGGGGATCTGAACTTAGGTCCTCATGCTTCCAAACTCTCTCACCCCCTGAAGCTATCTCCTTCATCTTTTCATTAAAAAAAAATGTAGGTTTAAATATTTTCCAGTATATATCATTAACAGAAGACCAGAAAAGTAGAAATAAATATAGTCACATAGGAAATCTCTGTCATTGTTTAGTAAACTTTACCTCAGGACACTTTTGTCCAGCTGAAGGTTTCATTCAGAGTGGTGCAGAGGATATTTGCATTTGCTTTCTGTGAGGGACAGCACAGTCTCTGTTGACTCATTATTTTTATAATCTTTATAAATAACATTTTTAGTTTGAGGTTATTACAAATAAACATGGGCTATAGTTTGCTCATGCTGATATAAGCAAATCTGGGAAGAATTTAAGGTGAGCCCAGCATGGCCCAATTTTATAGACAAAGAAGACTAGTGTTGGGAATTTCAATATGAAATATTTCTGCATTGGATTGCTTTGCATTTATTCTCTTAGCCAAGATGAATCGTTTTTTAAAAATTATTTTAGGAAGTTAGTATTGAATTATCCTTCCAAGTGAACTTGGGGCAGCCATCGGGGAGTCTTACCACAGCATCTCTGTGGGAGTTCTGCAGTAGTTGAGTGAGTCAACCCCACCATGACAGAAAGGACAGGAGATACTATCAAAATTAACTTTTTCAAAGCTTTGGAAATTGGTGAAAGCTTTTGTGATGAAAGGGCATTCATTCAGGAAGAGCTGATGTGTCTCTGTCTCTGTAAGAACAGGGCTTTGCAGCATTTAATTGTTCTTCCCCAGCCCCATCCTTGTTCCCAGCTCCATGATGTCCTCGAAATCAGGCAGCCTTCTTGTCACTGTGTTTGTAGTTCTGCAGGAAGCTGCACACCCAGAGCAGCATGAAGCTGAAGCTGTTTCTCATTCCTTGTGAGCCTCATGCCAGGAACTCATCCTGGCCCTCGGGTTGCCTACATCCAGGGGCCCCTACCGGAGCAGGCAGTTCCTCAGGGTCTGGACAGCACAACTTAGTTTGCAAATACATGGTTAAACAAATGATTTCCTGCACTTTACAGTATTCAGATAAGTGCAAGGAACAGTGTTCTAGGCTGGTTTTTGTGAGCCAGAGTCTGTTCTGAATCTTACCTGGGCATGGTATATATGCTTTAAAAACATTTTATATAAAGGAAAGAGAGAGTAAGAAACAATAGAGAATCATGCTGAAATATTTTGATTAGGTCAAGCCACCCACTACATCATTCTCAAAATAGCCTAAGAAGAATGTGTAAAGCGTCCAGGTCCTTCCCACTTGCAGATATGCATAGCTTGATTGGCTTAACATCCTTCTGGGCTGTTCTCCTGGTCCAGGTAGACAGAAGTAGGCCGTCTAGCTTAGTGAGCTCTCCCTCTAGGTGCTTGAAGTGCTTGTTTTAAAGATATTAAATAACAAAGCAGTTTTTAATTATTTCTTCTCTCTTTTCTTCCAGCTACCTTTGTGGGGATTTTGCACTGGTAAGATTTTTTTTTTTTTGTCTCAGCTCAAAATGCATAGAAATATATAGGTTAAAGTTTGCCACTACTGTTTGCCAATAGCAAAACAAACCTTCCTGGCTGCATTTTTGCAACATGAACACCGTGCCACCTTATACCTATACATTACGTTTGTACAAAGTATGTATGCACAGCATCTACAGTTCAGATACCCCAGGGTATAGTAACCTATAAATTAAAATATTGCATGTGTATAGGTGTTTTGTCTGCATGTACGCTTGCTTGTACACCATGCTGTGCTCATGGTGGCCAGATGAGGGTGTCAGACTCCCTGGAGCTGTAGTTAGAAGTGGCTTTGAGATGCCATGTAGATGCTGGGTCATCATAACTGCAGAGCCAACTCTCCAGCCACACAAATTAAGATGTTTTTGCTCACTACTGTATTTCTATAAATATCTCCCATTCTCACAAGGCTTCTCAATTTACCTCACCTAAAGCCTCCATTCTCCTGTAGTACCTATACAATATTATTGACATAAGTTTAGAGGTGAAGTCTTCGGAACACCTGCAGGCTAAGTCATGGAAAAGAGGATAACATTTTTTTTTGAACTGGAAGTTGTGTTTTAATTCTATCATGTAGAGGCTGAGGTGAAAGGGTTGTTGAGTTCATGGCCAGCCAGGGCTACATGGTGAGACCTGCCTCAAGATAAGCAGACATCTTTCTGCAGTGGTATAGCAAAAATGAGCCCATCAGTGGGCATTCACTGGCTCTCTATTGTATAAAAAGTGCTTCTTTTAAAATCATGTGCACAAAGACACAAGTTTACCTGGGATACTTTCATTGCTGCCCGAACTCAGGTTTTGTGCTTGTAGGAAGTCTTGGGTGTACCCCATGTTTCCTGGGCTGGGCTGTTCTTTCATCTCCTCTGTGGAACAATTGTGATGTGAGTACTGAGGCTGGACCATGAAGAGCCATTCCTTCCCACTGTTGGATTTACATGCATATGACCTGCAAGAGAGAAGCATTGACATATGTGCTTGTGGTTTTCATTTTGTTGGAAAGTGTTTTATAAACCAAGGGCAGTGCATTTCTAAATCATGACTAGTTTCATCCAGTACACTCCTTTGTATATGAATAACAGCTACTGAGTTTTACTGCTAATATACCTTCTCGTACAGTTTTGTAGGAGTCTAAAAAGGTCATTATTTATATGAGCTTATATTTTTATTAAGATTACCATATTCAAAAGTGATTTTTAGGTAGATTATATTTAAAGTGCTTTTCAATAGTTACAGAAGTGTTTTCCAAACCTAGTATATTGCAATCATTCCTGCAAAACAAAATAAATGCACAGTACTTCCTGTGTGTTAAGGAGCTTGGAGTGGAAGAAGAGTGGAGGCTGCTATAGGAATTTTAGATATGCAAGTACATATAAGAATGAGAGGGGGCTGGAGAGATGGCTCAGTGGGTAAGAGCACTGACTGTTCTTCCAGAGGTTCTGAGTTCAATTCCCAGCAACTACCTGGTAGCTCACAATCATCTGGGATCTGATGCCTTCTTCTGATGTGTCTGAAGAAGAGCGTGACAGTGTACTCTCATACATAAAATAAATCTTTAAAAAGAACAAAATAAAACACCAAAAGACAGAGTTAAATAATTTGAAGGATGGGCTATGCTGAATGACAAATGCTCTCTTGAGCATATTCAAGATCATAAGTAAATTGTAAAATTATCTCAACATTTATTATAAAACTTGGTTTCATTTGTATTGCTTTCTCAATTCTAAAAGTGATTTGGTGCTGGTTTTGAAGCCTATTCTTACTATACTATGTTTATTTCCCCCTAGGTTACACTTAATAACACTTTTTGAAAACGACCGTCATTTTTCTCACCTCTCATCCTTGGAACGAGAGATGACTTTTCGCACGGAAATGGTTAATTTCTTCCTTCTAATTAATTACTGCTTTAAGAATAGTGGGACAAGATGGTAAAAATTTAATAGGAACTGAAATGAATTTTGGGTAAAATTCGTTATCTTTATGTGCTTACTATGTGAGTTTGTCAGTACATTACAAGCCTTGACCACTGCCTTTCATTTCCTTCCAATAACACCCATTCCTGAGTCATCTGACTGCTTTTGTGTTGCTATGTTAACACCAGGGACTTCTAAATTCAGGCTGCTTTCTTTCTTTTTTTTTTTCTTTAAATTTTTTTATCGAATATTTTATTTACATTTCAGATGTAATCCCCTTTCCCAATTTCCCCCACACCCAGTAACCCCGTATCCCATTCCCCCTCCTCCTGCTTCTATGAGGATATGCCCCTACCCACCCTCCCCCTCCCCCCTCCCCACTCACAGTTTCCCTCACACTGGGGCATCCATCCTTCACTGGATCAAGGACTTCCTCACCCACCTATGCCTGACAATGTCATCCTACCCTATGTATACAGCTGGGGCCATGAGTCCCTCCCTATGTGCTCCCAGGCTGGTGGTTTAGACTTTGGGAGCTCTGGTTGGTTGGTATTGTTGCTCTCCCCATTGGGCTGTAAACCCTTTCAGCTCCTTCAGCTTTCTCACTAACTCCTCCATGGGGAACCCCATGATCAGCTCAATGGTTAGCTGTGAGCATCCCCCTCTGTATATTTCAGGCTCTGGCAGACCTCTAAGGAGACAGCTATATCAGGCTCCTGTCAGCATGCACTTCCTGGCATCCATATAAGCATCTATCTTTAGTGACTGCACATGGGATGGATATCCAGGTGGAGCAGTCTCTGGACGGCCCCTCCTTCAGCTTCTGTCTCACACTTTGTCTCCTTATTTGCTCCCATAAGTATTTTGTTACTCCTTCTAAGAAGGGCCAAAGCACCCACACTTTGGTCTTCCTTGTTTATGAGCTTCATGTGGTCTGTGAGTTGTATCTTGGGTATTTCAAACTTCTGGGCTAATATCCAATAATCAGTGAGTGAATACCATGTGTGTTCTTTTGTGATTGGCTTACCTCACTCAGGATGATATTTTCTAGTTCCATCCATTTACCTAAGAATTTCTCAAATTCATTGTTGTCAATGGCTGAGTAATACTCCATTGTGTAAATGTGCCACATTTTCTGAATCCATTCCTCTGTTGAATGGATTCTTTCCAGCTCCTGGCTATTATAAATAAGGCTGCTATGAACATAATAGAGCATGTGTCCTTGTTATATATTGGAGCATCTTCTGGGTATATGCCCAGGAGTGGTATAGCTGGGTCCTTAGGTAATGCTATGTCCAGTTTTCTGAGGAACCACCAAACCAAGTTCCAGAGTGGTTGTACCATCTTGCAATCCCACCAACAATGGAAGAGTATTCCTCTTTCTCTACATCCTTGCCAGCATCTGCTATCGCCTGAGTTTTTGATCTTAGCCATTCTAACTGGTGTGAGTTGGAATCTCAGGGATGTTTTGATTTGTAGTTCCCTGATGACTAAGGATGCTGAACATTTCTTTAGGTGCATCTCAGCCATTTGAGTTTCCTCAGTTGAGAATTCTTTGTTTAGCTCTTTACCCCATTTTTAATAGGGTTTTTTGTTTGTATGGAGTCTAATTTCTTGAGTTCTTTGTATATATTGGATATTAGCCTTTTATTGGATGTAGGATTGGTAAAGATCTTTTCCCAATCTGTTGGTTGCCGTTTTGTCCTATTGACAGTGTCCTTTGCAATTTTATGAAGTCCCATTTGTCAATTCTAGATCTTAGAGCATAAGCCATTGGTGAAAAGTTCTGTTCAGGAACTTTTCCCCTGTGCCTAGGTATTCAAGGGTCTTCCCCAACTTAGCTTCTATTAGTTTCAGTGTATCTGGTTTTATATGAAGGTCTTTTATCTACTTGGACTTGAGCTTTGTACAAGGAGATGAGTATGGATTGATTTGCATTCTTCTACATGCTGGCCTCCAGTTGAACCAGCACCATTTGTTGAAAATGCTGTCCTTTATTCCACTGGACAGTTTTAGCTCCTTTGTCAAAGATCAAGTGACCATAGGTGTGTGGGTTCATTCCTGGGTCTTCTATTCTATTCCATTGATCTCCCTGTCTATCTCTGTACCAATATCATGCAGTTTTTATCACTATTGCTCTGTAGTACAGCTTGAGGTCAGGGATGGTGATTCTCCCAGAAGTTCTTTTACTGTTAAGAATAGTTCTCGCTTTAAAGCACCCTCGGTATTACATACCACCATCTATCTAATCTGAAGAATCTCAGATCCTCAGAAAACTAGAAAAAATAGTAGAGTGGGATCCTAAAGATACACATTTACCAGTTTTGAGAATGTTAACAGCAAGGAGTCATTAAGAAGTCTTCTTAATGAATATTTTCTTATTTTTTATTACAGAGGAAAGATATTCTTAAAAAGAGAATGAGTAATTTAAGGCTTATTGACATTAATGATGTGTGTCTTTCTCTAAAGGGACTTTATTATTCCTACTTCAAGACCATCATTGAAGCCCCTTCGTTTCTGGAAGGACTGTGGATGATCATGAATGACAGGTTAACTGAGTATCCTCTGGTAATCAACACAGTGAAACGCTTCCATCTTTACCCAGAGGTGAGGAGTCCTTAGAAACAAATACTAACAGACTGTTATCAAAAGTATTAAACATAAGGACATGGTGGGGGGATTTTTTAGGCTTTTGTTAATTGTAGATGTTTTTAAAATTTGACCACACCATAAATGTTTCTCTCCTCACATGATCTCAGGGAGAACAACTTAGTGTGGAAGTAATGACTGAGGGAGCATCAGGGACACCTGTATCCAGGCCTCTGCTTGGGCCAGTATACATATACGTATACATGTCAATGTATATGTTTTATAGATATTTAAGGTAGGTGGTTAACGGTGTGATTTCTCATAATTTTTTTCAGATATCCTTACTGTCGTTTTCTTTCCCTCTTTTGGATTATTTCCCTTCCCTGCCTAATTACCCCCTTTTATTGTCTCAATCAGATCATGTGCACATGCTATCCTCCACTCTGGTGTTCCTCCACCTGGCCCCTACCTAGGCAATGGTTGATTATTTTACTTCTCTGATTTTTGCAGTTATCTGAAGAATTGTACCCTCATCTACAGTGTGGAGGTTTGGTCTTTTGCTATGTATTATCTTGCCAATACTGGTCCCCAAGATCTGATTGCCCCAGGGATGAGAGAATCTGCATGTATACCAAGTGAAGCTATGGATCGTGCTCTTTAGTATAAAACTTTTGGTTGAGTAAAAATGCCCACAGACTATAGCTGTGCAGAAGAGAGATAGGCAGGATTTTGGTTCTCAAGCTTGAAGGTTGAGGAGATTGAGAGAAGAAGAGAGAAGGTGGTGGTGAGAGAAGACGCCATAGGGTAGCCGAATCATAAAACATGGCTATGAGGGCTGGCCAATTGGAGTTAAGAGTAATCAAGATTTAACATGGCAAATTATAATTCAGGGTTATTAAGGGGGAGGTAGGTAATAATAGCTTAAAGAGTAGATATATGCCCAGCTCTAGTACTTAACATGCTTCTTATAGATATAAAGGTTGTATGTCTTTTATCCGGGAACTGAATTATCAAGGTGGAGTAGAAACCCCTAAATGAGTTTTAAAAATTACTACAACACTGAAGATTTGGAACTAGGAACATTCAGTGACAGAGAACATGTGACAGTTGTCTTTCTGGGTGTTGATTACCTCACTCAGTATGATCTTTTCTTAGGTTTACCCATTTACCAACAAAGTTCATGATTTCATTTTTTACAGTTGAATGATATTCTGTAGTGTATATATAACCATATTATTATTTGGTTTGTTTCCGTTTCCTAGCAATAATGAATAGAACAGGAATGAATAGGGTTGAGCAAGTCTCTGTGGAGTCCATTGACCAGGCCTCTGAGTATATGCTAATGAGTGGTATAGCTGGGCTGTCTGGGAGATTTCCTTTTAGCTTTTTGAGCACTTTCCACAGTTTTCCATAGTAGCTGCACCAGTCCGCAATACCACAAACAATGAATGAGTGTTCCCTTCCCCTATACTTCCTCCAGCCTTTGCCCCCAGCTAGTTTGTTGATCTTTGTTGTTGCCATTCTGATTGGGGTAAGATGCAATCTCAGGCACTTTGATTTGCATGCCACTAATAACAAGGGTTAATGAACACTTTTTGAGATATTTTCTAGACATTTTTTTTCATTTGAAAACCTTCTGCTTATGTCCCAGGTCTATTTTTGAATATTCCATTTGTTAGTTTGATCTTTTATGTTCTTTATCTATTAAGGATTTAATTCCCTGCCAGATGTATAGCTGGCACAGACTCTTCCCCTTCACCCAGGTGATTGCTTCTTTAGCTGTGCAGATGTTTTTTGTTTTATGAAGTCCCACTTGTCAGTGGTTGGCCTTAATTCTGAGGCAAAGAGATCCATGTTCAGAAATTCCTTTCTTACATCTACATCCTATAGGGCGCTGGCTAGGACATCCTGCAGGTGCTGACTAGGTTTTTTTCTAACAGTTTCAGAGTTTCAGATTTCATATTTTTGTCTTTGATCCACTTGGCATTAGTATTTGTGTACGATGATAGGCTTTAATGTGATTCTTCTGCATGTGGACCTCAGTTATCACAGCAACATTTGTTAAAGATGCTTTTATTTCTTTTATATTTTTGGTTGAGAGCTTAGCCTTTAACGACTGAGCCATCTCTCCAGCCTGCTTTTATTTCTCCAGTTTATGTGTTTGGCATCTTTGTCAAATAACAGATGATTGAAGTTATGTGAACTGGTGTTTGGGTCTTCAATTTTTCCCCATTGGTCTACATGTCTATTTTTGTGCCTTTAATATTGTGTTGTTGTTGGTCTTTTTTTTTTTTTTTTTTACACTATGGCTTTGTAATAGATTTTAAGACCTGGAATGGTAATCCCTTTAACATTGTTCTTTTTTTTCAGGATTATTGTAGCTATTTGGGGTCTTTTGTGTTCTATAACTTTTAGGACAGTTTCTTTTATTTCGGTGGTGACTGAGATGAGAATGTTGATTGAAATTGTATTCAATCTGTCAATAGCTTTAGTATGATGATTATCTACACAAGCTAGTGATTCTACCAATCCAAGACCAATAGGATACCCCAACCGTTTTCTAGTGTCTATATATTTTCTCTTCAGGGGTTTAAAGTTTACATTGTGGAGGTCCTTCACTTCCTTCATTGTCTCTATTCCTAGATAATTACTTTCCTTTGAGTCCATTGTACATGAGAGTGTGTCCATCATGTCCACTCTAAGTTTGTTGGTGGTGAATGGAAAAGCTACTGATTTCTCCCAGTTGAACCTGTATCCTGACAGATGGCTGAATTTATCACTCATAGACGTTTTCTGGAAGAACTTTTGGCATCTCTAGTGTATAGTATGATGTCACCTGCAAATAGGGGGTTGTTTGATTTCTTCTCTCCCCCTTGTATCCCTTTAATTTCCTTCTCTTGCCGTATTGTTCCAGCTAGTATTTTGAGAAAAATATTGAAAATGAGTGGGGACAGTGGGACATCCTTGTTTCACTCCTAACTTAAGTGGGATTACTTCAAGCTTTTCTCAATTTGGGATTATGTTGGTTATGGGTCATTATGTTGATGTATGTTTCCTGTATCCCTACATTAGCTAGGACTTTTATTATAAAGCCATGTTGAATTTTGCCAGAGGCTTTTTCTGCATCTATTATGATGACCATGTTATTTTTTGTCTTTAAGTCCACTTATGTGGTTTATCACCTTTATATTATATTGACTTATGTTATTTTTGTTATGTTAACATATGTTAACCATCCTTTAATTTCAGGGATAAAGCAGTCAGGGTCATGGTGTATAATCTTTTTAATGTACGTCTGTACTCTGTTTGCCAGTAATCTATTGAGTATTTTTGAGTTTATGCTTTATGGATATTTGCCTTTTGTGTGTGTGTGTGTGTGTGTGTAAGTGTTGAATAAACTTGCTTTTTCCTTTTCCATTTAAATAGGAGGCTCTTGGTTTTGGTATTAGAGTTGAATGGCCTCATAAAAGAAATTTGGGAATGCTTCTTTGTTTCTTTCTTTCTTTTTGTAAAAATAGTTTAGGAAAGATTAGCTGTGGATCTTGGTAGTATTCTGCTATAAGTTCTTCTATAATTTTTTCTTTTTAAACTAGAAGGCTTTTTTATTGCTATTTTTATTTCTTCACTTGTTATGGGCCAGTTTATGTTGTTGACTTCTTAGTTTAATTTTGGTTGTTGGACTGAATCTAGGAATTCATTATTTCTTCTGAGTTCTCCAGCTTCAAGAAATACTGGTTTTGAAAATATTCCCTTGAATATTCTGAATTTTTATTGTTTTGTAAGATTTTCCTGTTCATTTTAGATTGTGTTAATTTTGATCCTTTCATTTTCTTTGTTGGGCCTAGGGTCTGTCACTCACAATCTTCCTCTTCTTCCTCTTCTGCCTCCTCCTTCTCCATTTCCTCTTCTTCTTTTTCCTTTTCTTCTTCCTCTTCTACCTCTTCCTCCTCTGCCTTCTTCCTTTTTCCTCCTCCTCCTTCTTCTCCTCTCCTCCTTCTTTTCCTCTCCCCTTCTCCTCTCTTCATTTCTCACCTTCTTCTCCTGTTTTCTCCTCCTTCTTTTCCTGCTGCTTCTGCTTCTGTTTCTGCTTCTGCTTTTTGTTTTTTGAGACAGAGTTTCTCTGTGTAACCCTGGCTATCCTATAATTCTCTCTGTCAACAGGCTGGCCTTGAATTCACAGATATTTGCCTGCCTTTGCCTCCTGAGTGATGAGATTAAAGGTATGGGCCACTACTGTCTGCCATTCTTTTTTTATCTTCTCAACCAGCTCTTAGATTCACTGATTCTCAGTATTGATTTCTTTGTTTCTACTTTTATTGATTTCTTCTCTGGCAGTTATTATTCTTGCCACTGATTGAGTTTGGTTTGGTTTGTTCTTGTTTTTCTAAATTTTTAAATTGTATCAAGTCATTTATTTATTGTTTTTGTGTTTTCTTGTTTTATATAGGCACTTAGAACTTTCAATTTCCCCTGTAGACCTTCATTCAGTATGTCTAGGAGATTTTTTTCATTATCTTTTCATATTCATTTAATTCCAGGGAATTTAATTTTTTTCTCCTTTGACTCATTCATCATTCAGTAATGAGCTGTTTAATCTTCTTGAGTTTGTATATTCACTAGAGATTTGTTTGATTATATTTTAAATTTTATTGCACTGTTGTCAGGACACAGGAGCTATTTTAATTTTTAAAATTTTATTTAATTAATTATTTTATTTATTTATATTCCATTCATTGTCCATCCTCTCAATCTCTCCTCCCACAGTTCCTCATTCCACTCCTACTCCCCTTTTCCTTTGAGAGGGTTTTCCACTCAGCTCCCCAGCATCACACTTGGGTCCTCAAGTCTCTCGAGGATTAGACACATCTTCTCCCACTGAGGCCAGACCTCTGCTATATTGTACTGGAGTCCTCAAATCAGCCTGTGTACACTGCTTGGTTGGTGGCTCAGTCTCTGGGATCTCCTAGGGGTTTGAGTTAATTGAGACTTCTGGTCTTCCTATTGGGTCGTCCTCCCATTCATCTCCTTTAATTCTTCCCTTAATTCCTCCATAGGGTCACTGACTTTAGTCCAATGGTTGGATGTAAGTATCTGCATATGTCTCAGCCAGCTGCTGATAGGACCTCTCTGAGGACAGCCTTGCTAGGCTTCTGTTTGTAAGCACGTCATAGCATCAGTAATAGTGTAAGGCCTTGGTGCTCCACCATAAGGTGGATCCCAAGTTGGGTGGGTCACTGGATAGTCATTCCTTCAGTCTCTTCTCTATTTTTGTCCTTGCAGTTCTTTTAGACAAGAAAATTCTGGGTCTGACATTTTGACTGTGGGTTGATAATCCTGCCCCTCCACTTGAGGTCCTGTCTATCTACTGGATGTCTACGAGTTTCCTCTCCCCACTGTTGGGAGTTTTGCCTAAAATTACCCTCATTGAGTCCTGGGAGTCTCTCACATCCCAGATCTCTGGAACTTTCTAGAGGGTTCCCCCACTACCTACGCTCAGAGGCTGCATGTTTCCATTCATTCTCCTGGCCCTCTAGGCTTCTCTCCTGTTCTCTCCCCACCAATATATGATCCTGTTCCCTCTTTCCCCTCTCCCCTCTCCTACCCTCTGCCTCCTGTGATTATTTTGTTCCTTCTTCTAAGAGGGATTAAAGCATCATACTCAGTTGGGCCTTCCTTCTTGTTAAACTTTCTATGGTCTGAGGGTTTTATCCTTGGTATTCTGTACGTTTTTGCTAATACCACTTATCAATGAGTACATAACATCCATGTCATTTTGGGTCTGGGTTACCTCACTCAGGATGATACTTTCTAGTTTCATCCATTTGCCTGCAAAATTCATGATGTCCTCATTTTTAATAGCTGAATAGTGTAAATTGTGTAAATGAACCACATTTTCTGTATTCATTCTTTGGTTGAGGGACATCTGAGTTGTTTCCAGCTTCTGGCTATTAAAAATAAGGCTGCTATGAACTTAGTAGAGCACATGTCCTTGTGGTATGGTGGAAGATCTTTTGGGTATTTGTCCAGGAGTGGTATAGCTGGATCTTCATGTATAACTATTCCCAATTTTCTGAAGAACCGCCAGATTGACTTCCAGAGTGGTTGTACCAGTTTGCAATCCCATCAGCAATGAAGTCTTCCTCGTTCTCCACGTCCTTTCCAGTAAGTGCTGTTACTTGAGTTTTTGATCTTAGCAGTTCTGATGGGTGTAAAGTGGAATCATTTTTATTGTACAGTCTTTCATTTTCTTGATTAGACTATTCTAAAACTTTTTTTTGAGGATAATGTGAATGAGGTTGTTTCTTGTGATTTCTTTCTTAGTATGCTTGTCACTGGCATATAGGAAGACTACTGATGTTTGTATATTAATTTTATATCCTGTTCCTTTGCTGAATGTATCAGTTGTATGAATTTTCTGGTGGTGTCTTTAGCACTTTTATGTATGTATAGAATCATATAACTTGCAAATAAAGATATTTTGTTATCTTTATTTTTTGTTTCTGTCCACTTTATTTCCTTTTCTTGTCTTCTTGCTCTAGCTAAGACTTTAAGTACTATATTGTACAGGAGTGGAGAGAGTGGGTATCTTTACCCTGTTTCTGATATAGTGGAAATATGGTTTTTCTCCATTTTCTCCTAGCATGAGCTTGCCTGTAGGCCTTTGGAATATGTACCCTGCATCCCTAATCTCCCCAAGATTTCATGTCTTTTTTTTTAAATAATGACATTACAATTGTATTTTGCCCTTCCCTTTCTTTTCTACAAACTTTCCTACCTACCTCTCCTTACTGTCTTTAAAATTTGTCCTCTTTATTCATTATTATGTATTTATGTATATTTTTATATATATTATATATATATGTTTCTAAATATAACCTGTTCAGTCTATACAATGTTATTTGTTTTTGTCTTTTCAGGGCTGATCATTTGGTATTGTATAATTAGTTGGTATGCTTGTTTCTGGGCAAGGCTACTTCTTCCACTCTTGACATTCCTGAGTTGTGAAGGCCTCCTGGGCTTTCTTCCATCCGTATCAGCATGTCTGTTGTCATTAACCTTGTTCAGCTCATGTTTAGTCAGCTCATGTTGGTGAGCCTTTATGAGCGTAACTTCTGAAATTACTAGGAGACACAATCTCACAGAACGCTCTTTGGTCTTCTGGTTCTTAAAATCTTTCTGCCCCCTCTTCCGCAATATTTGTGGAGCCTTAGGTGTGGTAGTATTTTATAGATATATCCATTGGGACTGGGATCCCCAACTCTGCATTTTGATTGGTTGTGGTTTTTCAGAGTGATCCTCAGCTATTGCAAAGAGAAGTTTCCTTGATGAAGGGGTGAAGACTACGTTTATCTGTGGGTATAAGGACAGATTATTGTTAGGGATTATTCTGACTTAGTAAAGTAGTGGTTGTAGGTTCTCATCCAACATCCATGACTTCACTAGCACTGAGTAGTTATCTAGGTTTTCAGCACAGGCATGATTTCCATCCTGTTGAATGTGTCTAAGTCCAACTAGGGAGATGTTGGTTACCACCAAGGTCTTAGTGCAACTACTGCACTCTTAGGTTACAATGCCATTCTGGTCATTGATGTGGTTCATAGTCATCATAACTGGGCAGGAAAGTTGGTTGCCTTCCTCTTTTGAAAGCCTGCATGGTGCTTTCATGAAGGGATTTTGGATTTGGTCAATGGCTTCTTTTGTATCCAATGAGATGCTCATGTCATTTCTGAACTTGAGTCCATTTGTGTGAAGGATTATATTTATTCAGAATTGGTATCACTAAGTAGACCGAGTGAATTTTATAACGGGGCACCTGAAGTTGGTGGGGCAGGAGTGGTGGTGAGGAAGAAGGAGGAACTGGACAAACTAGAATGGGAGGTAGGCTTTTTCATACACTACACACATGTGTGAAATTCCATAACAGTAAAAGTAATAAACCAAATCTTTATCAAAATGTATTTCATATCCCAAATTGTCTTATTTTATTCAACTCTTTGTGTTGTATTGGTCTTCATACAGGTGTTTATTTGTATTTCTTTTGAATTCTTTGTATATGTTTATAATTTATATTTTGTGTATATTATACTGTAGGTCTTCTAAATTGCTTTTCTCAGAGAAAGTTAACCACAGGAATAATGTCTTGGTTCTTTGTGTTATGTTTCCACAGTCGGACCTGGGTAGCTGGGGTTAAGCTATTGGCTGGGTCTTTTGGATTGAATATCTATACTACCAATGTTGAATGTGAATTTGGATCTTGATTTACTGTTGCCCAACTTGGCAGATTTTGAATCTTCTAGGCTTGTATTTGTGGTTCAATCTTGGGGCCATTCAATGTGATGTATTATTGAGATATCAGAAATCACTCTTGTTCAGCTTAGGAAAGATGAATCTCTGATCACATGAAGGAAATTTCTATGGAGCTAAGGTTCTCCCTGAAGTTCCTCAGAAATTGAGGTTGGAGTGCCAGAAATAGATAAAGGTGAGAATTATTGTGGTGCACAGGCATTTAACATAGGTCTTCAGTTGACTACCTTAGAGTTTGAATGGGTAAGGGGAGAACAGGGTTCCCCTGGTATATACCAGAGACTCAGATCTTCAAACCATGGAGACTTGAGGTCACCATAGAGGGTCTGGCAGTGCTAATTGTGGGACATATGTATGGCTCAAGCCACAGATGCTCAGATAGTGGGGATTAGGATCACAGGAGGGGAAGTATATGCATATTTTAGTTCATAGGTCCTTAGATAACAGCTTAGGGTTGTATTGAGTTGGGGTGTATAGATCCTCAGAGTTTCCTCCTTGATATTTAAATATTATTATGAACATATGGTAATGTATAGCTGAGGGTTCTGAGTTGTATTTCTAGATGATAAAAAATGGAGAAGTTATCAATAAACCAATGAGTATACAATACCACAGTTTTATATGTTCATGTTTTTGTCCTTATATTGTTAATATCTAATCTGTAAATTAAAGACGTACATTTAGAATAATATTTTTGAGAAAGTTAAATATATTTCATACATACTCTATGCCAGCTTTTTGTATAGAAGACTTCTCACTCCTTTTGTAAAAAAAAAATGGTTATTAAGTTCACTTGAAAGATGAGTTGACATTCTGGGTTTGAGAGATCACTCAAGAACATAAAAATTATAATGCATAGAGAATAAATTTTAAATCTGATTTATTTTTGATTATATATAACTGTCTTTCAGTAAGGGGGTTTATGCATCTGTGAGTGCTAGTGACCGTAGAGTTCAGAAGCCAGCATTGGATAGTCTGTAGGTGGAGTTACAGGTGATGGTTAGCTATCCAGCATGGGTGCTGGGAATGAAACACTAGCCCTTTGTAAAAGCAGTGTCCTAACCACTGAACTGTTTCTCTGGCCCCAGGGACAGAATTAGACTTCAATTTTGATGACAAAGCTATACTTTCTTTACTCTGTTAAAGTTCATACCAAAAGAAACATGAGTCTAGATTTAGCAATACATATGATGTTTTATATCTTTTGTACAGGCACCATAGTTACAAGAATAGAAATGACAAATTTTCAACAGTATGTCAATTTTTAAAAGACAAAATTATAAAATCTAAAGTTTGGACCAAGAAATATTATTATGGGACTGCTCAGTTGTGTGTTACATCAATGAGTACATGTAGCTACATGTAGTCAGTGCCACACAGATGAGAAGGGTGACATCAAATATCAAGTGGTGATTTTATGTGTTTTTTTCTCTTTGCAACTTTTTTTTTTCCACAAAGGAAAAAATACAAAATCCACCAAGTTTAAAAAAAAAAACTGCATTTGAGCATTTTATTTATTTATTTATTTAACTTATTTATCAATCTGTTTTTATTTTTCTCTCTTGTCTCTGAACTTGCAAAAGTAGGTTTCAGGTTGAGAAGAACTAATTACATCCATCTTCTCTCTGGCCACATTTTTAATGTTCCCTGGAGCTGTGACTCATTCTATTGCATTGCAGTTTTTAAAAAGATGTGTTTTAACAAGAAAGAAAGAAATAGAGTGAAATGAGATGCCATGAAATGTGTCTGCAAACTTTTTGTTTTATTCTAACCATATTCTCTGACATTTGGCTGTATATTTATGGCACTATGATTAAGTTGACTATTTTATATAACTGTTACTAATATATAATTTTAAAATAGCTATTTTTCAAATAAGTTTGCTTAGGTTTTTAATGTTAAAACAATGCCCCCATAGAGTGGTATTGTAGAAAAGTGTATCATTGTGATCAGAGTATGTTTTCTTTCATCTTCTTTATAGGTAGTCATAGCCTACTGGTATCGCACAATCGTAGGAATAATGAATTTATTTGGAATAGAAACTAAGACCTGCTGGAACATCACCAGAATGGAGCCTCTTCACGAAGTTCAGAGCTGTGAAGGTACGTGTCCTCCTCAGTGCTGCAGTGTGTGTGTACGCTCATATTTTCATAGACAGCTGATGTCGTGGCTCATTTGAAATTTATTATAAACTATGATCCATTTTATTTAAGACATTATAGAAATGTTTCATCTCAACACATATATTACATTTCAAACTTATTTTCTGATGAGGCTACACATTTAATAATTTGAGTATAAATTAGAAATTTAATTCGAGTACCAATATGTCTAATATAAGGTACTGCAGTCAAAGTCCATTTCAGAATGAAATAGTACAAAATATTTGTGATAACATTAGTACAAATTTTGGGGGAATATATACCCAAATATATACCTGGAGTAGTTATATATTAGTTGATGTTAATAATCAGCTATTATAAAAATTGTTTCATCTTTGTTCATACTACAAGAGGAATTTTAATGAAACTCTCTCTGTACGTCTTCTACATTAGTATCTTTGCCAAACAAATTAACAACAAAAACAAACAAACAAAATGCCCTTGAGAATTATGTAACTATTATCCAGCTGCCCCCCGAGACTCTGCAACACAGAAACATGTATCAAACATGCAGGTGTTTTCCATGTCGTCACACATGACTATTTTTGCACAGTATTGCTACTTACTACATTTGTTTAACTCTTAGAATATGAACAAAATTTGAATTTCCCATACTTTTTAAAAACTAATTTCCTTAAAAACCTAAGCTGATAGTGGTGAGGTGTTTACAAAGTGATTATACTTTGTGTATTTTTGCCACACACAGCAATGGAGACTATGACTTATCAAACGTTAGACTTTATAGAGTGTCCATCATTGAAAAGATATAAGCTTTTCTGAGGGTTGAAAGGCATCATCTTGAACATATGTGGCATATATTGAGTTCCCAGTCAGCAAGAGGCCAGTGTTTGGTACTTGGAGTGCACAGAAGAGCTGGGAGACACTGATGTTCAACTCAGTGAACTTATGCCATCAACAGACAGTTAGCAGTTATAACGGTAGTGCATATTAAAAATGTCCAGATGCTCAGAATGTAATGAAGGGCAGACCACACTGAACCATGTGCTGGCCGAAGATTTGCACCGTATTTACTGGAGAAGCATAGCAGATCCACATGCTGGAGCATCACTGTCAGCTGCATGAAGAGCTCATATGTGAGGGGTAGAGGTGGGTTCCATGTGGCCACGTAGATCGCTGATATGCTCCAGTCAGTTTGGAACAAAGATCAATGAAAATGTCTGGATTTAAGAAGCAGTTGGAAGCAGGATGTTTGGTGAGAGGAGGCACTGTGAAGAGTCATGTAATTGGCTGCTAGTTTGAATCTTTGGACTGACAAGAGAATGAAAAGTAATGAGTGTGGATTCTGTTTCACTGCATGTATCAGCTCAGGAAACCTAAGGACCCTGAGGGGAAATACCAAGTGGTTATGTGGCTGTAGAAACTTAGAAATTAGGAAGAGTTCTAGTCTGAATATAGACTTGCCACCAACAGTGCATGGATGGCAGCTGGACATAGAAAGAACATGTGACAGAGGCTTTGTGGGCCTGGGATGAAAGGGTTAATGAACCAGAGCAAGCAGGGTCACAGGGCTTGTCTCCCAGCAGACAGTGAAGTGTAACTTTGCAAATTACTTAGGTTTTAAATATTGTTTTCTCAAACATAAAAATTCTTCATACCAGTTAATCTCAAAACTTTGCCTGAGAGTTGTATGAAATCATGAATTTAAAATACACAGGAAGTGACATACATGCTAACACAGTCATACATAAAATTTATATTATAGATATCACATATATCATGCATATCTGCAGCATAACGGATGACATGATTAAATTAGATTACAGACAGCAAGGATCTTCCTCGAGGTTAGAGCTTGTGTCACACTGATCTGCAGGCCTAGAACAGACAGAAGTGGCTTCAGGGAATTCTCCAAGTATTTCTATTAAAGTCCCAGACACAGAAGAGTACCAGCAGTATTTGAATTAATTTGAATCCCAGCATGCATTACAGAAACATGCCATTAGGGAAAAGTTTAAATGTAAGTAAATAAACATTGTAGGAGTTGTGTCTGGGTGACAAACTGGCTTTGGTCCCTGGGACTGCAAACAAATCAATGTGCTGTGGAGGTAAAGATGATTGTACCATTTATGAATGAACATGAGAGGAAACGTGTCTAGCACATTTATAAGTTCTTGATTGTAAAGCACTAAAATCATACTGCTCATTAAATACTGAATAAGCTGCATCTTTTTTTTTTAAGGTTTGGGAGACCCAGCTTGCTTTTACATTGGAGTAATTTTTATTTTAAATGGACTAATGATGGGCTTGTTCTTCATATACGGTACATACCTGAGGTAAGACTTGTAAAGAGAGTAACCCTGTAAAGCCTGGTAGATACCCATTGACTAAGTGAAGAGGAAACTTAATGAAACCAATTGACTAGTTACAGGGAACTTTATAGAACTGGTTTTCCATAATCAAAACAATGCAAACAGAAATGAGCTGCCCCTATAGAACACCTACAGGCCTCCCTTTTACCCTTTTGGAGATTTTTGAAAGCTGGAGGATAAATGTGCTAGTCTGAGATCATGTAGTTAATTATGACAACCACATATTATGTATCCACTCTCCATTGCTCCTTAGGAAAGCCAGGTGAGTTAGGTTTTGTCACTTATAATTAAGGCAAAGTCAGCCTGGTTATACTAGTATACTAGGAACGCTTTGTTTTATCTAGGAAGTGCAGGCTCAGCTGCCCCTTCTCTATTTCTTGTTTTCACTTGAGTGTGCTGTCTGGAGTCATCCTGTGACTTGGGGTCAGGGGAAGACCATAAAATAGCAGTTATATCTGGTTCTATCTAGCCTAGCAACCTTGCATTGTTGAAATAGTGCCAACAGATAACTTACATTTTCATTTGTGTTGAGTGATATAGTCTATACCCATATTGCTTGACTACTTTCGCAGACATTTTGTTTCTTTCAGTGGAATCTATTCTGAAAGACGTTAGCTTTCTTTACATTGCAAGAATCACATAAAATTAGAAACAAAAAAATCTAGACTTAGGGTCTGGGGACAGTATCTTAGCAAGTGTCATCCGTTATTCCTCCCCATCTTGCATTTTTAGACAGGATCTCTCACTGAACCTGGAGACCACTGATTAGGTAGCCATTCTAGCTAAATGAGCACCCTTGATTTTCCTGTCTCTACCTCTCAAGCTTTTCATGTAGGTAGTGGGGATCCAAATTCACGTCCTTAAGTGGTGCTTTAGGGATGACTTAGATGGAAAATCATGAAACTAAGTCTCTCAATAGCTTCCTGAACAACAGTCAACTTTAAATGCTCCAATATAAACTGTAATATAATGCCAGAAAAACACTAAACAATAGAGGCACAAGCAAGGACTTTCCAAACAGGATTCTAATAGCTCAGGAAATAACTGCTATGGTATACAGTCATACTAACTGAATGCAACTTGTATGGTATGATCTTGGAAGCTAAGCAGGGCTGATCCTGGTTAATACATGGTGGGAGAAATTAATTACAGTAATCAACCAATTTGATTGTATAAAATAGAAAAGTTTTGCATGGAAAAGGCAATAATTTGCATGGAAAAGGCAATAATTTGCATAGTTAAGACACAAACCACATAATGGGAGAAATATATGGAAAGACTCAAAGGTATACACACCAAAGAGTTTCTTGCAAATCCATCTTTATTGCTGCATAACCAGAAATAGGAACAGCCTAGTTATCAGTCAACAGATAAGCTGATCAGGAGGATGCAGCACCTATATACACGATAGAATAGCTTCAGCCCTGAAGAGGAATGAAATCCTTATATTTTCATCAAAATGGATGAAACCGAAAATCATTAAGTTAAGTGAAAAAAGCCAGAGTCAGAAAAACAAAACAAAACTAACAAAAACAAAACAAAAACCAAAGAAACTTCATGAGGAACCCAGATTTCAATAAAAGTATAAGGATGTACGTATGCACATGTATGTGTGTGCATGCGTGTGTGTCGTGTGTGTGTGTACACAGGTGTACATGCCCATGTGAAGAGGCCTGAGGAGGATATTGTGTCTCCTGCTTTATCAATGTCTCATTCAGAGACAGATTATCTCACTTTATGTAGAGATATAATAGTTTATATAATACAGGGTTTATATTAACTAGACACATACAAATACAGGCACATGTGATACAGAAGCAGAAAGTAGAACGACAAGAACTCAAAATGGGAAAGGAACAAAAGAATATACTGGGCTGAATGTGTGCAAAGTAAAATTAAAATATATATATATATATATATGTGTGTGTGTGTGTGTGTGTGTGTGTGTGTATGCCCTATAAAGTATCATAATGAAGCTGTTATGCTGTGTGCTGACTACATTTCTACAATAAAAATGAAGGCATTTGACATGAGTTCCCTTCTGATCAGTGTGCCTTATGACATATTTTTACCCCTAACACCTCTTCCACAGTTTCTTTCTTTCTTACCTCTCCTCAGTGGTCAGGGTTATTACTGTCTCTTGATGGTTTTCCTTTAATTTTTCTGTCTCATTTTTTCCTCCTGCTCTCATCCCACCAGTGTTTACTTGTATCCTAAGGTGAGCCAACAGTGGTGATTGAGCACATACAGAGTCTACTGGTTTGGTGGATATATAGTCTAGGGGCCTGGGATGTGGACCACAGCTGAACATGAGGCCAGACAAGACATTTACTACACAGTACGGCTCTGAGCATCTATGAAGATTGTTAGCCACCTGAGGTCTGATGTGGAACGTCTACAGTGTGGTTCCTGTCAGAGTATTTTCAGTCCGTCAGGCAGTTATGAGTTAATGCTAAGAGAAACTGTTAGTCTTTTAGCTTTAATCCCTCATGAAGCCTAATTTCAAAAGACAGAACTGAACTCCATTTACTGTCAGAACAGTAACAGACCAAAGTGCTGGGCTGTATGTTTACAATTATTTTATGCTCATGGTTTACTTAGAAAGTGTTTAATGTAATTATAAAACTGAGATTGTATTATATGTACACCTTGTGTCCTTGTACAGTCAGGATTAAAACACCAACTACACAGGCATTTGGGAAATATCTGGGCTTATGCGGCTTAGTTATTCGTGTTTTAAGCAAAGAAACTTACGGTTTTTAATTTTGAGATAATTTTATGAAAAGAACCTGTATGTTGCATGTTGTGACTGTGTACTTTCTTCTTTTGACAGCGGGAGTCAGCTAGGAGGTCTGATTACAGTAGCATGCTACTTTTTCAATCACGGAGAGGTTTGTTTTCCGTTCAGTTCTCTTTTAGGCATAGACTGGCTCCAATGAACAAGGAAATATAATCACTGAACTAGTATGATTGCATAGTGTTGGACTGTAATATCTTAAAGTATTTTATGCTGCACATTGGTATTTATGTGAATTATATTAATCTAAAATTGTAAATGAGTAAAATCTAAATCATGTGAACTATCAACCATTTGGTGTTCACTCACACACACATGTTCTGTAGGCAGCATGTCACTCACTGAGTCGTGTTGTTCAGTGACTATTAAATCCCTGGTGAGCAAGTGTTATCTTCATCATATAGGTTATGAGACTGAAGTAGAGAGTTACAGGACTTAGCCAAGATTCCATGTCTATTGCACGGTGAAGCTGGGTGATGTGTTCCCTGTCACCACTATGTCTCTAAAAGCTCTCTTTAAAATATACACATCCCCCTCTTCTTTTGCTTTCTGAGACAGGGTTTCACTATGTTCTCTATACAGAAGAGAACAGGCTGGCTTGAAAACTTCTGATTGTCCAGCAGCAGCCACCTAAGTGCCAGACTTATATTGCTGGTATATTATATGTCTATCTCTGAAAGCTGTTGTTTTTTGTTTGTTTGTTTTAATGGTAAGAACACTTAGCATCAGATCATAATAGATATTAATCCTCTGAGCAGATTTTTGATTCTACAATACAGTAATTTTAAAGTCTTAGAGTGTGTGTATGCCTGCATGCATACATGTGTGCCTCTGTGTGTGTGCGTGTGTGTGTCTGTGTACCTGTGCCTGAGTACAGAAAAGGCTGTCATATCTCCTGGTGCTAGAGTTATAGGCAGTTGGGAACTACCATATCGGTACTAGGCACTGAGCTCCAATCCTCGTGGCTTCAGATCCATTTGCCCAGCTTCCAAATTTAAGATGCATATATTGAGAACTTGTCCATGTCACATAATTGAAATTCTATGTCATAGTTCTCCCAAGTGGTTGGAATAGCATTGGTCTGACAACACCCACAGTTCATTCATAGCTTCCCTACTGCTTCTACTGAATTGTTCTTCCTTTTTCTGTAACAAAATATTGCATTCAAAACAGAACTGGCAGAGTAAGTCATCGCAAACAGACATACCCAGGCCGAAAGGAGCTCTAGAAACTGTTCACGACATGAGAGATTCACTCTGGGGCTCAATGCTCTCGATTCCGTGTTAGATGTTGAATGCATGATAAGGAGAGAGAATCTGAGTATTAATGTTTTGGAATGCAATGTGCTATGTAGTGGCACAGGTTACATGCAGCAAATGTCTGTATCTCCTGTTGTAGTAGACCAGTCTAAAAATCACTTAAGTCAAGGAATAGACAACATCTCACATACAATGCTTTAAATATATGATGTTTAAAACCAACACCTTGTGAAAGCAAATAACCTTGCCATTGCATGATCTGCATTTTATTTGGGTGTGCCAGGCTTCAGTGACTGAGTTTGAATTTGGAATATAAACCATTACTCTTTTCAAGGCTTACAAGTTTAGTTTCTTACAAAATTATAAATTTTTGAGGCTCTTAACGAAGAAATAAGACTCTTATCAGGTGCTAAAGACTTAAATTCTTTCTATAATTTTAGGATTATAGATTCCAGAATCCTAAATTTCTATAATTAAAAAAAGTTATATTTAAATTTATACTACATTTAAATTTCTATAATTTTAGGATAGAAAGTCTTATGCAATGTTGTTTCACAAGTCTTAGGGCAGTCTAAGCATGTATATGAAATGTTAAAAATATTTTTACTGTGTTCCTTACTAGTAACTCTATGTACTTTTAATTGCTTTAAAAAAATTTATCTCATGTAGAGTTTATTTGATTGTCTCAGAGCCAGTTTTGACAGCTGATAATGCATACCTATATCAGTGTGTCCTTATTGTGTATAGAATTGCTGTTTGCAAATGCTCTATGTTTTTGGTTAAAACGGTTTCCTGGCCCTTATCATGTACCTTAAAACTCCAAATGCCACACTCATGCCTGCAGGGCTGTGGTATACTCTGGGCCAGTAGTCCTCACAGCACCTATCACTGAGTATTTTGTTGGTCCTTTGGCTTAATCGTGAGTGATTAGATACAGTTTTTCTTATTTCTGAGTTTGACATTTAATGGCCATAGGAGAGAATGTCAAAGGACCAGAAGCTATGCCAGGCAGTGAGAAATAGAATCTAATGAGCCTATAATTAAAACGCCGAAAGTAAGCCAACCCCCAAATTTTAGGTAATATTTACTATAAAATGAACAGTTATGCAAACTGAGTGTTTTATGGATTTAGGCCACTCGTGTGATGTGGACGCCGCCTCTCCGGGAAAGTTTCTCCTATCCATTCCTTGTACTTCAGATGTTCGTCTTAACTACTATTCTCAGGTAACTTCAGTCATAAGACAAAGCTAAATAAATCAATATGTTGCCTTCATGAAAGTATGTTTTAACTTACTAAGTCATAATTTTAAAATTGAAACTATGTTTTAAAACTATTTTAAAAATGAATTGAGTAATCAAATAATGTCAACATAAATTTATGAACTACTTCTCTATTAGTTACTCTACATGTTCTTTTTTTTTAACTTTTTAAAAATTTTTTTTCTCAAATCATAATTAATTCACACAGGGGTATAAACACAGAAAGGCAGGATGTGGGGAAGGGAATGACACTGGAGTGTGGGTGTTCAGGGGGAATACAGATATCTTCAGAAACGGGTATCGGCTGGGTGAAGGTTCAGGGGACTAGTCACTATGACTCTGCCTATGACTCGCTTGTCCTTATCTAAGTTGGTATTGTCTGCCAAGGCTACCTATTTACAAGGTCTATGACTACTCAGGCTTATAAATTTCCACAAAAGCTGCCTGTTGACATTAGCTTATAACCATCTGTTTTAATGTTTTTCCACTGAGACCCAAGACTTGGTGTTAGTATACATGTATGTCAGGCCTATTGCTGATTTTAGGCCTATGGCTGATTTTAGGCCTTCAGTGTGTAAGCAGGGCTGCCCCTGACATCTCCTCCCTTCTCTAAGTATAGAAGGGCTGTGACAAATCTAAACTTGCGAAGGCGGGGATTACCCTACATGTTCTAGATAGTAATATTATGGTTTAAAAATATTTAGTTTTATTGTGTAAATAAATACTTTGCCCATATGTGTGCACATTCACTGTACACATGCCTGGTGCCCACAGAAGCCAGAAAATTGTGTCAGATTCCCTGAAAATGGAGCTACCAATGGTTGCAAGTCACCATGTGAGTGCTGGGAAGTGGGTCTTGGTTCTCTGCAAAAGCTGTCGTTCCAGTCTCATTCACAGGATTTTGAGAAACAAGTCCTTACTTTCTCAAAGCTAACATATTTCAGCTTCTTTTCCCCCAAACTGTTCTCTTTGAAATAAGATTAGCATATGTGCCATAAAAAGGGGCTCCATGTGCAAATGGATTTAGGAACTTGTAAATTTTATAATCCCAAGAAGTGTACACACACACACACACACACACACACACACACACACACACGGGGTGGAGAGAGGTGTATATGAAAATACACACGTATCTAATACTTGTCTGAATGATATTTCTAATAATTCAGCCAGTTTCAAATCAATTATCTTGGACACACTCTTACGTGATTTAAGTTTTTAAGCATTTCAGAAGCTTTGCTGTATAAATAAATTTCACAGGCATTAGTGAAATCTGTCACTGAGAGATCATGACCATTATCTCCTTTAACCTCCCAGGGAATCAGTCAGCTTACTAAGCCTTGCCAGGTTCCACCACATATGAACATCGTCATTTCCTTCCCTCCTTCCCTCTGACTTCACCCCTTTCTTTCTCCCTACCTCTCTCCACTTCTTCCTCCCTCTTTCCCTCCCTTCCCTTCTAAACTTGCGCATCATGTCCGTACATTAGTATCTGCATCTACATTTTTACGTGTTTAAAATTACCCATAGAAAAATTATGCTAAATTTAAATACTTAGCCACAGACAATTTAGCACACACTCAAGCAACTGATTAAGGCGTGCATTTGTTAGCTGACTGGAGAAAGATAGAGTGGGCATCCTGAGCTCACTACAGATCTCAAGAACAGAGGCTGCTTCCTAGTGTGCCACCAATTAGGGGCTGAATTTGAATTTGGGAATCTGTTTCCAGTTTAAGTTTCAATGTTTATTCATTACATTATGTACTTAGACAAATTATAGAGGAAGATGCTATCTATCCTCTCTTTTCCCAGGAGACTATGCGTGTTCATCTGAAGTAATAGTAGTCTGGCTTATTGGGGGTGAGGAGATTTGAACAATGAAATGTGCTAGTCAGGACATTTAGGACCATGACCTTGAAGGCATGCACTCTGTTTGATTGAAACCAGTTTTGTGTAAATAAATGACTTTGTGTTCCCCACAAGTTTTGGCACACTCCACACCAGCATGCATGCTTCTTCTCACTGTTTTCTGAGTGATGTGAGTGACCAGGTGTGTGACAGACTTCTCTGTGTAATGATGGACACTGAGAGGAAAACCGGATTAATGTCATGTCCTGTTTCCTGGACTTTGGTTGGAGGATTAAAACTGAGTGGCAAACACTTTTTTAAATAAGAACTTAATGTTATATTTTAAATAATTTAATTTACTGAAAAATTGTACAATACTTTTTTGAAATCACCTAATTTGGTTTTATTTAAGCATTTCAATTGTTCAAACATTTTAAATAATTTTAGTAAATTGATTTCCAAAATTATATTTTGTTGTGTTCTGTAAAAGTTGAGTTGATCAGTTAGATTTTTAAAAGATATTTAACAAGAACTCCTTTGTTCTTGAGTTACTAGCTGCCTTTACAGCAGAACTTATGATGTTCCTTTTTTTCTTCAAGGACCTCCACTGTTCACAAAAAACACTACATAGCACTCTGTTTCTCCAATGTCGCTTTTATGCTTCCTTGGCAGTTTGCCCAGTTTATACTTTTTACACAGGTAAGATGGCTTAATGTAATTTAAGATGAATGCATGTGTACGTGGTTATGCCCGGGTTGTAGAATGCTCATTTTAATTTGGCTTTTGAGGCTAGCCTCAAGTTCACTCTGCAGCCTGAGCTAGCCTTGAAGTCATGATATTTCTGCCTTTACCTCTTAAGTGCAGGAGTAACAGAAGCAACCACCACACCTAGCTGATTTCATTTATGTTCTCAAGGGCTATGAAATTAAGGGCTGACCATAATGTTTTTATAAACATCTTTATTCTATTCTGTATGAGGAGAAAATTTCTACCAGGGACCAAGATCTTTAATCAAGATCTTGCTTATGTGACTTGAAGCCATATCTTCTTCCTAAAATACATATGTAACTAGTAGCAAGAAATTATACTTGTGAAGCAGAGTAAAGGGGCAAAGTGGTGAAGTTTTATGGCAATAAAACTTCCCTTGTAGGTCCTTTCCAATAACAGTGGTGCTCTGTACTGGAAGTGAGACTTCTGGCACTAACTGTTCATAAATTTTGAATTAAGACTGGCTTAAAGAATTGTTAGAAGAGTCACAGTTTTTTGGCTGTAACATAGGTCATTCTACAGTCATTATTTGCATAGGCTGAAGTAGTACATATATATATGTATATATATATATATATATATATATATATATATATATATATATATAT
>NW_021604598.1:5378114-5443975 GCF_004785775.1 Grammomys surdaster | reverse complement strand
ATATATATATATATATATATATATATATATATATATATATATATATAGTGAGTATTTTACCTGCATGTAACTCTGTGCATGGATGTGCATCCATGACATGGATTCAGTCCCTGCAGAGACCAGAAGATCATGTTGGCTCTCCTGGAACCGGAGTTAACAATTGATTGTTATGTGCTATGTGCGTACTGGAAATCAAATCCAGGTCCTCTGGAAGACAGCCAGTACTCTTAAACAGTGAGCCATGTCTCTAGACCCTAGAATAGATTTTTAACAAGTCAACTCATTATTAGCAAATTTAATTAAGTAATACTCATGAAACTATGTGAGAAGCTCTTTAAGGAGGTTCTAGATCATCTTAGTAGTTTTATGATCATTGAAAGCAATGCAAAGACTTAATTTTCTTTTAATTTAATTTTTTACTTATTTACTTTACATCCCACTCACTGGCCTCCTCCTGGTCACCTCTGCCACAATCTTTCCTCTTTCTTCCCTCTTTTTCTTCTATGAGTGGGTGGGGCGCCCTGGGTATCCCCCCAACCCTGGCACTCTGCAAGGCTAAATGCTTCCTCTCCCACTGAGGCCAGACAAGGCAGCCCAGCTAGAAAAACATATTCCATGTACAAACAACAGCTTTTGCGATAGCCCTGTTCCAGTTGTTCATGACCCATATGTAGGTCATGCCGTACATCTGCTACATATGAGCAGGGAGGCTGTGCCCAGGTCTCCTGGCTCATATGAAGACTTAATTTTCTTAACTAAAACAGGCACGCACATTTGTGTTTGCATTAATGGGAGAAACAAAGTCCCCCCCCCAACCTCTGGGGATTTTACATTTCATTTTTTATAATGTCTCCTAATCATCTTGTCTGAAAATGGCCATAAAGGAAGACGGCTCACATTTTAAAGGACAAACTGATGAGAGAGTAATCAGGAACCTAGAATATTTGATCTGACAAGACCTTAGTCTTGATCATTCCAAGATATTAAGAATTCGGCAGTTAGATTTCAGTTTCTATTCAAGTCCACTCTGGACTCCCCAGGTGTGTTGTGTCAGGGGAAATTGAGGAGATTACTGGTAAGGAAATTGGCAAACAAGTTAAGTAGATATGCATCATTTTTAGACAAGATAGTGCTTGCATATTCATGTAACATTGATTAACAATTCAGTTGTATTTATATGACTGAGTTTCAATCTGAGGTATGTAATTAGTTCATATCTTTTTAACATTTAAGTCAATATGACCATGTGTCTTTATCTTGTTGGTAACAAGAGTGTCTTCTATCCCTGGAGTCTCTCCTTCTTCTGTTGGCAATGTCTTGGGACAAAGAAAAGCTCCAGATGCCCTAGCCTACACACAGGATCCAGGAAGCAGGCTGCCTGCAGGACTACATACCCACAATGCATTCTGTGTATTGTGGAAGATTCCACAACATGGCTTTTAACAAAACAATTCCCTCTTGTACCTAAGAATGTAGCAAATACAAACATTAAAAATTAGAAGCTCAGAACAATATATTCTGTGTTAGGATGTAGAATCTTTTAGATAATGTCAAGGGGTAGTATAAGTAGTCATATAATAGCTCTAATTTTGGTTTTTCTCCAAGTAAATATAATTTTTAAAGTTGAAAATGATGATTTCCCCATCAGCACTGGCATGTCAACTGGGGTCATTTTTCTTGTTTAAGCTGCCATATTATTGAGAAACCATAGTTGTAGCTTCTTTGTCATGAATGGAAGACACACTGTGACAGCAGGCTTACTTCTCTTTTGTCTCTTATAATCTTCGACTCCCTCTTCTGCAATGTTTCCCGAGCCTTGGGTGGAGGAATTGTAGACGCATCAATCAGGGCTGTGCACCCCTCAGACTTAGTTCTTCACATTTTGACCTGCCATGACTTCCTGTAATGGTCTCCATCGTTTGAAAGATGAAGTTTCTGCCTCAAAATGGAATTTTCTTGATGGAGAAAATTTATCTATGGACATAAGTATAAATATTTAGAATGCAGCTAGAAATTACACTGGTTTGGGAATGTGTCAGTAGTAGGTTCTCCTCTATGTTGTGTAAATATATTTAACACAGATAGATATACTCAACCACAGTTAAAGAAAAAGAGGCCAGAACCATGAGTTTAAGTGAGAGGAGGGGTGTGCGTGAAAGGAGAGGAGCTAGAGGGAAGAAAGGGAGAGGCAGAAATGATGAAATGATATTTTCATTTTAAAGAATAAAACAAGTTATAGGAAAGGTTGTCTATTTTTTTTATTGGGGGTGAAGAAACATACATACCAAGGCATACAGAAAGATGCTACAGAGTAGAAGGGAAACTTGGAAGCCCCGATTCTCAGTTGTTTTGACAGAAATGAGCTTTCCATAGCTGTGTGGGTTTGCTTTGGGGTCTTCTCTTGTGTTTCATTGGTCTACATGCCTGGTTCTGTGCCAATACTTTGCTGTCCTTGACCCCATGCCTCTAATGTAGAGCCTGAGGTCAGATAATGTGATACTTTTGTCTGTGGAGCATCTGTTTAGATGTCTTGTGGCCTTCTGTGGTTTTTGTTACTTCAATATGAACTTTAGCAGTTTCTGTCCTGTGAAGAATGTCATTGAATGAAACTTTGGTGAGGATTGTGTTCAATCTGTAGATTGCTGGGTTTTATTTTCTTTATTTATTCTTCTCTCCTATATTACATACTGATTACAGTTAGCCCTCCCTCCACTCTTTGCAGTCCCTTCTCCCACCTCCCTTTGCCTCAAGATCTCCCCCTCCTCCTTTTCCTTCCTGTCCAGCCTCCTTGGGTTTTTTTTTTTGGACTGTAGTATGGTTATTCTTTTACTTTAGAGTTGATATCTATTTATAAGTGAGTACATATTTTGTTTTCTGGATCTGGGTTGCTTCACTCAGGATGATCCATTTACCTTCAATTTCATAATGTCAGTTTTACAGCTGTGTAATACTCCATTGTGTAAATGTGCTATATCTTTCTTTATTCATTTTTTATTTGAGGGACATTTAGGTTGTTTCCAGTTTTTAACAATTGTGAATAAAGCTGCTATGAAGATATTTGAGCAAGTGTCCTGGTAGGATGACGTATCCTTTGGTTACATGGCCAAGAGTGGTATAGATGGGTATTGAGATAGATCATTTGCCAGTTTACTGAGAAATTTCCATATTGAAATGAAAAGTGGCTGTATAAGTTTGCACTCTAACCAGCAGTATACAACTGTTCTCATTGTTCCACACTCTTGCCAGCATGAGCTGTCACTTGTGTTTTTAACCTTAGCAATTATGGTGTAAGGAATCTCAAAGTAATTTTGATTTTTACTTCCCTTATACATAAGGATATTGAACATTTCTTTTAAGTATTTCTCAGTCATTTGAGATTCTTCTACTGATAATTCTCTGTTTAGATCTGTTCCCCATTTTTAAATTGTGTTATTTGGTTTGTTGATGTCTATCTAGTTTTTAAATTTTTTTAAATATATATTTTGGATATTAACCCTCTGTGAAATGTAGAGTTAGTGAAGATCTTTTTTTTGTTTTGTAGGCTGCCATTTCGTCCTATTGATGGTGTCTTTGCCTTACAGAAGTTTCATGAGGTCCCATTTATTAATTGACAGTCTTTTTTTCTTTTATCCTTTCTTTCTTTTCTTTCTTTCTTTCTTTTTTCTTTTATCCTTTCTTTCTTTTCTTTCTCTCTTTCTTTCTCTCTTTCTCTCTCTCTTTCTCTCTCTCTTTCTCTCTTTCTCTCTCTCTCTCTCTCTTTCTCTCTTTCTTTCTTTCTTTCTTTCTTTCTTTCTTTCTTTCTTTCTTTCTTTCTTTCTTTCTTTTTTTTTTGGTTTTTCGAAACAGGGTTTCTTTGTATAGCCCTGGCTGTCCTGGAACTCACTTTGTAGACCAGGCTGGCCTCAAACTCAGAAATCCGCCTGCCTCTGCCTCCCAAGTGCTGGGATTAAAGGCATGCGCCACTACCGCCCGACCATTAATTGACAGTCTTAGTGCCTGCACTAAGTTTGTTGTTCTGTTCAGGAAATTGTCTCCTGTGCCAATGTGTTTAAGGCTATTCCCAAAATTTTCTTCTATTAGATATTTGAGGTATTTGATCCACTTGTACTTGAGTTTCGTGCATAGATTTGCCTCTATCAGCATTCTTCTGCATACCAACATCCAGTTAGACCAGCACCATTTGTTGAAGATGCTTCATTTTTTCCATTGTATATTTCTGGCTTTTAACAAAAATCAAGTGTCCAGGTGTCCACAGGTATGTAGTTGTATAACTGTGTCTTGAATTTGATTCATTGATCAACCTGTTTTTGTTACTATAGCTGTTTTTGTTACTGTAGCATAGCTTGAGATAAGGATGGTAATACCTCTGGAAGTTCTTCTCATATACAAGGTTGTTTTAGCCATCCTAGGTTTATGTTTTTCCATATGAAGTTGAATATTGTTTTTTTCAATTTCTGTAAAGAATTGTGTTGGAATTTTGATACAGATTGTGTTGAATTTTTAGCTTGTTTTAGTAAGATGGATATGTTTTGCTATGTTAAATGTGCTAATCCATATGCACGGGAGATCTTTTCATCTTCTGATGTCTTCTTCAAGTTATTGTCATACAAATCTTTAACTTTCTTTGTTACATGTTGGTGCTCTTCAGCCTTAATTATATTAAATAAGTTCCTTTTATCCCTGATCTGTCTGAGACCATTATCATGAAGGGATGTTGGCTTTTGTCAAAGGCTTTTCCAGCATCTAATGAGATGATAATTTTTTTCCAATTTGTTTATATGATAGATTTCACTGACAGATTTTTCCTATGTTTAATCATCCCTGCATGTCTAAGATGAATCCTAGTCTTTTAAAAATGTGTTCCTAGATTCAGTTTATGAATATTTTGTGGAGTATTTTGAATCAATGTTCAGGAGAGAAACTGGTCTGTCTGTTAGTGCTCTTTCTTTGTCGGATGTCTGTGTGATTTTGTTATCAGGGTAACCGTGGCCTCATAAAATGAATTAGGTGATGTCCCTTCTGTTTCTCCTGTGTGAAATAAATTGAGGACTATTGGTGTTAGCTTTTTTTGACACTCTCAAGAAAATCCTGTGCTAAAAGTAGCTGGCCCTGAACTGTTTTGGATTGGGAGACTTTTAGTGTCTACTTCTATTTCCTTTCAGGTATAAGTCTGTTTAAATTGTTTATCTGATATTGATTTAACTTTAGTAAGTATAATCTATTCAGAAAAATGTCCATTCCTTTTACTATTTTCCAATTTTGTGGAGTATGAGTTTTTAAAGTATGAATTAATGACTATTTGGATTTTCTTTGTTTCTGTTGTTATGGTTCCTCTACCTTTCTGATTTTGTTATTTCTCTCCTGTTTTTTTACTTAGTTTAGATAAGGGTTTGTCTGTCTTGTTGATTTTCTCAAAGCATCAACTCTTTGTTTCATTGATTCTATGTATTGTTCTCTTTGTTTCTCTTTTATTGTTTTCAGCCCCAGTTTGATTATTCCCTGCCATGTCCTCCACTTGGGTAAGCTTGCTTCTTTTTGTTTATCAAAACAACAATAAAATAACAGAAATTAACAATCATTTATCACTAACATCTCTCAATAAATGGACTCAATTCTCCCAATAAAAATATACAAATTCAGGATTCAACTTTCTGCTGCATACAAGAAATATACCTCAACATCAAAGATAGACATTGCTTAGAGTAAAGGGTTGGAAAAAGATTTTCCAAACAAATGGAGCTTTCAGGTGTGCTGCTAACTTGCTAGGATGAAATATCTCCAATGTTTATGAAGGCACTTAGTGTTATGAACTTTCCACTTAGCACTGCTTTCATTGTATTTTATGAGTTTGGGTATATTGTGCCTTCATTTTCATTGAATTCAATCAAGTTCAGTTTCTTTTTTATTTCTGCCTTTTCCCAGTAGTCATTTAGTAAAGAGTTGTTCAGTTTTCATGAGTTCTGCAATTTCCATTGTCATTGACATTCAGCATTAATCCATTGTGGTCTAATAGGATACAGGGGGCTATTACTTTTTTTTTGCATCCTTTGAGTTTTACTTTGTGACTAAGTATGTGGTCAATTTTGGAGAAAGTTCTGTGAGATACTGACAAGAGGCATATTCTTTTGGTTTGAGTGGAATGTTCTGTAGATATCTGTTAGCTCATTTGATTCATAATTCTTTTAGCTCCCTTACTTCTCTGATTAGTTTTTCTCTGGATGATTTGTCTATTGGTGGGAATGGGATATTTAAATCTCCCACTATTAATGTGTGAGATTCAATGTATGATTCAAACTTTAGCAATGTTCTTTTATAAATGTGGGTGCTCTTGCATTTGTCACATAGATGATAAGAATTGAAATGTCATCTTGGTGAAATTTTCCTTTGATGAGTATGAACTGTCCTTCCTCATCTCTTTTGATTAATTTTGCTTTGAAGCCTATTTTGTCAAATATTATAATAGCTATACCATCTTGCTTCTTGGGTCCATTTGTTTGGAAAATCTTTTTCCAACCGTTTACTCTAGGCCATGTCTATCTTTGATGTTGAGGTGTGTTTCTTGTAGGCAACAGAAGGATGGATCCTGATTTTGTGAATTTTTATTGGGAGAATTAAGTCCATTGATTGAGAGATGTTAATAACAAATTATTGTTAATTCCTGTTATTTTATTGGTGTTGATTTGATGGTTTTGTGTGTGTGTGTGTGTGTGTGTGTGTGATGAGAGAGAGAGAGAGAGAGAGAGAGAGAGAGAGAGAGAGAGAGAGAGAGAGAGAAGGAAAGTGAGAACACATGCTTCCTTTCTTTTGGTTTTGCTGTTGAGAGATTATTTGTATCCTGTATTTTCATGGGTGTAGTTAACCTCCTTGGGTTGGAGATTTTCTTCTAGTACCCTCTGTAGGGCTGAATTTGTGGATAGCTATTGCTTAAATTTTACTTTATTATGGAATATCTTATGTGTGGTGATTGAAGTTTTTGTTGGGTATAGTAGTCTGGGATGGCATCTGTGGTCTCTTATTGTCTGTAGAACATCTATCCAGGCCCTTCTGGCTTTTAGAGTTTCCTTTCAAAAGTCTGTTGTAAGTTTAATGGGTTTGTCTTTATATGTTAGTTGCCCTTTTCCCTTTCAGCTTTCAACAGTCTTTCTTCGTTCTGTATGTTTAGTGTTTTGATTATTATGTAACAAGAAGACTTTCTTCTCTGGTTCAATTACTTGGTATTCTGTAAGCTTCTTGTACCTTTATAGGCATATCCCTCTTTAGATTAGGAAATTTTTCTTCTATGATTTTGTTAAAAATATTATTTGGGCCTTCGAGTAGGGATTCTTCTTGTTCTTATATTTCTATCATTTTTAGATTTGGTCTTTTCATAGTGTCCCATATTTTCTGGATGTTTTATAACAGTAATGTAATTGTATATATTTAACATTTCTTTGACTGATGTGTCTATTTTTCTATCATATCTTCAATGCCTGAGAGTCTCTCTTCTGTCTCTTGTATTCTGTTGGTGATGTTTGCACCTGTACTTTGCTTACCTAGATTCTTTATTTTAAGAAGTCCCTCACTTTGTGTTTTCTTTATTGATTCCATTTCTTATTTTCAGATTTTAAATAGTTTCACTCATTTTCTTCAACTGTTTGGTTTTCCCTGGTTCTCTTTGAGGGATTTGTTATTCTTTTTTTTTTTTTTTAAGGATCTCTATCATCTTCATAAAGTTAGCTTTAAGGTCATTTTCTTGTGCTTCAGCTATGCTGAAATATTCTGGATTTTCTGTAATAGGATATTTGGGCTCTAGTGGTGACACATTGCCCTTGCTGGTATTAATTCTGCTTCTTACACTAGGACCTAGGCTTCTGGATTTGGGACGATTATAGGTATAGATGTTGATTTTTGAGTTTGTCATTGTTGGATGTGTGTTTTGTTTCTTATTTTCTGATGGTCCAGCAGGGAGTCTCCACTCAAGTTGGGGGGGGGTGGAGCATACTGATAAGGAGGTGAGTTGGGATTGGGAATAGTGTTGGAGAGCACTGAGAGAATGGAAGATATCTCAGGTGGGGTGCCTATCTAGAGGCCCATGTAGTCTCTGGTCCACCAGGGTCTGAGTTCACCTATCTGTTCTTCTGGCTGGCTCGGCCTACACCTGTTCTTCTATCTGGTGTGGACTGTGTCTGTGCAGCATATATCCACACAGTTTGTGGTGACACATAGCAGTGGGAGTAGGCATTGGGGGCAGGAAGAGGAGGCAGTGAGTTGGTTCTTTGAGGTATGAACCAAGGGTATGGGAAGGTTCTGAGTACAGGTGGACTCTTAATTGTTTTTCTGACTTGCCTGATTGCTTTTTATGTGTGATATAGAATTAGCTTAAGGCTAAATTGGTAATAATTTTTTTCCCCAAGAGAATGACGAATATGTTTCCAACAGGCAAAAATGCTAACAATCTTAATTTATCACCACAGAGTGAGATGTTTCAAAAGTGGGTTTTGTCCTCTATTATAGCTTCCTTTTTTCTGGCCCAGTCCTATAGTGTAGATCTTTGAAGCCCTACATTGAGTCTGAGAATTTAGGAGTCATCTGTCTCTTGGTGTGCGCACCTACTCAGTAAGCCTGCTTAGGTTGTTATTTTTCACCTGTCACATAATTAGCACACTTCATCCAATGTTGGTCCTGTAAGGCTATACTGGAAGAGGAATTCCCTAAGTATCATGGTCAGAGGTAGACATTCCCATTATTTCCTGGGATTTATCTTTTTAGTTCTTAATTGGCTTGCTAATAAACAAGAGTGGTAATAATAAAATCCTATGGATACCATGTGTTTATGTATGCCTATACTATTCTATGTTTTTTTCCACTGTAAAGTTAGATCAAATCATTTTGCTCTCATCATCAAAAATAAACTGTTTCTTCATATTTCTCTTATGAATAGTGAACTGTATGTTTTCTACAATTTTTTCACATTTGGGTTTTTATATTTTTGTTTCAGATAGCCTCATTATTTCCCATGTATGTTGTGGGATACATTGAGCCAAGCAAATTTCAGAAGATCATTTATATCAACATGGTAACATTTTTGATATTATAATCTAATATTAAAATATCTCAATTTATAAAGCAAAACTAATTCTGTTTTATGGGTACTTCTCTTTTGATAGCATTTCAGACACAAGATACCAACACATCATGTCAGGCTGTGCTGCCCTGTGCTTTTGCTGGCAACCATAGAGCAGATAGACTGTCCTCTTTAAAGATGTGTTTATTTTTGTTTGTGTGTGTATGAGTGTTTGTTGTATGCATGTATATGCATTAAGTGTGTGCAATGCCTCCTAGAACTGTAGTTACAGATAGTTCTAAGTTTCCATGTTGGGGCTGGGAACTGAATCTGGATCTTCAGCAAGAGGAGCCAGTGATCCAAGTTGTTAAGCCCCCTCTCCAGCCCTTTAATCTTTATTTTTACACTTTAATATTGTCATTAATTTTGAAATGCCTTTTTCCTTTACACCTGATATTGTTAACACTGTACAATTGTAAAATTCTGCAACTGAAATTTTCTATTGTTGCATTTTTAATCTTAATTTCCAAACACATCTTCCTTAAAAACACAAAATGATAACAAAAATAAATCTTATATAAAATGATAAAACAAAATATCAGTGAAAACATATATATCATCTTCTTATTATGTCACTCCATTATTCAAGCTATAGAAAACGTGGCAGCACATAGAAGATAGTTTAAATTCTGCTATAAGTAATTTATAAACTTGAATTTTAATACTTTAATCCTGGCAGTGACTTGAAATTTTATTTTTATTTGTCTAAACTCATTAATATTTATATGGATGAAATTTATATAATCAGTTTATATGATATAATCAAAGTATATGACCTATTATATAAAAAGGTTGTGATGAAATATATCATGAACAGTAAATACATACTAATAAAAATGCTAAAGACATAATTACGTACCTGCCTCCAGAGTCTGACTACATGTAATCACTGTGAATCATTTTTGTTTCCATTTTCCAGGGTTCTGTTGCCCTATGCTTCATTTTGATGTTTGGGAATCCAATGTACTTAAGTTCTTACTATTCCTCATGTTTGTTAGTGACATGGGTAAGTTGCAGAAAGTCAAGCATAGGTTTTGACAGAAAGGAGAATGTAAAGAGTTAGGTTATTATGAAGTATAAATGATGGTTGAATCAAAAATGTTAGAACTAAGAAGCAATCTCCAAAGGTTCAATTAAGGCACTGTACCTGAGAAAGGCATTATTTCCTTTAGTATTGTTAGAGAATCTCATTATATGAAAATAGGAGGGAGCAGAGAATATTCTCTATTTTGGCTTATGCATATCAGAAGTATGACTAAAAGTAATAAAATGAATTTATTGAAGCATCACTCTCAATATAAGCAATAAAAATGATGGTTTGTTTTAAAGAGAACATTGAGCCAGCTTAGATCCATCTAAAATATTACAACACCATATCTGTGCTGATACCTCCTAATCTATTCTCTGCCCTAAACTCAACTAGTCCATCATCCCCACCCACTCAAAGCAAAGTAGAAAACCACTAATATCCAATCTTGCCTGCAAAGGCCTGTGCCTGATAAGCATTAAAATAAATAGGATGTGACTGTAGAAATGAGTCCACTGAAGTTTTGCTGAGAACAAAACAGGCATAAACAATAGAGAGAAGTATAGGGGCTCTATGATGTATGAGACTGTACCTTCCTGATTACATAATCAGGTGATAATGAGGAGACAGAGGAAAGGCCAGGTGTCCACATTATAAAGACTGACAGTGCACAGCACAGTTGCCTTTGTGATGCCAGACCTTCCCAATGTTATAGCATCCCACCTACTTCTCCCAGGAGCTACCTGCAGAGAGTGGACTCCCTACTCAGTGAGGCAGAGATGTGAATCAGGAAGCAACATCTCAGAAACCAAGCCCTTTTCTCTATCTTCAAGGAAGTTTATATTGTCTGAAATTTGAAAAGTCAATAATTAAGGCAACATTACAGATGTAGTTGAGATGAGACAGATTATACAACATATATGTTAATTTTCCTTCATATTTTTTTGGTTACATATCTTTTAGGCAATAATGCAAAAGAGAAACAAAATCCAAAAATTGGGAGCCACTGAACTCCAGTTTTGGGTAAGATAAACAGTGTTTTTTTCTTCAATTCATCATTTTTATTTATGAAGCATAATGAAGTAGGCTTGATTGAATAAATTCAACAATAAATTAATGTAATGGGATCCCATGTTCTTTCTGAGGCGTTTCTGTTGCGTATGGTGAAAATGGAGATAAATTTGTTTACCATGTAGTTGATAGCATGACACTTCTAAGATACAGTAGACTCAATTTTAGAAAAGTATCATTTTGATAAAATTAGTGGACATCAATTATTTTATTTATGAACTATTGAAGGCAGTAAGTAGAACTGCCAAACTGTACATCAAAATCTATTGTTTTAGCATCTCCTACTGGCAGAGACTGAGCAGGAATTCTCTCACTAGCCAGGAGACAAAGGTGTGGAGAGAAATCCAAGAAGTTAAGTCAGGGACGCGCTCTACCCTGATGATCTGGCATTGACTAGCCTTCTCAGGCCTTAATAGAGAGCCATGGAGGTCATCAAGACAGGTGACAGGAAGAAAGAAGTGTCAGTCTTCTTTCCATAATTGTAACAAAAAATCCCATAAAATCGTCCTGAATGAGAAAAGGGTTATTTGTCCCATATGTCAGAGATGCCAGGCTATTGCCACTTGGTCCTGTTGTCTCTGAGCAGCAGTGATGCTGAACACAACAACAATGAGTGTGTGGTTACTCAGAGCTGCTCGCCTTATAGCAACCCAGAAGTAAGAGAGAGAGAGAGAGAGGCAAGGAGGAGGAAAACTTTTTTTTTTTTTAATTTTTTTATTGGATGTTTTATTTACATTTCATATGTTGTCCCCTTACCCCATCCCCCACCCACCCAGGAACCCCCAATCCCCTCACACCTCCTCCTTCTTCTTTGTGGATGTAACCTCTATCTACCCCCCCACTCCCACCTCCCCACCCTCAAAACTCCCACCCCCTGGGGCGTCCAGCCTTCATGAGGTCAAGGATCTCATCTTCCACCTGTGCCCAGCAGGGCCCTCCACTCTTATATATTCAGCTAAGGCCCTGGATCCCTCCATAAGTGCTCCCAGGCTGGTGGTTTAGACCCTGGGAGCTGTGGTTGGTTGGTATTGTTGCTCTCCTCATGGGGCCACAAATCCTTTCAGCTCCTTCAGTCTTCACTCTAACTCCTCCATTGAGAACCCCATAATCACTTCAATGGCTAGTTGTGAGCATCTGCCTCTGAATATGTCAGACTCTTGAAGACCTCTGAGGAGACATCCATATCAGGCTCTTATCAGCATGCACTTCCTGACTTCCACATCAGCATCTACCTTTGGTGACTGCACATGGGATGGATACTCAGGTGGAAAGGTCTTCAGACGGCCCCTCCTTCAGTTTTTGGCCCTCGCTTTGTCTCCATATTTGCTCCCTTGAGTATTTTGTTGCTCCTTCTAAGAAGGACCGAATCACCCCCACTTGGTCTTCCTTCTTTATGGACTTCATGTGGCCTGTGAGTTGCATCTTGGGCATTTTAAGGTTCTGGGCTAATATCCAATAATCAGTGAGTGAATACCATGTGTGTTCTTTTGTGATTGGCTTACCTCACTCAGTATGATAATTTCTAGTTCCATCCATTTACCTAGGAACCTCTCAAATTCATTGTTTTTAATAGCTGAGTAATACTCCATTGTGTAAATAAACCACATTTTTTTAATCCATTCCTCAGTTGAAGGACATCTGGGTTCTTTCCAGCTCCTGGCTATTATAAATAAGGCTGCTATGAACATAGTTGAGCATATGTCCTTGTTATATGTTCGAGCACCTTCTGGGTATATGCCTAGGAGTGGTATAGCTGGATCCTCGGGTAATGCTATGTCCAATTTTCTGAGGAACCGCCACACTGATTTCCAAAGTGGTTGCACCATCTTGCAGTCCCACCAACAATGGAGGAGTGTTCCTCTTTCTCCACACCCTCGCCAGCATCTACTATCACCTGAGTTTTTAATCTTAGCCATTCTGACTGGTGTGAGATGGAATCTCAGGGTTGTTTTGATTTGCATTGAGGTCTCACTTTCAAACTCTGTTAGTCTACGAATTGATAAGTGGATTAATTGATAAGTGGATTTGAGAGGTCAGAGCCCTTATGGTCCCGTCACCTCCCAGAGGCTGTGGTCCTGATCCTCCTGTGCTGAGTTTTGCTACTCCAAGAAGACTCTTCTTTCGACACACATGCTTTGGAGGGCATTTGAGATACAAACCAAAAAGTTTGTAAGGAATAAGATCTCTGCCCTACACCCTGATGTCTACCACCCTCCCCTTAATGCCAAGAGGACTGGCTGGTGAAGCGTTTCTCTTTTAATGGGCATGAATTTGGTTTGAGATGAAGCCACACAAGGTGCCATGTAGACTAAACTAACAAAAACAGCTCTGCAGTGATTCAAAAACTAAATTGTTATTTTAACAAGAGTATATAAAATGTCAGAGATTATATACATTGAAGTGGAGTATCATTTTGGGTTAAAATGGGGTATTAAAAGGGGTTCCATTTCTCCATTACCTGATTCATATTGCATCAGATGCAGTAGCAACATCCAATCAGAGCAAGGATGAGAAAAATTCTCATTTTCAAGAATGAGAAAAATGAGTTTAAAACGTCAATCACCAAGTGTCAGCATTAAATAGATGGTAAAATCCTTGTAAAACTGTCTTTATTTTTATTAATTATTTTAATAGTACAGATTTATAGAGTACAATATAATCATTTGAGATTTATATATGGTGTATAGTAATTAGAGTAGTTAGTTTTTCTAATTCCTTAGCTGTTAATAAAGTGTATTACCTTGTAATCATTTGTGTATTTATGGTATAAAATGTGATATTTCGGTTTCTGTATGCCATTGCTCTGACCACCAGGGCTACTCCTACCTCTCCATCATTACTTTATGTTTAGAGCATGCTTGTCTTCTAGTTTTCATAAGACACACAGTAGGTTATCATGAACTAAAGTCATGCCTTGGTATGAAATTTTAGCACTTGTTCTGTCCATATTGGAACTCTGGGTTTAAACCCAAAGAAAACAGCATCAATAGATCAGACACTTGACAGTCAATGTTTATGGTGCATTATACTCAATAACTAAGACACGGGATCAATGTAAGTGCTTATCATTAGAAAAAGAAAATGAGGTGTGCCTATGTACAATATAATATCAGTTACAAATAAAAAGTATATCCTGTTATATATAGAAAATACACTAAGCTGGAGGGTATTATACATAATGAAAGAAATCAGGCAAAGAAAAACTAGAACCTATTCTTCCCCCCTGTGTGAATGTTTTACAAACTCTGACTGGAATGTACTTGCAATTACTACAGGCTGTGAAGAATGGAGCAGGAAGGGAGAGGGAGACTCAACAATGGGTATTAGAATGATCTGAGGAAATTTAAAAACAGCCCACATGAAACGCTTCAGTAAACAGATTTAGATATGGGAGTATAACGTATCAGGAAAGAGAAAGTTTTGGAAAAGAGAGTTTGAGAATGATATAATTGAGGAATGCAGTAATTTTAAGTTTAAAATCTGGTGACTGTGTTCATGGCAAGAAGGAATGACAGCTAGCAGACAGCATTTCTCGTAGACAGATGGGGCAGGAGAAACAATTTGATGTAAGTCAAGAACAGTGGAGACATGGCTGTACCTCAGAGATGCGTTGGCAAGAAGAAACAATCTGATACAGTTATATCATCAAAATTCTAGAAAGGTTCAAATTTAGGGTAGGAAATACTTGAAAAGCAATGGATGAAACCTTCTACAATCGGTCAAAAGGTGTATCCTGGTTAAGATAAACTCATTGATACTCAAGGCAAGATGTATTATAACCAAAATTTAGAAAATTAAAACTAAAGAAAGAAATCTTGATATCAGCTAGGGAGAAATAGGGTGTTGCCCAGAAGGGTAAAACTGAGAATTACAGCATCTGAAGATTCTTATCTGTAAGTGTGGTAGGATTCTTGTCAATGTCTGAAGAAAATGTCAGTTAAGAATGCTATCTCCAGTGAGGGTGTCCATTTCCATTACTTTTCTGTTGCTGTAAAACACCATCACTAGAGGCAACTTCCAGAAGGAAGTATTTATTTGTACTTACAGCTGTAAACAGGAGTCCATCATGGTGGGAAACATAGCAGCAAGCAGCATTCCTGGCAACAGGAGCAGGAAGCTGAGAGTTCACATTTCCACCACAGGCATACAGCAGAGACTGTGAACCTGAAGTGGCATGAGACTTCTCAAATTCTCACATTCTCAAAGCTTCAGGGATGAACTCCTCCAAAAAGGCTGCACCTTCCAAAGCTCACTAAACAGCACCCAGGGATCAAGCAATCAAATGCACAAGTTAATGGGGACATTTATCACTCAAACCACCACAGTGTCCTTTAAGAATGAAAGGGGAATAAAGGCGTTCTCAGATCAAGGATAACTAGTGGAACTTGTTAAGAGAGAAACAATCTAGGATTAATTCTAGTTCATAAAACAGCAAGAAATGAGGAACGGGAGATTTTACAATGGGGTGGGGGATATAGCTTATTGGTGGCTTCTGCCTGGCATGTACCAACAAAACAGAAAAGAAGAAAAAAAAAGAAAGAAAAAGAACATCTATTTTAACATGCATACATAAACACATATACACATACATACATACATACGCACGCACACATACATACGTACATACATACATACATGAAAGCTTCTATTGTAATAGGTTTTCTTATGACTTTTTCTATATGTCTTTAATGCTGTTTACTACTCTACTCTGTTTCCTATCTCCCACACCAATTTAACCCTTCTTGTTCTTTGATTCTCCTTTAAAACTTCAGACCACTTCATCCTATCTCGCCTCTCTTGTAAAAACTACACCCCTCCCATCCACAGTTCCTTACTAATTTCCAGGGGTATATGGGTATTTCAAATGAAACAGTCATATCTGAAGATTCAGACATAGCATCCACAAATAAAAGAAAACATGTAACATTTGTTCTTCTGGGTCTGGCTTACCTCACTCGGATTATTTCCAGCTTTAATCATTTACCTGTGAATTTCATAATTTAAATTTTCTTAATGGTTGAGTAGTAGACCATTGTGTAAATATATCATATTTTTATTATGTGTTCACCAGTTGATGGACATCAAGGCTGTTTCCATTTCTGATCTGTTGTGAATATAAGAGCAATGAATCTGAACGAGCAGGGGTCTCTGTAGTAGGATATAGAGTCCTTCTGGATATACACCCAAGAGTGTTGTAGGTTGGTCTGTGATAGATCTATTTTCAGCTTTAGGAAGCCTTCCACTCTGGTTTTCATAGTACCCGCAGCAGTTTGAACTCCCATTAGCAATGAATACATGTCCCCTGCCCCTCATACATGGCAGCATTTATTGTCATTTATTTTTAATATTCAGAATTCTGAATGAATTCTGAAACTTCAAAGATTGTTCAAAGATGTTGAACAATTTAAAAAATGTTTCTCAGATGTTTGTGTTTTATCTTTTGAATACTCTACCTAGCTACCTCCATGCTCCATTTTTACTGTTGGTCTTAATTCCTAAACTCTTGGTCTTCTGTTGAGAAAGTCCTTTCCTACACCATTGAGTCCAAGCACATTCCCTACTTTCTCCTCCCTCAGGTCCAGGACATCAGGTCTTATGTTGAGGTTCTTGATAATTTGGAGTTTAGTTTAACCCAAGATTCAAGAAAAGGATGAAGTTACATCCTTCTGCCTGAGCTATCCAGTGAACAGCCCAATTTTTTGAAGATACTATCTTTCCCCAGTGTCAATTAATAAATGAGTCCGTTTGAGACCAAAAATCAAGTCCAGAAAAGTTCACGCCTCATTGAGTGATGAGACCACTTACAAATGGGGGGAAAAATCTTTACCAACTATACATCTAATGGAGGGTTAATATGTAGAATACACAAAGAATTCTAGAGTCCTTTCTCTTGCCAATCGGGGTAGTGGACTAGATTAACCATGCTCAGCATGAGTTCCCTCTTAAACTGGGCTACTTCAGGATATAACACTCACTATTGTACCTTTGGGAATCCTGCTGTTTTGGTCATTGGGATTCATAGGCAGCATATCTGGATAGGAATATTATTTACTTTTCTCTCTTAGTAGCTGACTCCAAGGAATATGAAAGATAGTCCCCAGTGAGAAGGCTTCCAGGTTGGTTCCAACTCAATTCCACTCAAATAACAAAGAGTCAAGAAAACAAAAGACCCAAGCAAAACAAACAAAAACAAAACAAGCAAAACAAAACAAAAATAATGGACTATGGATCTGAGCAAGGGGTTCTCAAAGGAAGAAGAAAAAGGTTAAAAGAATAACACCCAACTTGTTCATCACTCTTAAAATCATAGAAATACAAATTCAAATTAATCTGAGAGTTCACCTTACCCAATCAAAATGGCTAAGATCAAGAAAGAAAGCTATGATAACAAATGCCAAAAGGAATGTAGAAAAATGGAAACCCTAATTCACTGTGGATTGCAAAACGGTCCATTCACTAGGAAAATAAAGGTGGAGAATTCTCCAATGGCAAAAATAGATATTCCATATGGGTCTACCACTTCTTGGCATATACCCAAAGGACCTGACATCCTGCTCCACAGAATTTTGCTCTACCAACCATGTTTACTGTGGCTCTACTCAGAATAGCTAGGAAATGGAACGGAAGTAAATATCCTTTGATTGAATCATAGGTAATGAAAATGTGGTACATATGTACTATAGAAAACTATTCACCTGTAAGGAAGAATGAAATACAGTTTTCAGGTAAATGGAAAGAAGAGGAACATGTACTGAATGAGGCACCCCAGAAAAACAAATACCGTGTGTTCTTTCCTATTTGTGGATCCTAGTTCTGAACCTTCAGATGTGAGCAAACTTATTTTCTTGAAGAAAAACTGTTATTCCCCCAAGTGTAGGGAAAATGTTAGTATTAATAAAATATTTGTATTAATTTTTTGAGAATTGGCTACACTCTTCTCACTAACTCCTTTCAGATCCATCTCCATTTCCCACTCCTCAACTTCAGGTTCTTTTTTCCCTTTTTCTTTTTAATAACCTATGGAGTCTAGTATATGCTGCTCACACATTCTGTTATTGATGTATTTGTGACCACACTTAAAGAGAATAGACTTTCCCTGCCACCGAAACCATCAGCAATCTGTCTGTAGCTCTTCAGCCTGCAATGGGACTCGTGAACTCCTTCCTCAATCATACTAAATTGTACACTAGCTTGACTTGTTCAGGTCATGTGCAGGCAGCCCAGCTGCATGAGTTCTTGACCACAGTGGACTCTCCCTGGTGTGTCCAGAAGATACACTCCCCTCCAACCTTGGGATCTTAATATTTCTTGCCCTGCTCCTTTATCCACTGTTCTTCAATGCTCTTCTGAGGCTTGATTTTTAGCTAAGAATAATGTTTAGGAATAAAACTGTCTCTGTCTTCAAAGAGTCTAAAGGGAAGTTTTTATTTTTTCTTGATTTGGGTTTTTAGAATTCTCTTTAGGTTTAGGATATGTAGTGTCCTGGTGTTTTAGGTACTTTCAAACAGTGTCACAGTGTTAAATTTCAAATTTAATTTCTTGCCAATAAAAAACAAAACAAAACTGTGAGGACCTTTCCTTGTCCTGCCATTTCCTCTTCACAACACACTGGTGCATCTCACATGACTTAGTCTTGTTCTGCTACTCGTAGCATTGAAAATTTTAACTGAGTCATATATTATTTTTAAAACTCAAATCCTATTTATTTTCTAGCTAATCCAAGGCTGTGCTTGGTGGTGTGGAACAATTATTTTGAAATTTCTGACATCTAAAATCTGTGGTGTTTCAGACCATGTAAGTACCTTCTGTTTAAAAATATAATAATAAAATTTCTAACAGTACACAACTAGGTAAGAACTTGAAGCAGCTTGTTCATATCTCTTCATTGTACAGGGACTCTTATTTGTCCAGGTCTCAAGCACATAATCTGCAGAGCTGAACATAAAATCATGCAAACCAACAGGAGATAGTGAATGCCCAGGGAAGATGTCTCAGTGGATGCCAGCATAGTCTTCCAGACACAACACGAAGAATTTTTTTTTTTTTAGTAGTAACTTGTAATATTTCAGCTAAAGATAAACATGTACTTAATGATAATCTTTCCATTACTGAAGATGTTAGCATATGACCAGTGTCTACTTATACAAATTTTTTTCAATATAGTTTTGGTAATTAAGTATTAGAGGCTAAAGTTATGTTTTGGTACGTTCTTATTGTATAAAAACATGTTAACAGTTCTTTGTCCTTTTTTTTTAAAAAAAATGATCTGCTATTTGTTTAATTAGAGAAGAATCTTGTTTTATATAAAGCCGCAGACAACGAAGTCCTAAATACATTCATTTCTAAAAAAAAAATAGTAATTAAGCACATTTTCCCTAATAGTGAGCTGGGGGTAAGTATGAATTGTCAAGGACATTTGGCTTGCAGGATGCTTGGAGGTTGATAGCGCCATATTTACTTTACTCTTAATTTTGAGCTCCTTAGAGCAGGGCTGAGAAAAAAAAAAAAAGTTGGCAGAAGGATTTTACTTGAGAAGTTGTCTCAGAAGACACAGGGGAGAGAAGAGGGAAGTAAGAGAACAATCACATCTGTGTCAACACTAAGCTATTTAGTGTGGGCAGCTGGGACTCCATCCTACTGGGGAACCTCAGAGAGTACATTTTCCCTGGGCATTCACTATCCCTTGTTGATTTGCAGGATTTTATGATCAGCTCTCCAGGTTATGTACAACAGGCCTTAAAAAGGTCTTTCTGAGGAGCTGTTGAAGTCTTGTAAGCATCTGTTGTTGGTCGAACGTTGCTTTGAGAGTGTTAACTCCTAGGCATGTTTTAATTAAGCTGTCTTGGCAAGCTTCCAAGGAGCTAGGTAGGGCTTTCATGTACAGAGGTGTAGAGATACCCCAAAGAAGGGATCTGGGAAGTCTTGACACGTTTCTAACTGTCTTTAGTGTTGGTTTATTAGAAATAGGTCTAGAAGACACAATGCAGTGTACTGCAGTGTCACAAGTAACTGTAATAACAACCTTGTACATCAGCTCAGTACAATAGGAGTATAATAAAAACCATAAATGTGAGACCCATGGTTAATGTCCCCTTTTCTATTAGACACATTAAAAGAATCAAAATTAACTTGGTGTGTTTCTAAAATACTATCATTTCAACACATATTCAATGGAAATAAATTATTAATGAGTCATTACAAATCCCATTTCTTCCCAATGCCTTTGAGATCTATCTAGCATGCATTTCACAGTTAGAGCACATCTCCATCTGGCCGAGTTCCATTTTAATGCTCAGGATCCACACATGGGTCCTGGCTACTGTTTGGATGCTACAATTAGAGAAGACATAAGAAAGACACTCAGTGAGAAACTCATAAAAACATCTATGATTGCCTTCAAACTAATATGCAAGTCATAATGTCTGAGGATATTTTTTGTGTTGCTTTTCTTATTTGGTGAATATCTCTGAGGAGTGGCCTTTGGTACTTTATGGATTCTTTGAAGTATATTCTCTGGCTTTTGAAGTCCTATTTGCTCCTCTTTTATTCTTCCTTTTTAATTGGATATTTTATGTATTTACATTTCAGATGCCCTTTCCTCACTTTGCCTCCCTGTTCTTTGCCTTTTAATCTGTTAGAAAATATAAGTATAGTCCTTATCTCTAATTTGGTATTTGTTTTCTTAAAGCAAATATTTTAAAGAAAAGCATTTTTCAAGATCTACCCCAAAATTGCTAACTTGTTTAAGGAAAGGGAAACCATGCATACACGTGCATCATTTCCAGCACTTCCTATTATGAAATAAGCATAACACATATGAGTGTAACAGAGGAAAGTGTAGGAGCAAAGTTTCCTTGTCTAATACTGTCCAGTGTGGGCTTGTCCTGTACAGAACCACATTACCCTTGGCAACCAGTTGTAGCATTGTTTCTGTAAAAGCAGAGGAGGTAGGAAAGGCCAAAGGAATGGTACACACTCACATAAAAGAAGTTTTATGTGTAAAACCCTGTTTCCTACTCTCTGAGATGGTAAGCATGACCTCTTTGGTATTTTTGTTGATTCCATTTTCTGGGATGTGAGGTGCCAGTTTTCCCTGTTATCCTTAACATTCTTATTTAGTAAGGTATATTTTTAATTTAACTTTATTTAGATTATTTAGAAATTACTTATCCATTTAGTTGGCTGGTAATTTTATTTCTCACAATTTTTTATATTCTTACTCAACTTCTGCAAATCTTAAAAGAAATATACATATCACCATTGGATGAAATAAAAGTTCAGTACAGTCATTTTTATGATAAATTATCAGATTATAATGGTGTGATGGTAGTCCTAAATGACTTTCTCTAAGTAAAATTTTAGTATTTTATTAAGTTATTATTAATTTCCAGAACTATTTTAAATTGAAAAGTGGTAACTCTTATTGATGCAGTATTGGTCAATAAGAGGACTCTGAGTTAGTGGTGAACACTGATAACCATCAAGGTTGCTAAAGTGATGTTTGTACCTCTCAGAGAATTTGAGTCAAGGTCTCGTGTACCAAAGAACTCACAGTGGAAAAATAATTGTCTCTTCAGTGGCAGAAAGCAAGGCTTTGGTAGATGGTGTCATATAAGTCAATATAATAAGTGTAGCCATGATTCCTATGAGGGAGAATTCTCATGTTTAATGGATGAATGGATGTCTGAAAATGTTAAAAGTACCAAACACAGGCAATATGTGAGGTTTTGTGAAACCATAATTCATAGAAAGGTTTATGACTTGCAGTTCACTGAAAGGTGAACTGAAAGTGTCCCCCTCTCCCCACACACATATTACAGGATTAAAAATGTCACAAATTCCACAGTAGTTTATTTCAGGCAAACACTGGCCTTACAATCTCAGATAAATTTTTTTCTGACTCCTTTCTACTTCTTATCATCTCTGTATTTTTTATATTTGTTCTTTGAAAATTTCAAGTTTCACACAATGTATTTCGACCATTCACCTCTTCACCTCAACTCTTCCCTGACCCACTCCCCTTCTCCACCTACTGAATTTTTTGTCAGCTATTTTTAAACTCTTCAAGACCTGTTTATGCTGTCCAGTTATTCTTGGATGTGTGGTCTTCCACTGGAGCTTGGTCAAATTTCTAAGGGCTACCATCTTAGAGAAATCTCTGTCTCCCTCTCCCAGCAGCTAACAGTTTCTAGTCACTCCATGGCTAGGGGTCAGATTGTGGAACAATTCCTTGTGCATGCTGGGATTCTGTTTGACTTGGGCTTGCAAAATGTCTGTGCATGCAGTCAGAGCTGCTGTAGGTCTATAGATTCAGCTTCCCTGCAGTGTCTAGATGCTTCTGGCTATCACACCTTGCATCACCTTCCACAATGATCCCTCAGCCTTTGGATGGCTGAGTATTCTGTAGTCTTTTATTCTCTGCCCCTTGGCCAGTTGTGGGTTGCTGTGTTAACACTATATACTGCACATAGAAGTATCTCAGCTGAGAGTTGAGAGATGTATTGATATATGAGTATAACCATAAGCCATAAGGAGATGGTTTAATTCTGTGTCCATTTGGTGTTAGGGTCCCCTCTAGTGTCTATGACTTTTCTAGCCACAAGTTCTTGGTTTGATAATGGTATCACAAATGGGGGAGGGTAGGGTAGGTATGGATGACACCTTATGGAGTGAGACTTCAGTCCAAATAGAAAGTGGTTGTTTATTCTAATGGCATTCATGCCATTGTTCTCTGTTGCTTTTATAAAACCTTGACCAAAACAACTTCAGGGAGAAAAGAATTCATCTAGTTTACAGATCCATGTTACAGTTCATCACAGAGAAAAATGGGGCAGAAGCTCACTAAGGAACCTGGAGGTAGGAACTGAAGCCAGGACCATGGACAAACATTCCTTACTAGTTTATGATCTATTGCTTGCTCATCTTGTTTCCTTATACAATCCAATTTCCTAATATTTTCACTACCCCCAGTTCAGTGGACCCTTGATATCTATAACTGATTTTGAAAATGTACCGCAGACATGCCCACAGGACAATCTGACAGAGTCAATTTCTTGTGGTTCTTTATTTCCAAAAGACTCTAGTTTATGTCAACTAGACAAAAACTAACCGGCACACTTGATAGAAATTCTATCTTCAGTAGTCTTGAGAACTCAACCATAATACACGCATCTCTGTGACTTTTTGATTCTGAGGCTCATCAACACTTTTTGATGTCACACTGTAGACATTGGTACACTTGGGCAATATCATTTACCTATCAATGGCTATACCATTTGTTTAACTTTTATTCATTTTGCCTTATTTTCTTCCAGATTCGCCTGAGTGACCTTATAGCAGCTAGAATCCTAAGGCACACAGATTTTGATACCTTAATATACACCTGTGCTCCAGAATTTGACTTCATGGAACAAGCGGTAAGAATGTTTATTTTTTTTTTCATTCTCTGCACACATACAATGATTTTTTGGTATGCTAGCTTTCCACTTAGTTTGAAACATCTCCACTTAGTTTGAAACAAAACAAAATTTATACATGGGAACACACAAATTATTCTATTTTCCTGTAGCGTTTGCTAACCATATGGTGTTTATCATCACTTTTATCTATAAAACTGATGCCTAGTAGCCTGCATCTAAAAGAACTATGGATGATAGTTAAATCAGTGAACTGAGAAAGAGTCTTGATTGAAGTCATCACTGCTTTTACAAACAATTTGCTTTGACTAATCTAGGCCACTGGGATTCCAGTTAGGAAAGTGGAATTAAATTTCTTTTTTTTTTTTTAAAAAAAGAGAAAGTTATTGTCTAAAAAGGCAAACTTCTAGGAAATCTTTGTAAACAAATACAACTTGTTTTAAGTTATAGAATGGCAGGCCGGTCACCTTTTAAAAAGGCTCAATCTAAGAGCCTTTAAAGCATTGCCTTGCTGAAGGATAATGGACTAAGAGAACAATAACCATATAACATAATTGTTTCATTTACATATGAAATAATTAGGCATATTGACTCTTATGTGTCCTTAAAGCTTAAAGTATTCTTCCTCAATGTGTGGCTTAATTTTTCTTCTTAGACTATAAAAATATTGTTTGGATCTGTCTTTACCTAATACCTAAGAACTCTAAGTTAACATAATAATGATATTTTATTATCTCTTATTCCTTAAATCAGAAACTGTTATTGACAATAAATTATCTCTTAGGCAGTTTAAAGTAGGACTTCAGAGAGAGAAAAAAAGACTTGTTTCTTTTCTCTTTCTTTTCTTTCTTTTCTTTTTATAAATTTATTCTTTAACCATTTTTTAATAATTATTTTTTCTCTAATCATAATTCATTCACACAGGGGTTATAAACACAGAAAGGCAGGATGTGGGGAAGGGAATGACACTGGAGTGTGGGTGTTCAGGGGGAATTCAGATATCTTCAGAACCGGGTATCGGCTGGGTGAAGGTTCAGGGGACAAGTCACTATGACTCTGCCTATGACTCGATTGTCCTTATCTAAGTTGGTATTGTCTGCCAAGGCTACCTATTTACAAGGTCCATGACTACTCAGCCTTGTAAATTTCCACAAAAGCTGCCTGTTTACATTAGCTTATAGCCTTCTGTTTCAATGCTTTTCCACTGAGACCCAAGACTTGGTGTTAGTATACATGTATATCAGGCCTATTGCTGATTTTAGGCCTATGGCTGATTTTAGGCCTTCAGTGTGTAAGCAGGGCTGCCCCTGACATCTCCTCCCTTCTCTAAGTATAGAAGAGCTATGGCAATTCTAAACTTGCGAAGGTGGGGATAGAGGCCTGACTTCCAGCAATTGAAGGGGACCTTGTAATGGCTCCAGTCCTCCTGTGGTTGTCCAGTGAGGCATGAGGGCCATACCCATCCCGATGTCTTTTTCCTGGAGAGGGGATACTTTTGACATCAACCCCTATGCAGTCAGGCTTGTCCCTCAGGGAACCCAGAGAGATACTTTTATCTTTTATTTATATTCCCTTGCAGTGCTTAGCCTCGCAGCCTAAGCAAGAATTCAGATCGCCTGTCAGAGTGGGTTCTGGGTGGCCCCTCTCTGCTTGGTCTAGGGGCAGAAGTCCCCCCTTTTAGGTTGGGTGGAGATGGGTTTTGGGAACACCCTGTATAAAGTAACAACCTCATCTTGAATCTCGTGGTCCTCCATAGCTAACTTATGATAATGTATCTGAATAGGTTTTGCTACCAAATTATTTGTCTGTAGTATCACAGAGTTAGTCCACCTATTTGAGGGCCAGGGACCAGCAGAAAATAAGCAAAAAGAACCCAAATAATGGTCCCAAGATGGAAGGAAATAGGGTTGACAACCTTGGAGAGGCTGCAAATCAATTCTTGTACCAGCATTCATCTGTCTCTTTCTCTTTCTGATTTTTCTTAGGGCCTTCACTGACCTATTTCATGCTCTCTTTAACCCTCCTTGTCTTGTCTGTGTAAAGGCACCTTCTTCTTTAAGGGCTGTACACAGTCAAGAGCTGTACACAGCCTTTTCTATTATAATAGAGTAAATCAAGTCCAATAAGGATCTTTGCGATTTTAGGAGGTCTCTTCAGACAGCGAAACGAGGGATTTCATCAGAATAGTGATGTCAATCTCTAGCTGTTTGATGTTCTTGTCAGTGGCCCTTCAAAGGTCTGAGTAGTATAAGTTCGGAGGCCAGCATCTGGATTAGAACTTCTAACAGCAGACATCACGGGTGATTCATTTTTACCTGGAAAGGAAAAAGAAGGGAATTCTCAGAGAGATTTCTCTTCCCTGGATGTAAATTATTATTCATCTTATTTATGGTTGGGCCTGGCTTTGTGGGGGTATCTATTTTTTTCATTAATCTTTTTGGTAGCCGGTTAGCTGTGCCTTCTGTGGTATCAGACAGGGATATCAATCCTCGGCCCCATAAGGGAACTGGATCTGGGCCATTCCCTTTAAGGGTAAGAGGGTCCTTCCCCATATCTGTGGCAAAGTTTTGTTGGTCTCGGTGGTGCCAGAGGCAGTCAGCAGCAGATTTGCCATGAGCTTTCAGCTTTAGAGAGATAAAAGTGAACAAGGCATGATGGAGAGTATTTCAGGAGGACTCCTTCTGAGGGGGTACCATTCCCCCTCTTTTGTTTTTAGAGCCAATTTTTCAGAGTTCTTGTAAAATTAGGGCAGAAGTACCAACAGTCGCTCCTTGCACACTCAGAGAGTCATGAAGACCCTATTTAAGGATATATAAATCTATATTAATAATCTTTTGTCAAAGGACTGTTATAGCACCACTGACAACTAATCAGACTATATAATATATCGATTAGTAATAGCTTCTTCTACTTTTTATGAGATTACCTCTCTTTTGTCAATTAATTGTTGAGGAAAATTAGGATTTACATCTCTCTTGAGAATATTGAACAGAGACTTAAATTCTTTTGTGGAGAGCTTAAAATAGGATCTTAGCCTATTAGCAATTCCTAGAAACTTTGAAAATAATTTAAAATAAGTAAATTCTCTCCCTCTCTCTCTCTCTTTTTTTTTAGACCCTTTATCTGTGTGTTTTTTAATTGGATATTATACATACTTACCTTTCAATGTTATCTCCTCTCCCATTCTCCCCCAAAACCCCTTATCCCATACCCCCTCCTCCTAATTTTTATGAGGGTGTGCTCCAAACATCCTCCCAGTCCCATCTCCCTGCTCTCGAATTCCCACACAGTAGGGGATCCAAACTTTCGGGGACCATGGCCCTCCACTTTCACTGAAGTCTAACAAGGTCACCCTCAATTCCCTATACAGGTGCATGAGTCCCTCCCTTTGTGCTCTCTGGCTGGCGGTTTAGACTTTGGGAGCTCTGGTTGAAACTTTTGATACTCCTTCTAGAAAGGACCAAAGCATCCACACTTTGGTCTTCCTTTTTCTATGTGAGTTTTATGTGGTCTATACGTTGTTTCTTAGAAATTGTGAGCTTTTGGGCTAATATCCACTTATCAGTGAGTGCATACCATGTATGTTCTTTTGAGATTGGGTCACCTCACTCAAGATGATATTTTCCAGCTCCATCCATTTGCCTAAGAATTTCATGAACTCATTGTTTTTAATAGCTGAGTAGTACTCCATTGTATAAATGTACCACATTTTCTGCATCCATTCTTCTGTTGAAGGGCATCTGGGTTCTTTCCAACTTCTGGCTATTATAAATAAGGCTGCTATGAACATGGTGGAGCATGTGTCCCTGTTGTATGTTGAAACGTCTTTTGGGTATATGCCCAGGAGTGGTATAGCTGGGTCCTCAGGTAACACTATGTTCAATTTTCTGAGATACCGCCAGACTGCTTTCCATACTGGTTTTACCAGTTTACAATCCCACCAACAGTGGAGGAGTGTTCCTCTTTCTCCACATCCTCGCCAACATGTGCTGTCATCTGTGTTTTTGATCTTAGCCATTCTGACTGGTGTGAGGTGGAATCTCAGTGTTGTTTTCATTTGCATTTCCCTGATGACTAGGGATGCTGAAGACTTCTTTAGGTGCTTCTCAACCATTCGAGCTTCCTCAGTTGAGAATTCTTTGTTCAGCTCTGTGCTCCATTTTTAAAATAGGGTTCTTTTATCAGAAGTAGGGTTGGTGAAGATCATTTCCCAATCTGTTGGTTGCCACTTTTTCCTATTGACTGTGTCCTTTGCTTTACAGAAGCTTTGCAGTTTTATGAGGTCCCATTTGTCAATTCTTGGTCTTAGAGCACAGGCTATTGGTGTTCTGTTCAGGAACTTTTCTCCTGTGCCTATATGTTCCAGGCTTTTCCCCAGTTTCTCTTCTATTAGTTTCAGTGTGGCTGGTTTTAGGTGGAGGTCCTTGATCTACTTGGAATTGAGCTTTGTACAAGGAGATAAGTATGGATCAATTTGCATTTTTCTACAAGCTGACCTCCAGTTGGATCAGCACCATTTGTTGAAAATGTTGTCTTTTTTCCACTCGATGGTTTTAGCTCCTTTGTCAAAGATCAAGTGACCATAGTTATGGGGGTTCATTTCTGGGTCTTCTATTCCATTGATCATCTCACTTGTCTCTGTTGCAATACCACACAGTTTTTACCACTATTGCTTTGTAGTACAGCTTGAAGTCAGGGATAGTGATTCCCCCAGAAGTTCTTTTATTGCTGAGAGTAGTTTTCACAATCCTGGGTTTTTTGTTATTCCAAATGAATTTGAAGATTGCTCTTTCTATCTCTGTGAAGAATTGAGTGGGAATTTTGATGGGGATTGCATTAAATCTGTAGATGGCTTTTGGCAAAATAGCCATTTTTACTATATTAATTCTTCCAATCCATGAGCATGAGAGATCTTTCCATCTTCTGAGATCTGCTTCGATTTCTTTCTTCAGGGGCATGAAGCTCTTGTCATACAGGTCTTTTACTTGCTTGGTTAGGTTCACACCCAGGTATTTTATATTATCTGTGACTATTGTGAAGGGTGTCATTTCCATAATTTCTTTCTCAGCCAGTTTATCTTTTGAGTAGAAGAAGGCTACTGATTTTCTTGAGTTAATTTTATATCTAGCCACTTTGCTAAAGTTGTTTATCAGGTTTAGGAGTTCTCTGGTGGAAGTTTTGGGATCACTTAAGTATACTATCAAGTCATCTGCAAATAGTGAGATTTTGACTTCTTCCTTTCCAATTTGTATCCCTTTGACCTCCTTGTGTTGCCTAATTGCTCTGGCTAGGACTTCCAATACTATATTAAATAAGTAGAGGGAGAGTGGGCAGCCTTGCCTAGTCCCTGATTTTAGTGGGATTGCTTCAAGTTTCTCTCCATTTAGTTTGATTCTGGCTACTGGTTTGCTGTATATTTCTTTTACTATGTTTAGGTATGGACCTTGAATTCCTGATCTTTCCAAGACTTTTATCATAAAGGGGTGTTGAATTTTGTCAAATGCTTTCTCAGCATCTAGTGATATGATCATGTGGTTTTTTCCTTTGAGTTTATTTATATAATGGATTACATTGATGGATTTCCGTATATTGAACCAACACTGCATTCCTGGGATAAAGCCTACTTGATTGTGATGGATAATTGTTTTGATGTGTTCTTAGATTTGGTTTGCTAGAATTTTATTGAGTAATTTTGCATCAATGTTCATAAGGGAGATTGGTCTGAAGTTCTCTTTCTTTGTTGAGTTTTTGTGTGGTTTAGGTATGAGCGTAGTTGTGGCTTCATAGAATGAATTGGGTAGTGTACCTTCTGTTTCTATTTTGTGGAATACTTTGAAGAGAATTGGAATAAGGTCTTCCTTGAAGGTCTGATAGAATTCTCCACTAAAACCGTCTGGTCCCAGACTTTTCTTTGTGGGGAGACTTTTAATGACTGCTTCTATTTCTTTTGGGGTTATGGGACTGTTTAGATGGCTTACCTGGTCCTGATTTAACATTGGAAACTGGTATTTGTCTAGAAAATTGTCCATTTCATCCGAATTTTCCAATTTTGTTGAGTGCAGGCTTTTGTAGTAGGGTCTGATGTTTCTTTAATTTCCTCGGTTTCTGTTGTTATGTCACCCTTTTCAGTTCTGATTTTATTAATTTGGATACTGTCTCTCTGCCCTCTGATTAGTCCAGCTAAGGGTTTATCTATCTTGTTGATTTTCTCAACGAACCAGCTCCTGGTTTTATTGATTCTTTGGATAGTTCTTTTTGTTTCTATTTGGTTGATTTCAGCCCTGAGTTTGATTATTTCCTGCCATCTACTCCTCTTGGGTGTATAAGCTTCTTTTTGTTCTAGGTCTTTCAGGTGTGTTGTTAAGCTGCTAGTGTATGCTCCCTCCAGTTTCTTTTTGTAGGCACTTAGAGCTATGAATTTTCCTCTTAGCACTGGTTTCATTGTATCCCATAGATTTTGGTGTGATGTGTCATCATTTTCATTAAATTCTAAAAAGTTTTTAATTTTTTTCTTTATTTCTTCCCTGACCAGATTATCAAGGAGTAGGGTGTTGGTCAGTTTCTATGTGAATGTGGGCTTTCCATTGTCTTTGTCATTTTTGAAGACCAGCCTTAGACCATGGTGATCTGATAGGATGTAGGGGATTATTTCAATTTTTTTTTTATATCTGTTGAGGCCTGTCTTGTGCCCAATTATATGGTCTATTTTGGAGAAGGTACCATGAGGTGCTGAGAAAAAGGTATATTCTTTCACTTTAGGGTGAAATGTTCTATAGATATCTGTTAAGTCCATTTGGTTCATAACTTCTGTTAGTTTCACTGTATCTCTATTTAGTTTCTGTTTCCATGATCTATCCATTGCTGAGAGTGGGGTGTTGAAGTCTCCCACTATTATTGTGTGAGGTAAAATGTGTGCTTTGAGCTTTAGTAAGGTTTCTTTTATGAAAGTGGGTGCTCTTGTATTTGGTGCATAGATATACAGAATTGAGAGTTCATGTTGGTTGACTTTTCCTTTGACAAGTATGAAATGTCCTTCCTTATCCTTTTTGATAGCTTTAAGTTGAAAGTTGATTTTATTCGATATTAGAATGGCTACTCCCGCTTGTTTCTTAGGGCCATTTGCTTGAAAAATTGTTTTCCAACCTTTTACTCTAAGGTAGTGTCTGTCTTTGTCGCTGAGGTGGGTTTCCTGTAAGCAGCAAAACGCTGGGTCCTGTTTGTGTATCCAGTCCATTAGCCTATGCCTTTTTATTGGGGAATTGAGTCCATTGATGTTAAGAGATATTAAGGAGAGGGTGTTTTTGCTTCCTGTCATTTTTGCTAATAGTGGAGACATCGTTTGTGTGGTTATCTTCTTTTGGGTTTGATGGAAAAGGATTATTTTCTTGCTCTTTCTAGGGTATGATTGCCCTCCTTGTATTGGAGCTTTCCTGCTATTATCCTTTGTAGTGCTGGATTTGTGGGAAGGTACTGTGTAAATTCATTTTTTTCATGGAATATCTTGGTTTCTCCGTCTATGGTAATTGAGAGTTTTGCTGGGTAAAGTAGCCTGGGCTGGCATTTATGTTCTCTTAGGGTCTGTATGATATTCGTCCAGGATCTTCTGGCTTTTATAGTATCCGGTGAGAAGTCAGGTGAAATTCTGATAGATTTGCCTTTATATGTTACTTGGCCTTTTTCCCTTACTGCTTTTAAAATTCTTTCTTTGTTTTGTGCATTTTGTGTCTTGATTATTATATGACGGTAGGTATTTCTTTTTTGATCTAGTCTGTTTGGCATTCTGTAGGCTTCTTGTGTGATTATGGGCATCTCATTCCTTAGATTAGGGAAGTTTTCCTCAATAATTTTGTTGAAGATATTTACTCGCCCTTTAAGTTGTGAATCTTCACTCTCATCTATACCTATTATCCTTAGGTTTGGTCTTCTCATTGTGTCCTGGATTTCCTGGATGTTTTGTGTTAAGAACTTTTTGCATTTTGCGATTTCTTTGACAGTTGTGTCAATATTTTCTAAGGTATCTTCTGCACCTGAGATTCTTTCTTCTATCTTTTGTATTCTGTTGGTGATGCTTGTGTCTATGACTCCTGATTTTTTTCTTAGGTTTTCTATCTCCAGAGATGTCTCCATTTGTGATTTCTTTATTGTTTCTACTTCCATTTTTATGTCCTGGATGGTTTTGTTCAATTCCTTCATCTGTTTGTTTGTGTTTTCTTGTAATTCTTTAAAGGATGTTTGTGTTTCTTTAAGGACTTCATCCTGTTTACCTGTGTTCTCCTCAAGTTTTTTGATAGTGTTATTTATTTCCTTCTTATAGTCTTCTATCATCATCATTAGAAGTGATTTTAGATCTGGTTCTTGCTTTCCTGGTGATATGGGGAGTTCAGGACTTTCTAATGTGGGAGAACTAGGTTCTGACGATGGCAAGTACCTTGGGTTGCTGGTGCTTGTGTTCTTGCACTTGCCTTTCGCCATCTGGATCACCTTTGTGCTATCTGTGTTGTCTCTGACTGGAGCCTGTCTTTCCTATTATCTAGGTTGTGTCAGAACTGTTTGGGATGGGTTTTGCTGCTGGGGTTAGAGCTGAGGCCCAAGATCTGCTCCTTGCTCAGGTGGAAACTGGAAGGGGCCCGGGCTCCCGGTGAGGAGTGGATTCCTGGGTCCCAGTGTGTCCCGGTTGCTCCTTGTTTGGGGGCAAATATTGCCACCTCCTAGCCTAAGATACTGCTTGGGTTAGAGCTCCTGAGAGCCCCGCTTCCTCTAGGTTCTGTGAGATTGAGTGCAGAGCTGACTCCTGGGATCTGCCAAGTGCTCAGGCTCAGACTGGAAGGAACCTGCGCTCTGGGCCTGGAGTGAATTCCTGGGTCCCAGTGGGTCCCGGTTGCTCCCTGTTTGGGGCAAGTGCTGCTTTTTCCTTACCTGGGATGCTGCCTGAGTTAAAGCTCCTGGGAGTCCCTCTCTCTTGGTTTTCTGGGATTGGGTACAGAGCTGCCACCTGTGACCTGCTCTATGCTCGGACCCAGACCTTCTTTAACCTTTTTTATAGTCCAGATTTTATCCCCCTTCTGGTCCACCCCTCCAACTGTTCTTTTTCCCATACTTCACCCCCCACCCCAATCTCCACCAGGTCTCCCCACTCCCTGAGGCTCCAATTCTCTCGATGGTTAGGTGCCTCTTCTCTGATTGAGTCCAGACCTGGCAGTCCTTTGCTGTATATGTGTTTGGGACCTCTTATTAGGTTGGTGGCTCAGTGTCTGAGAGATCCCAGAAGTCCAGGATAGTTGAGACTGCTGGTCTTCCTGTAGGGTAGCCCTCCTCCTGAACTTCTTCCAGCTTTTCCCTAATTCAACCACAGGGGTTCCAAGCCTCAGTCCGTTGGTTGAGTGTAAATATCTGCATCTGACTCTTTTAGCTGTTTGTTGTGTCTTTCAGGGGGCAGTAATGATAGATCCGTGTTTGTAAGCACACCATAGCATTAGTAATAGCGTTAGGCCTTGGGCCCTCCTCCTGAGCTGGATCCCAATTTGGGTCTGTCAAGGGACCTTCTTTTCCTTACTCTGTTCTCCATTTTTCTCCCTGCAGTTCTTTCAGGCAGGAACAATTCTGGGTCAGAGATTTTGACTGTGGGATGGCAACCCTATCCCTCCACTTGAAGCCCTGTCTTTCTACTGGAGCTGGACTCTACAAGTTCCCTATGCCCACTGTAGGGCATTTCTTCTAAGGTCCCTTCCTTTGAGACTTGAGAGTCTCTTACCACCCAGGACTCTGGTATATTCTAGAGTGTCCCCTTGCCTCCTACCTTCCGGAATTACTTGTTTCCTTGCTTTCTGCTGGCCTTCAGGGCTTCAATCCTGTTTTCCCCTTCAATACATGATCATGTTCCTCTCTTCCCCTTCCTGTCTCCTTTCCCATCCAGGTCCCTTCCTACCTCTTCCTGTGATTGCTTTCTTCTCCCTCCCAAGAGGCATTCTCACTTGTGTCCTTTGGCTTCTTATCCTTCTTGAGTTCTGTGGATTATATCCTTGGTATTCTGTACTTTTTTGTCTAATATCCACTTATTAGTGAGAGTATACCATGTATGTCCTTTGGGGTCTGAATTACCTCACTCAGGATGATATTTTCTAGTTCCATCCATTTGGCTGTAAAATTCAGAATGTCCTTGTTCTTAATAACTGAGTAGTATTCCATTCTGAAAATAAACCCCATTTTCTGTTTCTATTCTTCTGTTGTGGGACATCTGGGTTGGTCCCAGCTCTGTTTATCACAAATAAGGCCACTATGAATATAGTGGAACATGTGTCCCTATGGCGTGATGAGACATCTTTTGGGTATATGTGCAAGAGTGATATTGCTGGGTCTTCAGGTAGATCTATTTCCAATGTTCTGAGGAACCTCCAAATTGATTTCCAGAGTGGTTGTACAAGCTTGCAATCCCACTAACAATGGAGGAGAGTTCCCCTTTCTCCAAATCTTCACCAGCATCTGCTGTTGAAAAAGGAATTTTAAGTTAGTTTAAAATCAATAGTATAGCAGGGAAGCCTTAATTTACTAATACAAGTAATTAAAAATACAGGTCAGCTAACTTGCTAACCCAAGGCGGTCATAAAAGATGCAGAGCTGGAGAAACAAAGGTCCCAAGGACTTTCAAATTAAATTCAGCCAGATGGTCTGTTGGCTCAGATAAACATTCACACTGGGTCCCAAGGCCACAGGGACTAGAGACTGTTCCCGTGAGATTAGTCAAACCTCTGCCCTGGATCTGCTTACACACATTACAGATATTTGAAACAACCAATTGTGTGTGACTGCGCCACAACCCCCTTCCTCCCCCTGGCCTTTGCCTATATTAACCCTAAGCTTTTAGGTCTCGGGGTCGATTCCTCTACCTCCTGAGTGAGGCACGTATTGGCCCGGAGGCCTGATAATAAAAACCTGATTCATGTGATTGCAGCAAGACAGTCTCTGGAGTATTTTTGGGTCCTTGTCCCTTCAGGGTCTCCCTTGAGGGAGTCTTTCACTGTCACCTGAGTTTTGATCTTAGCCATTCTGATTGGTATAAGGTGGAATCTCAGGGTCATTGATTTGCATTTCCCTGATGACTAAGGACTTTGAACATTTCTTTATGTGCTTCTCAGCCATTTGAGATTCCTCTGTTGTGGATTCTCTGTTTAGTTCTATACCCCATTTTTTGATTGTTTTGTTTCTTGGTGTTTAGCTTCTTGAATTCTTTATATATTTTGGATATTAGCCCACCATCAGATGTGGGGTTAGTGAATATTTTTCTCAATCTGTAGGCTATGACCTATTGGCTATGTCCTTTGCTTTACAGAAACTTTCCAGTTTCATGTGGTCCCATTTATCAATACTTGATCTTTGAGTGTGAGCCATTGGAGTCTTGTTTAGGAACTTTCCTCTCTGTGCCAATGAGTTCAAGGCTCTTTCTCACTTTCCCTTCTATTAGATTCAGTGTATCTGGTTTTATGTTGAGACCCTTAATCCACTTGGACTTGAGCTTTGCGCAAAGTGACAAATATGGATCTATTTTGATTTTTCTACATACAGACTGTCAGTTAGACAAGAACCATTTGTTGAAGATGCTTTCTTTTTTTTCCATTGTATATTTTTGGCTACTTTGTCAAAGATTAAGTGTGTGGTTTTATTTCTCAGTGTTTAATTTGATTCCACTGATCAATGAATGTGTCTGTCTCTCTACCAATCTCATGCAGTTCTTTTTAAATTGGATATTTTATTTACACTTCAAATGTTATCCCTTACCCCATTTACCTCCCACCCAGGAACCCCCATCCCATCCCCCCTCTTCCTGCTTCTGTGAGGATGTGCCCCCACCCCCCCCCACTCCTACCTCCCCACCATCGAATTCCCCCACAATGGGTGTCCAGCCTTCATGGGACCAAGGATCTCCTCTTCCACCTATGCCCGACAAGTCCGTCCTCCCTACATATGCAGCTGGAGCCATGAGTTTTCCCCTATGTGTTCCCAGGCTGGTGGTTTAGACCCTGAGAGCTCTGGTATTGTTGGTATTGTTGCTCTCTCCATGGGGCCGCGAACCCTTTCAGCTACTTCAGTCTTCTCTCTAACTCCTCCTCCATTGGGAACCCCACGATCAAGTCAATGGTTAGCTGTGAGCATCCTCCTCTGTATATGTCAGTCACTGGCAGACCTCTAAGGAGACAGCTATATCAAGCTCCTGTCAGCATGCACTTCTTGACATCCACATCAGCATCTGTCTTTGGTGACAGCACATGGGATGGATACCCAGGTGGAATGGAATGGTCTCCAGACTGCCCCTCCTTCAGTTTCTGTCCCACACTTTGTCTCCATGTTTGCTTCCATGAGTATTCTGTTATTCCATCTAAGAAGGACCAAAGCAACCACACTTTGGTCTTCCTTCTACATGAGCTTCATGTGGTCAGTGAGTTGCATCTTGGGTATTGTGAGCTTCTGGACTAATACCCAATTATCAGTGAGTGAATACCATATGTGTTCTTTTGTTATTGAGTTACCTCACTCAGGTTGATATTTTCTAGTTCCATCCAATTACCTAAGAATTTCTTAAATTCATTGTTTTTAATAGCTGAGAAATACTCAGTTGAATAAATATACCACATTTTCTGTATCCATTCCTCTGTTGGAGGACATCTGGGTTCTTTCCAGCTTCTGGATATCATAAATAAGGTGTTTATGAACATGGTAGAGTATATGTTCTTGTTATATGTTGGAGAATCTTTTGGGTATATGTCCAGGAGTGGTATAGCTGGATCCTCAGGTAATGCTATGTCCAATTTTCTGAGGAACTGCCAGACTAATTTCTAGAGTGGATGCACTACCTTGCAATTCCACCATCAATGGAGGAGTGTTCCTTTTTCTCCACATCCTTGCCAGTATCTACTATCACCTGAGTTTTTGATCTTAGCTATTCTGCTTGATGTGAGGTGGAATCTCGGGGTTGTTTTGATTTGCATTTCCCTGATGACTAAGGATGTTGAACATTTCTTTAGGTGCTTCTCGGCCATTCAAGTTTCCTCAGTTGAGAATTGTTTGTTTAGCTCTGTACCCCATTTTTAGTAGGGTTATTTGATTGTCAGGAGTCTAATTTCTTGAGTTCTTTGTATATATTGGATATTAGCCTCTATTGGATGTGGGGTTGGTGAAGATCTTTCCCCAATTTGTTGGTTGCTGTTTTGTCCTATTGACAGTGTCCTTTGCCTTACAAAAGCTTTGCAATTTTATGAGATACTATTAGTCAATTCTTGATCTTAGAGCATAAGCCATTAGTGTTCTGTTCAGGAACTTTCCCCCTGTGCCCAAGTATTCAAGGTTCTTCACCACATTTCCTTCTATTAGTTTCAGTGTATCTGGATTTATGTGAAGGTCCTTTATCCACTTGGACTTGAGCTTTGTACAAGGGCATAAGAATGGATTGATTTGCATTCTTCTACATGTTGTCCTCCAGTTGAACCAGAACCATTTGTTGAAAATGCTATCCTTTTCCCACTGGACAGTTTGGCTCCCTTGTCAAAAATCAAGTGACCATAGGTGTGTAGGTTCATTTCTGTGTCTTGAATTCTATTCCATTGATCTTCCTGCCTGTCTCTGTACCAATACCATGCAGTTTTTTTTTTTATCACTATTGCTCTGTAGTACAGCTTGAAGTTAGGGTTGGTGATTCCCCCAGAACTTCTTTTTTACTGAGAATAGTTTTCCCTATCCTGGATTTTTTGTTATTCCAAATGAATTTGAGAATTTCTCTTTCTAACTCTGAAGAATTGAGTTGGGATTTTAATGGAGATTGTATTGAATCTGTAGATTGCTTTTGTCAAAATGACCATTTTTACTATATTAATCCTGCCAATCCATGAGCATGGGGGATCTTTCCATCTTCTGAGATCTTCAGTTTCATTCTTCAGAGTCTTAAATTTCTTGTCATACAGATTTTTCACTGGCTTGATTAGTGTGACACCAAGGTATTTTGTATTATTTGTGACTATTGTAAAGGGTGTCATTTCCATAATTTCTTTCCCAGCCTGTTTATCTTTTGAGTAGAAGAAGGCTACTGATTTGTTTGAGTTGATTTTATAACCAGCCACTTTGCTGAAGTTGTTTATCAGATTTAGGAGTTCTCTGGTGGAAGTTTTGGGATCACTTAAGTATACTTTCGTGTCATCTGCTAATAGTGAGATTTTGACTTCTTCCTTTCCTATTTGTATCCCGTTGACTTCTTTTTGTTATCTAATTGCTCTGGCTAGGACTTCCAGTACTATATTGAATAGGTAGGGAGAGAGTGGGCAGCTTTGTCTAGTCCTTGATTTTAGTGGGTTTGCTTCAAGTTTCTATTTAGTTTGATGTTGGCTACTGGCTTGCCGTATATTGCTTTTACTATGTTTAGGTATGGGCCTTGAATTCCTGACCTTTCCAAGACTTTTACCATGAAGGGATGCTGAATTTTGTCAAATCCTTTCTCAGCATCTAGTGAGATGATCATGTGGTTTTCTTCTTTGAGTTTGTTTATATAGTGGATTACATTTGATGGATTTCTGAATATTGAACCATCCATGCATTGGTGGGATAAAGCCTACTTGATCATGATGGATGACTGTTTTGATGTGTTCTTGGATTCAGTTTGTGAGAATTTTATTGAGTATTTTTGCATTGATTCATTAGGGAGATTGGTCTGAAGTTCTCTTTCATTGATGGGTCTTTGTGTGGTTTAGGTATGAGCATAATTGCGGCTTCATAGAACAAATTGGTTAGTATTCCTTCTGTTTCTATTTTGTGAAATAGGTTGAAGAGAATTGGTATTAGGTCTAGGTCTGATAGAATTTTGCACTAAAATCATCTGGTCCTGGGCTGTTTTTGGTAGGAGACTTTTAATGACTGCTGCTATTTCTTTAGGCAATTTAGATAGTTTATCTGCTACTGATTTAACTTTGGTACCTGGTATCTGTCTAGAAAATTGTCCATTTCATCCAGGGTATAGGCTTTTATAGTAGGATCCATGATTTTTTGAATTTCCCTCAGTTTCTGTTGTTACGTCACCCTTTTCAATTTTATCAATTTGGATACTGTTTCTGTTCCTTCCCTCTAGTTAGTCTGACTAAGGGTTTATCTATCTTGTTGATTTTCTCAAAGAACCTGCTCCTGGTTTTGTTGATACTTTGTATAGTTCCTTTTGTTTCTACTTGTTTAATTTCAGCCCTGAGTTGGATTATTTCCTGCCCTCTACTCCTCTTGAGTGTAGTTGCTTCTTTTTGTTCTAGAGCTTTCAGGTGTGCTGTCAAGTTGCTAAGTATTCTCTCTCCAGTTTCTTTTTTGTAGACATTTAGAGCTATGAGTTTTCCCCTTAGCACTGCTTTCTTTTTGTTTCTATTTTTTATTGGATATTTTATTTATTTACATTTCAGATGTTATCCCCTTTCCCCATTTCCCCCCCCCCCCAGAAACCTCCTATCACATCCCCCTCCTCCTTTTTGCTTTAATGTCATTTTTAAAAAAAATTTTTATTGGATGTTTTATTTACATTTCATATGTTGTCCCCTTACCCCATCCCCACCCACCCAGGAACCCCCTATCCCCTCACCCCTCCTCCTCCTTCTCTGTGGATGTAACCTCTATCTACCCCCCCACTCCCACCTCCCCACCCTCAAAATTCCCACCCCCTGGGGTGTCCAGCCTTCATGAGGTCAAGGTTCATTGTGTCCCATAAGTTTTGGTATGAAGAGCCTTCATTTTCATTAAATTCTAAAAAACCTTTAATTTTTTTCTTTATTTCTTCCTTGACCTAGTCATCATTGAGTAGAGTATTGTTCAGTTTCCATGTGAATGTGGGCTTTCCATTGTTTTTGTTATTATTGAAGACCAGCCTTAGTCCGTAGTGATCTGATGCGATACAAGGGATTTTTCAATGTCTTTGTATCTGTTGAGGCCTGTTTTGTGACCAACTATATGGTCTATTTTGGAGAAGGTACCATGAGGTGCTGAGAAAAAGATATATTCATTTTTTTAGAATGAAATATTCTACAGATATCTGTTAAACCCATTTGATTCATAACTTCTGTTAGTTTCACTGTGTCTGTTTAGTTTCTGTTTCCATGATCTGTTCATTGCTGAGAGTGGGGTATTGAAGTCCTCCACGATTATTGTATGGGGTGCATGTGTGCTTTGAGATTTAGTAAAGGTTCTTTTATGAATGTGAGTGCCCTCGTATTTGGAGCATAGAATTGAGAGTTCATCTTGGTAGATTTTTTCTTTAATAAGTATGAAGTGTCCTTCCTTATCTTTTTTGATAGCTTTTGGTTGAAAGTCTATTTTATTGGATATTAGAAAGGCTACTCAAGCTTGTTTCTTGGGACCATTTGCTTGGAAAATTGTTTTCCAGCCTTTTACTCTGAGGTAGTGTCTTTGTTGCTGAGGTGTGTTTCCTGTATGCAGCAAAATTCTAGGTTCTGTTTACATATCCAGTCTGATAGTCTGTGTCTTTTTATTGGGGAATTGAGTCCATTGATGTTAAGTGATATTAAGGAAAAGTGATTGTTGCTTAGTGTTATTTTTGTTATTAGAGGTGGAATTATGTTTGTGTAGCTATCTTCTTTTGTGTTTGTTGTAAGATTACTTTCTTGCTATTTCTAGCTTGTAGTTTCCCTCCTTGTGTTGTAGTTTTCCATCTATTATCCTTTGTAGAGCTGGATTTGTGGGAAGATATTGTGTAAATTTGGTTTTGTCATGGAATATCTTGTTTTCTCCATCTATAGTGACTGAAAGTTTTGCTGAGTTTAGTAGTCTGGGCTGGCATTTGTATTGTCTTAGGGTCTGTATGATATCAGTCCAGGATCTTTTGGCTTTTATAGTCTGTGCTGAGAAGTCTGGCATAATTCTGATAGGTCTGCCTTTATATGTTACTTGGCCTTTTTCCCTTACTGCATTCAATATTCTTTCTTTGTTTTGTGCATTTGGTGCTTTGATTATTATGTGATGGGAGGAATTTCTTTTCTGGTCTCGTCTATTTGGAGTTCTATAGGCTTCTTGTTTTCCATGGGCATCTTGTTCTTTAGGTTAGGGAAGTTTTCCTCTATAATTTTGTTGAAGATATTTACTGGCCCTTTAAGTTGGGAATCTTCACTCTCATCTATACCTATTATCCTTAGGTTTGGTCTTCTCATTGTGTCCAGGATTTCCTGGATGTTTTGGGTTAGGAGCGTTTTGCATTTTCTTTGACAGTTGTGTCAATGTTTTCCATGGTATCTTCTGCATTTGAGATTTCCTCTTCTATCTCTTGTATTGTGTTGGTGATTCTTGTATTTATGACTCCTGATTTCTTTCCTAGGTTTTCTATCTCCAGAGTAGTCTCCCTTTGAAATTTCTTTATTGTTTCTACTTCCATTTTAAGATCCTGGATGGTTTTTGTTTAATTCCTTCACCTGTTTGGTTGTGTTTTCTTGCAATTCTTTAAGGGATTTTTGTGTTTCCTCTTTAAGGGCTTCTACCTGTTTATCTGTGTTCTGCATTTCTTTAAGGGAGTTTTATGTCCTTCTTAAAGTCTTCTATCATCATCATGAGTAGTGATTAAATTATCTGGTGTGATGGGGCATCCAGGATTTGCTATGGTAGGAGAACTGGGTTCTGATGATGCCAGGTAACTGGTTTCTGTTGCTTATGTTCTTTTGATTGCCTGTGACATCTGGTTATCTCTAGTACTACCTGCACTCACTGTCTCTGACTGGAGCCTGTCTTTCCACTTACCTTGCTTGTGTCAGAACTCCTCAGAGTCCAGCTTTCTCTGTGATCCTGTGATCCTGAGATCCTTGGTGGAAAAGCTCCTGGGTCTCAGGCTGCCTCTGGGATCCTGAAATCCTGCAGCTCTGAGTGTAGGGGATTCTCTGATGCTCTGAGTGTAGTAGTTCCACCACTGCTCTAAAGATGGTTCAGGATATGATGTCTTCACAGGAGCAGACCAGCTAGGTCTCCCATACAGTTTTATCACTACTGCTCTGCAGTACAGCTTGAGGTCAGGGATAGTTATTCCCCCCAGAAGTTCTTTTATTGTTAAGAATTGTTTTTGCTATTCTGGAATTTTTGCTTTTCCAGATGAATTTGAGAATTACTCTTTTCATGTCTTTGAAAAATTGTGTTGGGCTTTTGATGAGAATTGTGTTAAATCTGTAGACTGTAGATGGCCATTTTTACTTTTAATTCTGTCAATCCACGAGCATGGGAGATCTCTCCATTTTCTGAGATTTTCGATTTCCTTTTTGAGAATCTTGAAGTTATTGTCATGCAGATCTTTCACTTGTGTTACCCCAAGTTATTTTATATTACCCTAAGATACTTTTTATTATTTGTGACTATTGTGAAGGATTTTCCCCCAATCTCTTTCTCAGCCCATTTAGCATTTGTATAAAGGAAGGCTACTGATTTATTTGAGTTAATTTTATATCCAATGACTTTGCTGAAGTTGTCCATCAGCTGTTGAAGTTCTTTGGTAGAAATTTTGGGGTTGCTTATGTATGCTATCTTATCATCTGCAAATAGTGATAACTTGACTTTTTCTTTGTCAATTTGTATCCCCTCAATCTCCTTTTGTTGTTTTATTGCTCTAGTTAGAACTTTGAGTAGTACATTGACTAGATATGGGGAGAGTGGACATTCTTGACTTTTAGTGAGATTGCTTCAAGTATCTCTCCATTTAATTTGATATTGGTTGTTGCTTTATTGTAAATTGCTTTTATTATTTATGTATGGGGCTTGAATTCCTGATCTATCGAATACTTTTAACATGAAGTGGTGTTGCATTTTGTCAAATACTTTTTCAGGATCTAAGGATATGATCATATCTAAACAGGCCCATATCCCCTAAGGAAATAGAAGTCATTAAAAACTTCTCAACCCAAAAAAGCTCAGGGCCAGATGACTTTAGTATGAGTTCTACCAGACCTTCTAAGAAGACATAATGCCAATATTCCTCAATCTATTCCACAAAATAGAAACAGAAGGAATACTACCTAATTCATTTTATGAAGCCACAATTACTCTGATACCTAAACCACACAACACCCCCACAAAAAAATTTCAGACCAATTTCACTTATGAATATAATGCAAAAATACTCAATGAAATTCTCACAAACGGAATCCAAGAACACATCAAAACCATCATTCACCACAATCAAGTAGGCTTCATTCCAGGGATGAAATGTACTCTACATCTGTTCTCATCAGATGCTGGGCGAAGTCCCACTCATCTCTTTGATGACTGTCCTGCTAGGCTTCAGTCCTAGAACACTGCACACAGGACAAACTGTTGGTAGAAGGTTTTGTAGCTTGGTTAGTGTCTCAGTTCCTCCAGTTGAAGCCTTGCTTGGTTACAGAAGATGGCTGGTTCAAGCTCTGATTCCCCCATAACTATATGTATTTCCTAGATCATTCAATCTCCTTATATCTTTTTCAATTTCTTTCTTCAAAGACTTGAAATTATTGTCATACAACACTTTCACTTATTTGATTAGAATTACCCCCAAGGTATTGTATATTGTTTGTGGCTATTGTGAAGGATGTTTTCTCCTTGATTTCTCTCTCAGCTTCTTTGTCATTTGTATATAGGAGGGCCACTGATTTTTTCTTGAGTTAATTTTGTATCCAGCCACCTCAATGAATGTGAACCAATTTTGTTTCATTGATTCATTGTATTGTTCTCTTTATTTCTACTTTATTGATGTCAGCCCTCAATCTGGTCATTTCCTGATGTTTACTCCTCTTGGGTATCTTTGCCACTTTTTTGTTCTAGAGCTTTCAGATGAGCTGTTAAGTTGTTAGTATGAGGGCTCTCCAATTTCTTTATGAAAGCTCTTAGTACTATGAACTGTCTGCCATCTTAGCACTGCTTTCATTGTGTTCATAAGTTTGAGTATGTTATGCATTCATTTTTATTGAATTCTAGCAAGTCTTCAATTTCTCTCTTCTGCCTTGAGATCATTCAGGCAGGAGTTGTTCAGTCTCCAGAAGTTTGTAGGCTTTCTGTTGTTTCTGTTATTGTTGAAGTCCAGCTTTAATCCATAGTAGTCTGATAAGATACAAGTAGCTATTTCAATTTTCTTATATGTGTTGAGACTTGCTTTGTGACTGAGTGTGTGATCAATTTTTGAGAATGTTCTATGAAGTACTGAGAAAAACATATATTCTTTTATGTGTAGGTAAAGTGTTCTGTAGATATCTGGTAGGTCCATTTGAGTTATGTTAATGTCCATAAGTAACATTATTTTTTTATTTAGTTTATATCTGGATGATCTGTCAACTAGTGAGAGTCAGGTATTGGAGTTCTTTATGAGTATGTGAAGTTCGATGTGTGATTTAAGTTTTAGTAAAGCTGTGTGCTCTTGTGTTTGGAGTATAGCTGTTAAAAATTGAAATGTCATCTTGGTGGATTTTTTTTTTTTGGGGGTTTGGTGAGTATAGAATGTACTTCCCCATCTTTTTTGATTAATTTCAGTTTGAAGTTCATTTTGTTAGATATTAGAATAGCTACACCAGCTTGCTTCTTGGGTCCAATTGCTTGAAAATCTCTTTTCTAACCCTTTACTCTGAAGTAATGTCTATTATCTTTGATGTTGAGGTGTGTTTCTTGCATTCAGCAGAATGATTGATTGTGTTTTTGTATTCGTTCTGTTAGTCTGTGTCTTTTTTATTGAGTAATTGAATCCATTGATATTGAGAGATGTTAATGACCAATGATTGTTAATTCCTGTTATTTTGTTGTCAGTTGTGGTGGTGGTATTGTGTGTGTGTGTTTGTTGTCATTCTTTGGTTTTGCTGGTGTGAGATTATTTATTGCCTGTGTTTTTGTGGGTATAATTTACCTCTTTAGGTTGGAGTTTTCCTTCTAGTGCTCTTAGAGGGCTGGGTTTGTGGATAGCTATTGTTTAAATTTGATTTTGTCATGTAATATCTTGTTTGTTCCATCTGTGGCAATTGGAGGTTTGCTGGCTATAGTAGTCTGGGCTGGTATCTGTGGCATCTGTGGTCTCTTAAGAGACTACAAGACATCTGCCCATGCCTGTCTGGTTTTTAGAGTCTCTGTTGGCATAATTCTGGTATGTCTGCCTTTTGATGGTATTTAGTCTTTTCTCTTGAAGCTTTTAGTATTTTTTCCTTCTTCTTTTTATTTAGTGTTTTAATTACTGTGTGTGTTTGTGGGGGAGTCTTTCTTTTCAGGTGCCATCTATTTAGTGTTCTCTAAGCTTCTTTTACCTTTGTAGGCATGTCCTTCTTTAGGTTAGGAAAATTTCCTCCTATATTTTCCTATATTTTCTGTGTTTTTGATCTGGGATTATTCTTTTTCTATTTTTATTATTGTTAGGTTTAGTCTTTTCATAATGTCCTGGATTTCCTGGAATTTTGTGTCAAGTACTTTTTAGATTCAACATTTGTGTTCAAGTGTGTGTGTGTGTGTGTGTGTGTGCAAATCTGTGAGCCTATAGGGGCATTATTTAAACTACTACATATATTAAAAATCTCCTCCTCCACACTTCTCAGCTGGTCTTTACCACCTTTTTTGAATTTCAGAAGTTCCTCTCTGCCTTTAAAATAGAGCCTCTTATTTTTAAAACCAACCCCATAACCAGGGTACAGAGACAGCTCCTAGTCTGCTGTCTTTGTTGGGTGCTTTTTATCCCCACTGTAATAATTTCATTCATATATTTGACTGTGGAATTGATAAACACACATCTTTCTAAAAACAAGGAAATTTAATCTTTATCAAAAATTATTGTGATACTTAGTTAAAAAGATATTTACTGCTTCCATGTAAAATTTTGTAATTAAACATCTTGAATTGTTTGCTCTATTTCAGACTCCACTGAGATACACAAAAACGTTATTGCTTCCACTTGTCCTAGTGATTACTTATCTTATCTTTAAAAAGGTATGTAAAGATTTATCACATTAGTGGATTCACTACAAGAACTATCATAGATTGATGCAAGTTGTTCAAATTCTTTCTTTTCTTTTAAGATGAATTCTTTTTATCTATCTAAATCAGTTTATTGATGTCTCTATCTGGTACTATGCTTTTAAAATCACGTTATTAAAGACATTTTGTTCTATCCCTTCAAAGGTAATTTTTACCCATCACTGACTATATATAATTAAATTTCCTTAAGGGTATGACAGACAAGCAAACCATGGCAACTCTTGGACAGCCCCGACCTTGCAGTGTGAAACGCTGCACAACTATCTGAAGAATAAATGTGATGTTATGTGCCATGAGTAAAGAGGAGAGTGACAGGTCTCAAAGACATCATCAGCTATTTCAAGTAGATGTGCACAGGATCAATTTATTCAGCCAGCAAAAAAAAAAAAAACATAACCTACACAGACACTATTTTTTATAACAGAATACAGTATAAAAGAACCTATCTTTAAAACTTCACGTGCATATTTTCATAGCTTAAGACTTTAATAACAGAAATTCTTAAGGTACTTTTAACAGCTTTGGGCCATCTTTATTTATATTGTTAGTTGAGTCCAAAGTCAACATGTGTTTATTTTATACTGTTTGGTAGATGGTGATACAATGATTCCTCACCAACAGTTCCATTTGTAGTCCACTTTAAAGAATTTGATGTACTTAAAGTTAAAACTTTTATGTACTCTCCATGTAGTTCCTAAGCCCCATTCCTTGTCCCTGTGTTTCTGGATAGAATATGACTAGTCTGAATAATGAAGGCAGGCACTGCTTTCCAAGTCTGCACCTCTGCTGCTTACATTTGACCTGGTTCTGTTCCACTGGGAGCAGTCAGGACAAGGAGAAGAACAGGAATGGACTGGATGAGAACAAAAGCTATTATCTTCCTGTGCCCTGGTTCACCCAAGCTCAAAGTTAAGATATTTTACAGAGCTGGTTTCTATTTCATTGAAGTAAACTATGGCATTCTTGACAGACTCAACTCAGGGGGTAAAGCATAAAGTAACTGTTGAATGTAGAGCCATCTAGCACAGTGAAGGATAATTTATCTACTATTTTTTTAAAATTAAACACAGATACTAACAAATATTTTATTAGCATGCATACACTGTACTGCCTAAACTGAACTCGCAAATGTGTAAAGAAACACACATGTACACACACACACACACACACACATGCGAATGCACACGTGCACACACATACATACATACCTGTAGCCACTAAAGTTCAATTTGCTTGTTTCTTCCTTGTCAACACTTTAGTCTTGCTTCACCCTGTATGGCTTATTTTTTACTTCGTCAATATAGCTGATGTTTATTTAGATTTTTACTTTTATAAAATAACATCATAGAATAAGGATGACACATGTAGCATGACTCCACTGAGAAAACATAAATATTTAACTCCTCCAAATTGACATTTTGTTATTGATATCCTCAAGTTGTCTACTTGAATATGTAACTATAATTTCATTTATATCATTTGGTACATATTGACTTAATATCATATTTATGTTGTCCTTGAATTTGAGATACTTTTCTATAAATTATGATCTCTCCTTCATCTGGTATGTTCTAGTGAGAAACTGATGATCCTCCTATAGTGACTTCCTTGGATTGAAGAGTAGTCAAGAGAGAAGATACACTAATAACTTATTTAATAATTATTTACAGTTTTGAGTAAAACAAGAATCTAGGTGAGCAGAAAAGAGAGGTGTAAAAGGAAGAACATTAAGGGGAGAGATTTACAGACAGAAATTGTCTAATTCATGGTAAAGGCACCCCACACTTAGATCATTTATTTATCCCTCCACTGTTCAGCAAAATATAAAGCTTCAGCACTAGTAAGTAGCTTTTCACATTATAAAGCTCAGCACTTCAGAGCTGAAATAGACTGAGATTTACTCTACCACTGCTATTGAATACACCAGAAAGTTTCAATCTTAAATTTATAATTGAAAGCTACATGTGAACTAGTAGAGAGATTTTAATTTAATTAAATAAGTTCATTTTGATGATACAGACCTGTAATCTCAGGATGGAGAAGGTGAGACACAAGGATCACCAGCTCCAGGCCAACATAGGCCAAGGAGACATTTGTATCTAAAGACACAAAAACAAAGGAACAAACAAAGGAAAAAAATCTACTTGGATGTTTGGATGGTCTGGGTGGTTTATTGCAGCAGGAGTTTTAGTGTGTTATAGAGTGTCATAGAGAAGTCTTATCGATTGATTCTGTTTGCAGATTGTTCGTGATATCATATGTGTCTTACGTACAAACACTTATGTAAGGTAATTATTTCACAGTTGTTTTTAAAGTCATACTATATTCATTATTAAATAACATTAAAATATTAAGAATTACTCAAATGACTATCCATTTACTTCAACATTGTAATTAATAAAGGAGATAAGAATGAAATATATTTTTTCTTTCAAGAATGTTGCTTTTTGGAATTTTCTATATTTAAAACATTGCTTTATATTTGTAAATATAAATACTATATTTATAATAAATACTTATATTTGTGAAATAGCTCATATTTTAAACTCACTCAATTTTAGTGTTTCACCAGAATTTCAAGCTCATAAACAGAAATAGCTTAAGTTTTATTTGAGTCATCCTTATTTTTAATTTTCAAAAAAGAAAGATGATTATTATATTTCAAAATATTTATTAAATTTATTACAAAATTTATTTTATACATTATTTTACATCATTTTTATACATAATTTTATACATCATATTCAGAGGTTTCAGTAAAATTGCTAAAGTCAAGGCATGAACTAAGGCCAGTGAAATGATATAACACATGTCACATAAATTGGTAAGCCTTAGAAAATAATTGTTGAGAAAACTCCTTTCTGAAGAAATGTTAATTCAAACTACTTTTTATATTAGTAGTTATATAATTTAATTTTACCTAATGTCTTTTATGTTTTGGACACTTTATATTTATAGAAAAATTGTGCTGCTAGTGCTGAGTGTCTTTTCAAGCCTTTATATTCTCTATGCTGGTATTTTTTTAAATTAGCAAATTTGTATGGTTCCCAGAGAAGCTAATATAAGACTGAGTGCATTGTTGAAATAATTTTCAAAACAAATTGCTAATAAGTACAGTGTTTTCTTTGGGTCAGATGGGAGCTGGAGAAGTATGTCTTGACATTCTAAATAAGTGTTGGACTCTTTAATCACCACTAATTTCTTAGCTTCAGCTAACCTGCATCAATTACCCCAGTAGTCCCTTCTATTCTGGACTCTAAAACCAGAGCCATGTGGCTAAAGCTGCCTTCTACTGCTTGCCTGGTCTGGAACATGGCCCCCTTGTTCTATCACATTATCACTAGCTTTCTGTTTTCCAAATCCTTCACTATCTAAGCTTGGCTGTCCTGGAGCTTTCTCTGTAGTTTGACTTTGAACTCAGAGATCTGCATGACTGTCTCCTAAGTATTGAGATTAAATGTGTGGTCCACCAAGCCTGAATTTTAAGTTTTTCTTCACCTAGAACTTGCTCTGTTCTAGGCTGGTCTTGAACTCAGAGATCTGTTCATCTTTGCATCCTGGAAGTAAAGGTTTGTACAACCATGCCTGGATCTAAATTTAGCTGATCGGGATCTTGTCCCAAGGTCACTACTCCTTTAATTCAATTTAATATCCTTGAACACAGGACTCAGCTGCACTTCACTTCCAGGTGCCAGATTAAAATTCAAACCATATATTCTATATTTTTCCTTTCTCAGATTGATATTCTTGTTTAAAATGCTCATCATGAGACTTAACCAGAGAAAGAACAAAGTTTATGATGGGTATTCCTGAGACTTCCCTTGTCAATGAAATTAATCTGAATCTCTTTATCTTAGCCTTAGGAAGACTCTTCAAACAAGGGCAAAAAGTAGCCACATTCTTCACCAAAATGCCACAAAACCATCTCAGGGCCACATATTGAAAGTCTTCACTGAAACCTCTTGGGCCAAGTTTGTACAAGTCAAATCACTCTCAGTAACAAAGTCTTGCATATTCCAACTAGGATAGTCTATTAAGTCCCATTTAAAGCTTTCCACTTCTTTCTAAATTCAAAGTCCCCAAATATACATTATTCCAAACAAAACCATGGTCAGGGCTATGATAGCAATACCTCATTTCTGGTACCACCTTCTGTCTTAGGGTTTTACTGTTATGAACAGACACCATGACCAAGACAACTCTTATAAAGACATTTAATTGGGGCTGGCTTACAGGTTCAGAGGTTCAGTCCATTATTATCAAGGCAGTAACATGGCAGCATTCAGGCAGGCATGGTACAGCAGATGCTGAGAGTTTTATATCTTCATCTGAAGGCTGCTAATAGAATACTGGCTTCCAGGCAGCTGGGATGAGTGTCTTAAAGCTCATATCCATAGTGACACACCTACTCCAACAGGGTCACACCCTTTAATAGTGCCACTCCCTGGGCCAAGCATATACAAACCATCACACCATGAAACTATTAAATGTTATCTACCATATAAATAGACTGAAAGATACAAACCACATCACCCTCTCATTAGATGTAGAAAAGGTCTTTGACAAAAATCCAACATCACTTTGTGATAAATGTTCCAGGGAGATTAGGGATACAAGGCACATCCCTCCAAATAGTAAATGTGATTTACAGCAAGTCCTTATCCAACATCCACCTAAATGTGGAGAAACTCAGTATTTCTACTAAAATTAGGAAGAAGACAAGGTTATAAATATTCTCCATACTTATTTAATATAATACTTGAAGTCTTAGCTAGATCAATAAGACAACTGAAGGAGATAAGGGAATACAAATATGAGAGGAAGAAGTCAAAGTACTTTTATTTGCAGATGATATGATTGTATACATAAATGACCTTTAAAATTCCACCAGGAAAATCCTACAGCTAATAAACACTTTCAATGAGGTAGAAGGAGGCAAAAGTAACACGACACACACACACACACACACACACACACACACACACACACACACACACTCACACTAGACAAATAAGTTCAAGACTTACATAATGAAAACTTGAAAGATATTGAAAGAAACTGAAGATATCAGAAGATGAAAAGATCTCCTATGATCATGAGTCAGCAAAATCAATATAGTAAAAATGGCCATCCTATACAAAGAAATCTACAAAGTCACTGCAATCCCCATTAAAATTCCAACATAATTCTTTATAGAACTTGAAAGGATAATTTAAACTTTGTAAGGAAACACAAAAAAGCCCAAGATATACAAAATAGCTGAACAATAAAAAGAACTGCTGGAGGCTTCACCATTCCTAATTTCAAGTTGTACTACAATTCTATGGTGATAAAAAATGGGATGGTATTAGCAGAAAAACAGACATTCATAAATGTAATTAAATTAAAGACCCATGCATAGATCTACACACCTATTGGCACTTGATTTTTAATCAAGAATTCAGAAATACACACTGGATAAAAGAAAGCATCTTCAACAAATGGTGTTGGACAAAATGGATGGCTGCATGTAGAAGAATGCAAATAGATCCATATTTATCACCCAGCATAAAACTCAACCCTAAATAGATCAAGAACCTCAAAATAAATCCACATACACTGTACCTAATAGAAGAGAAAGTAAGGAATATATTTATACACATTGGCATGGGAGATAACTTTTTGAACATAGCACCAATAGCACAGGTACTAAGATCAAAAATATATAGGACATTGTGAAACTGAATTGTTTCTGCATGGCAAAAGATACAGTTATTTAGACAAACTGTCCAGATATACACCAGGAAGAGATTTTTGCCAACGTCATACACATCTGATAGAAACTTTATATATCTTTTTTTATATATGATTCTTTATATATCAAAATACATAAAGAATGGGTAAAAAACAAGACCTGGACATCATGAAAACAAATAAACTAATTATAAATGAGGTACAGATCTAAAGAGAGAAATCTCAAATGATGAAACAGAAATATCTGAGGTTCGCTTAAAGAAAAATTTCAACATCTTTAATCATCAGGGAAATGGAAATCAAACCTACTTTAAGATTTCATCTTTCTTTGTTGAATCTTTTTGTGGCTTAGGAATCAGGGTAACTGTGGCCTCATAGAGAGAATTAGGTAGTATTCCTTCTACTTCTATTTTGTAGAATAGGTTGAGGAGTATTGGTATTAGCTCTTCTTTGAAGGGCTGATAGAATTCTGCACAAAAAAAATCTGGCTCTGGAAAGATTGATTGAGAAGTTTTTAAATTACTGCTCTATTTCCTTAGGGATCACAGGACTGTTTAGATGGTTTACCTGACCTTGATTTAACTTTGGTACATTTTATCTGTATATAAAATCATTTATTTCATCTAGATTTTTCAGTTTTGTTGAGTATAGGCTTTTGTAGTAAGACCTAATAACTTTTGGATTTTATCAGTTCCTATGCAATTTTCCCTTTTCATTTCTGATTTTGTTAATTTGGATGCTGTCTCTGTGCCTTGTAGTGTCTGGCTAAGGGTGTTTTTATCTCATCGATTGTCTCAAAGAACCAGTTTCTGGGTTTGTTGATTCTTTGTACTGTTCTCTTTGTTTCTACTTGGTTGCTTTCAGCCATGAGTTTGACTACTTCCTGCTATCTATTCCTCTCAGATTTGTTTGCTTCATTTTGTCCTAGAACTTTCAGGTGTGCTTTTAAGCTGCTAGTATAAGATCTCTCTAATTTCTTGATGAAGACACTTTGTGCTATGGATTTTCCTTTTAACACCGTACAACAAAAGACCATGTTGTGCTTTCATTTTCATTGAATTCTAGAAAGTCTTTAATTTCTCTATTTTTTCCCTGACCAAGTCATCATTGAGAGTTGTTCAGTTTCCATGAGTATGTGGGCTTTCTGTTGTTCTGTTGTTGTTGTTTCTGTTGTTGCCTCAGTCCAAGGTGATTAGATAGAATGCAAGGGGTTATTTCAGTCGTCTTATATCTGTTGAGGCTTGATTTAGTCAATTTTGGAGAGGTTCCATGAGGTGATGAGAAGAAGGTATATTCTTTTGTTTCTGGGTGAAAAGTTCTATAGTATGTTAGATCCATTTGGTTTACAACATATTTTAGTTTCATTGTGTCTCTGTTTAGTTTCTGTTTGGATGACCCATCCATTGGTGAGAGTGGGGTGTTGAAGTCTCCCACTAATATTTTGTGGAGTTCAAAGTGTGCTTTGAGCTTTAGTAAGTTTCTTTTAGGAATGTGGGTGCTCTTTCATTAGGTGCATAGATGTTCAGTATTGAAACTTTATGGTGGTGAATTTTTTTCCTTGATGAGTATGAAGTGTCCTTCCCAATCTGTCTGGTTGAAAGTCTATTTTATTAGATTTTAAAATGCCTTCTCCAGATTGTTTCTTGGGAATGTTTGCTTGGAAAACATTTTTCCAGTCCTTTACTCTAAGGTAATGTCTATCTTTGTTGATGAGGTGTTTTTCTTATATGCAGCAGAATGATGAAACCTCTTTATGTATCCAGTCTGTTAGCCCATGTCTTTTTATTAGTGAATTAAGTCCATTGATGTTGAGAGGTATTAAAGATTAATGATTGCTAGTTCCTGCGATTTTGTTGTTAGAGGTAGTTCTATGTGTGTGTGATTCTTTCATTTGACTTTGTTGTGAAATGATTAAATTCTTGTGCTTCCTTGGGTCTAGCTACCCTCCCTGTGTTGGTGTTTTCCTTCTAGTATCTTCTATAGTACTGTGTTGGTAGAAAGATATTATTCAAATTTGGTTTTGTCATGGAATATCTTGATTTCTCCATATATGGTAATTCAAAATTTTGCTAGATATAGTAGTCTGGGCTAGCATCTGTTCTCTTTTAAGGTCTGTATGACATCTGTCCAGGATCTTCTGGCTTTTATAGTCTCTGTTTAGAAGTCAGATGTAATTCTGATATGTCTGCCTTTATATGTTACTTGGCTTTTTCCCCTTATAGCTTTTATTATCCTTTTTTGTTTTATGGATTTATTATTTTGATTATTATATGACAGGAGGGCTTACTTTTCTTGACTAATCTATTTGGTGTTCTGTAGGCTTATTGTACATTTATGGCCATCTCTTTCTTTAGATTTGGGAAGTTTTCTTCCATGATGTTCTTGAAGATGTTTTCTGGTCCTTTGAGCTGGGAATTTTCATCCTCTTCTATTCCTATTATTCTTAGGTTTGGTCTTTTCATTGTGTCCTAAATTTTTCCTTTAAGTTTAGGGTTAGGACCTTTCTACACTTGGCATTTTCTTTCACTGATGTATCAATATCTTCTATGGCATCTTCTATGCCTGAGATTCTCTCTTCCATCTTTTGTATTCTGTTGGTGATGCTTGGGTAGTTCCTGTTTTCTTTCCTAAGTTTTCCATCTCCAGGGTTGCCTCCATTTCTATTTTCTCCTTCTCTTTTTCCTTCTCCTTCTCCTTCTCCTTCTCCTTCCCCTTCTCCTTCTCCTTCCCCTTCCCCTCCCCCTTCCTCTTCCCCTCCCCCTTCCTCTTCCCCTCCTCCCCTCCTCCCCCTCCTCCCCCTCCTCCCCCTCCTCTCCCTCCTCCCCCTCCTCCCCCCTCCTCCCCCCTCCTCCTTCTTCTAAATTATTTTTTTTGGATATTTTATTTCTTCTTCTTTTGCTACTTCTTCTTCTATTATTATTGTTGTTGTTGTTTCTATTTCCATTTTTAGATTTTGGATCACTCTGTTCATTTCCTTCACCTGTTTTATTCTATTTCCTTGTATTTCTTTAATGAATTTATTTGTCTTATCTTTAAAGGCTTCTACCTGTTTGACTGTGTTTTCCTGTGTTTCTTTAAGAGAATTATTTATATCTTCTTTACAGGTCTCTATAATCTTCATGAGATGGGAATTAAGGTCAGAATTTCACTCTTCAGGTGTGTTAGGGTATCCAAGGCTTCCTATATTAAGAGAGCTGAGTTCTGATGGTGTCAAATTGCATTGGCTTCTGTTGATTATGTTCTTGAACTTGTCCTTCACCATCTGGTTGTCTCTGATATTTACTGGCCTGGTTGTTACAAATTGGAGCAAGACTCCCAGAGGCAGGTGAATCTGTGTGTCTGGGATTAGAGCAGGCTTCCTGAGAGGCAGGAAGTCATGTGTCTCTGGTAAGAGTAGGATTCCTTGGAGACAGGGAAAACTTGGGTGTTGGGAAGCACCAATCTGCCCAAGAATAGGTGGAGGTATGGACCAGAAGGGTGATGGGTGCATGTCAGGGTGAGACAGAGCCCATGTCTGCCGGACTCTGTGGGGTCCCAGCTGGCATGGGAATTGGGGTGGCAGGTCTCATCTGTGTCCCTTGTTAGAACAGTACACATGGGAGACAAGCTAGGCTGTGGAGTGGGGTAACAGGATGTCAATCTGCCACAGGCACTGGTGGAGGTGTGATGGGTCTCTAGCAGAGCTGGACAGATCCCACATCTCCTGGGCTCTTTGGAGTCCCAAGCTGAACCCATTGCTACACTCTCCTTTGTCTTTTCCATTCAGGATTCTTAGTTGTGATTCACAGGTGAGCACATATGGCTGAGCAGTGGGGAACTTGGAAGATTCTATGGCCCCCCAGGCTGTGGTTTCCAATGCTACATTACATCCTACAACCTTACAATATAACATCCAAGCATGAGTTCTAACAGTTTAGCATAAACTCCAGGATTTGCTGTATATAGCATCCATGTCTGCAAACATGGATAATTTCTCTCTTCCTTTTTAACCTGATTGCATTTTTTTCCTAACCTATTGCTTTGGCTACTGTGTTAAATTTTGCCATGTTCATTGCCATGTAACACTTACTCTGTTAAAGTTTGCCATGTTCCTGATTCTAGAGTAAGATATTTCAGTTTTTCCCATTGAGTATAATGTTATTTATGGGCTTAACATGGTCCCCTCTACATTGAGCCACTTTTTTGTTGAGAATATCTATCTTGAAAAGGTACTGATTTTGTTAGCTACTTTTGTATATCTATTGAGATAATTATGTGATTCATATCTTTTATTCCATTAATGTTTTTTCCATTAATATTTTGAATCAAATTAATTTTCTTTTTTTACTCAAAATGGATTTTCTATCGTACAATTTATCCTAACTACAGTTTCCTCTCCCTCCACTCCTTCCAATCCCCTCATCATACCTCCTCTTTCCCCCCAGTTCTTCTCCTCCTCCATTTCCCTTCAGTAAAGAGGAGTTGTCTAAGAGATGACAGCCAAACATGACAAAGAAAAATATAATAAGACAAGACAAAAGCCCTCACACAGAGGCAGGAAAAGGCAAGACGACAGGAGGAAAAGAGCCCAAGATCAGCCAAAAGAATCAAAGATACACATGCTCCCACAGTTAGGAATCCCACAAGAATACCAAGCTAACAGCCACAACATATATGCAGAGTTCCTGGTCATACACCTGCTTACCACTTCAGTCTGAAGTATATGTGCCTTGCTTAGTTGATTCAGTGGGTCACTTTCTCTTGTTATCCTCTGATTCCTGCAATCTTTTTGTGGGACTCCTTGAACTCCAAGGGAAGGGACCTAATGGAAACCTCCAATTTAGACTCTAATAATGTCTGGCTGTGAGTCTCTGCATCTACTCCCATTTGCTGCCAGAGGAAGCCAACGGCTGGAAAAGGTACCAATCTATGAGTATAGGAGAATATCATTAGAAATTATTTCATTGAATTTGTTTAGACCAATCTTCTTTGATTAGATCTCTGGGGTATCTGGTCTCTAGCCCTGGTCTTACATGCAGTGTTGGGCATGAGTTTCCTCATATGGAGTGGGCTTCAAGTTAAACTAGACATTAGTTGGCTACTCCTATACGTTCTGTACCACCATTGCCCCAGCAAACTTTGCAAGACAGATTGTAGGTCAAAGGTTTCATGGTTGAGTTGATGTCCTTGATGTCCACATTTCTCTTTCTATAGCCTGCAGAGGACCTTCCCACACAGAGAGAGAGAGAGAGAGAGAGAGAGAGAGAGAGAGAGAGAGAGAGAGAGAAACATAGGGGTGAAGTATCCATGCAGGTATCAGCTCAACAATGCCCCCCACACTGTTTGCAGAGAGTGACTCTCTGTTCTGGCATCAGCATGGGCTACTTAGGGATCTATGGGAGACCTCCTTGACTAAAACTACAACTGAACGAAACCCTGTCCTGACACTGGGAGCCTTCCCTAGCTACAGCAGATAGATTCCGTTCAGATTCTGTATCCCCAGCTACTACTACTAGGAGTTCTCACTAGGGTCACCCTCAGAGATTCCAGGAAGTTTCCACTACACTAGGTTTGTAAACCACCAACAAATGACCCCAATTCCAGCCATCTTCTCCTGAACTCGTTCCCTGTTCCATCTCTTTTCTTTTCTGATTCTCCCACTCCACTTGTAAAATTGATTCTCAAGAATCCCTCTTTTCTCAAGATTCTTGAGGATTCTCAGGAATACCTCTTTTCTCAAAATCAATTCTCAAGAATTCCTCTTTTCTCAAGATTCATGCATCCCTACTAGAGACATCTTCTTTACCTAATCTCTCTGGGTATATGGATTGTAGCTTGGTTATCATTTACTTAATAGCCAATATATACTTATAAAGTGGATATATACCATTTTTTGTCTTTATGGGTCTGGGTTACCATACTGCAGATGTTTTCTTTTTCTAGTTCCATCCATTTGCCTTCAAATTTCATGTCATTTTTTTTTAAAAAAAAACAGCTGAGTAAATATACCACATTTTCTTTATTCATACTTCAGTTGAGGGATAGCTAGGTTGCTCCCAGTTTCTGGCTATCATGAAGCCACTGTGAACATAGTTGGGTATGTGTCCTTGTGATAGGATAGAATATCCTTTGGGTATATGCTTAACAGTGGTATAATTGAGTCTTCAGGTAGACTGATTCCCAACTTTCTGAGAAACTGCTAGATTGACTTCCATAGTGGCTGAAAAAGTTTGCACTTCCACCAGCTCCAAAACCTCGCCAACATGAGCTGTCACTTGTGTTTTTGATCATAGTTATTCTGGCAGTTGTAAGATAGATTCTTAAAGTAGTTTTGATTTGCATTTCCTTGATGGCTAAGGATAATGAACATTTCTTTAAGTGTTTCTCAGCCATTTGAGATTTCCTTGTTGAGAATACTGTTTAGATTTGTACCCCATTTTTGAATTGGAATATTTGGTGTTTTGATATTTGGTATTTTGATATCTAGTGTCTTGAGTTCTTTAAGTATTTTCAATATTAGTCTTTTATTGAATCAATTTGATTGCTATGTAGGTTTTTAAAAATCTGGCAATGATAGATTTCCTCGATATCTATTAGGTTCCCCTTTTCATTTCTGATATGGGAATCGGATATTCTCTATCCATGTTTGGGTTAGTTTAGATAAGGGTTTGTCTAGCTTGTCGATTTTCTTAAAGAGTCAACTCTTTGTTTCACTGATCCTTTTTATTGCTTTCTTTGTTTCTATTTTATTGTTCTGAGTCTCAGTTTAATTATTCCCTGTTATGTCCTCCTCTTGGATATGTTTGCTTCTATTTGTTCTAGAGCTTTCAGGTGTGCTGTTAAGTTGCTGGTATGAAATCTCTCCAGTTGTTTTATGTAGGTCCCAAGTGTTATGAATTTTTCTCTTAGCACTACTTTCATTGTGTCCCATAAGCTTGGGTATATTGCACATTCATTTTCAATGAAATCTAGAAAGTCTTCAATTTCTTTATTTCTTCTTTGACCCATGTTTTACTCAGTAGAGAGTTGCTTAGTTTCCATGGGTTTGTAAGCTTTCTGGTTTTTTCTGCTGTTGTTGATATTCAGCTTTAATCTGTGGTCATCTAATAGGATTTAGGTGTTATTTTAATTTTCTTTTGTCTATTGAGATTTGGTTTTTATCTGTGGCCAATTTTGAAGAAAGTTTTTTGAGGAGCTGAGAAGTAGGTATATAATTTTGTTTGGGTGAAATGGCCTGCAAATATCTGTTAGGTACATTTGATTTATAGTGTCTGTTAGCCCCAGAATTTTTCTGTGCATTTTTGTCTGAATGACCTATCCATTGGTGAGAATGGGGTATTGAAGTCTCCCACTACCAGTTTGTGAGAGTCAATATGTAATTTAAACTCTTACTACAGTGTTTCCTTTACGAAAGTTGATTACCTTGTGCTTGCAGGCATAGATGATAAAAATTGAAATGTCATCTTGGTGGATTTTTCCTTTTATGACCATGAAATGTCCTTACTCTATCTCTTTTGATTAGTTTAGATTTGAAGTCTATTTTGTTAGATACTATGGTGATGTGGAAACCTAGTCCAGTAGAAACTCTCAGGATTCTGTGAGGATGATTCTAGGGAATGTGGAGGATTCAGAACGTGAAACTTTGTTTTCTTTCTGTTTTTCAGACAGGGTCTCACTGCGTAGCCCTCAATAGCCTGGAACTCACAGGTATCCACCTGTTTTAGCCTCAGAAATGCTGTAGTTAAATGCACTTGCCACCATTCCCAATTTTATACAGCAATTCATCTATCTTGCTTCTTTTCCAGTATTAAAAATTAGAGATTTAAACAAACTTACAGTTGTTCTTTCTAGCTATTTACTTTGAAGATTTATGAGGGTGCACATGCGCGATGATTGTCAGCTTTTTAAAAAAAGTAACCCCCCATCCCTACTTCTTCAGTTCAGAAAATCGATGCTGCCTTAATCCTTTGTGTAAGCTTGCCTGTTTGTTGCTGCTTTAATCACGATGCCCCTTTCCACCTCTGTGTTCTTGGACAATTCTGTGTCTGAATTTCCCAACATTTCAAGTGTACATTCTATTTGTCAACCCGAGTTTTGGTTATGGGTTTTAAGTTGGGTACACATATTTATCCCAGAATTTTTGGAAGCTTCTTTTTGTTGCAGCTCATCTAATTATGTAGAAGTGATGCCTTCTCAAACATCTCTGAGGAAAAATGTTAGCTGTTGCATTTAATACGGTCTCATATCTCCCGAATTAATGCTTCCAGGGAGGTCGCAAGGTTCGCTCATTTATCTTCGCAATTTTTTTTGGTACTTGTATTTTGTTTACTCATACAATAAATTGGCTACTAGGTTTGTTTATACAAGTTGGATGATCCCTGAGGAATATAAAATAGTCTCATAGATGTTAGGTCGGTCATTCACTTGCTGTGGGGTTCTTTTGTGATTAGAAGAGTTCAGGACACAGAGATGCCTCCATTCCCTGGCTGCATAGGTGGAAAAAACCATACAGGACAATCAGAAAAATTTGATTCTACTACCTTCCAGTAGAACATCTATGGCCACTTTAAAAAACCTACAGTTGTGAATTTCCACTAATCACAGTTAGCTTGTCTTTCCTAGAATGTTCCTTCCTGTAAAGCCTTCGTAAAGTAGTCTTTTCTATAGAGGAATAGGGTAGGCATTTTTACTTTAGAGTCAGATTACTACAAACTCCATTAACATAAAATTATTTATAGAGTATTCATAGTCTATTAGCTGTGCAGTATTTAGAACATTACACATTACTGTAATAAATTGGGACTGCTTTTCAGGAAGTAAAATACTTATATTCCTTAGAGATATTTACTAAGTTATGTATGAAATATTCATGTAGTTTATAATTGTGAAAGTTAAAACAATCAAAAGTCCAACAGAAATTATTGGAAGCACTTTATTTATAGTAAATAGCTTAAATATGTAAATAGAAGTATGTCATTGCCGAAGCATCGTCTTTAGGGATCAGTAAAACATATTTTAATCAAAGATCAGCTTTTTCATATACTATATGTAGAATGATGGTGAATTGTGCCTTTGAAACTTTGTAATTTTATCAGCATATATAGTGCTTTAAATTTTGTCCTTTACATAGTCTAGAAAGAATCAAGAATTTAAAATTCAAGAGCAAAATAAATGATTTTACTCTTATGAAATGATGTTGTAATGGATATTCAGTAAATAGTTCATTTTTATTTTCTTTCAGAAAACAACTTCTTGACAATGGTGAGGTAAAAGCTCTCATTCTTGGTAGACTTATATATTAAATCCTACTTGAAGGGTAATTCATGAAGGTGTAGCCTTCCTGCTGATGCGCATCAGTGCAGCTTGAATTTGGGGCAGTGGTAATCATTTCTGCCAGGCCTTCCTTCTTCCATCTGATCTCACAATTGAATAGTAATAAGAATTTGAAAGCCAACTCAGAAAATGCAGGAAAATTAACACAAGTGACCTATTTACTTTTTTTAAGAGAAGGATATTTTATAACTTCTTCCTTACACCCTATATATAAATACTTGGGTTTTACAATTTATGTTTATCAGTTTACTGTATTTTGTGAGTGCACAAGTATGTATCCTAAAACTCTTTCCATTCCATTGATTAATCTTTTAATACTAAGTTTTGATGGTCAGATATTTGTAACTTGTTCTACTGGCACTGTTAAAATGTCCCCAGTGTGCTTTGATCATTTCCTCAGTAAAGCCCTAAAAGGAAATACAAGTCAAAGTGACTGGCTGGTTACTAGGATCCTGATAGTTTGGAATTACAGAAATTGGTTATTTTAATAGTTCAGTGTTTTCCTTTCCTTTCCTTTAAAGACCGAGCTGACTGCCTTTTGATAAAGGAGAATACCACACATCTGTAATGTAGTTGAGTTAGGGTATAAATATCTAGCTGCCATGTACATTTGGTTGCATTGATTGTTGCCACATTCACTGCACATTTGTTTTTCTAGTAAAAATTTATGTTTTATGAATATCTCAATATGGAAAACTTAATTGGAAATCTTTGCCCTGTGGAACTCTCAGCTTTGTTAAACTAGGATAGAGTACAGATCAGTGCAAATCCTCTGACAATTCTACTTTAAAACTCTTCTGGCTTGTGTGCTGCTATGATTTCTCTTAATGGAAGTGCACATGTGTATATGAAACTTTTTATATTTTGTCCCCTTGTCTTCCTCCCCTCCTTGTTCAAAGACTTTCTGACATGTCACCCTCCTTAAGGCAGTGTGTTCTCTGTGGCCTTTCACACGTTTTGTGCTGCTGAGCTCTTTCCCCTCCTCCATTTTTTTTTTTTTTTTGCCAATTGTTCTTGTCACTGTGTAATCAATTGTAACTTGCTTATGTACAGGGGCCTACAAATGTCCCCTTCTAACTAAATACACTAAGGTATGGGCCTTGTGAGGCCCTCAGGGTTCTGTCTGAAGCACCCAGAACAGTTCCTTACATAAGTTATAATATTTTTAAATCATAGTTGAATGGATGAATCCATGTATTAACATGCTTAATGCTTAAGTCTGACTTGCTGGGAGAGCTCTGCCCTCTTGTATAAGAAACATTTTATTTTTGTCTGTTAATTTAAATGTGGATGAAATTCGAAGGTCACTGCTTTGTGTCTTGTAGTTGATTTTCCACGCCTTGCAGTTGCTGGCATTCACGGGTCTTGCCATCTTAATCATGCGGTTGAAGCTATTTCTGACACCCCACATGTGCATTATGGCGTCCTTGATCTGCTCCCGACAGGTAAGCCACCATTCTTGAGTGACTGCTAATATAACAACTAAAGCAACTGCCTTGGAGCTGCCGCAGCTTTGCTAAGTCATCCAAAATCTGAAAGCAGCAGGTGCTTTAAGCTAACTGTGTTCAAAGGTTTTAAATGCCAGTTGATGATTCCCTGTTAGCAAGACGGTGGCTTTGAAACATTCTAATACATTATAAATGATGCTCCCATAGAGAGCAACTGAGTATTCCTTCCTGCTGCCATCATCATGTCTGAAAATAGAGTCTTTTAGTGTTTAAGTCTGTGCAGGTGTTTCAGGCCCACAACCCCCCCAAATGGCAAATTTCCAATGCTGAAGAGATCCATGGTGGTCCTGCTTGGATAAAGAATTCCTTTAAAAAAATCCTTTCCACTCTGGGTTTCTTTATTATATAGTTAATGGATATATAAACTGGCTAGACAGCTACATAAACTAGACAGACACTCAGTAGATCTAGACGCACCATGTTGGATTTTGACAGTTTAGCAGCCATTTTGTGGAGAGGAACATACTTGCCAATGCTAGTGGGTTTCCTCTGGTTATTCAAGCCATCATACAAATTAGCCAAATTTTAAAAGCCTTCAGTTTAGCGTATTTCGAGTTTCACTTCAATAATTCTGTCTGGCTGCAAGTCAGTACTGGAAAGACACCCAGCTCTTTGAAAAATACAGAAAACTTGTTTGTAACCAGGTTTAGTAGCTCCAGAATGTTGGCTCTTTGCAAGCAGCAGATGAGCATTCCATGTGTCTGTTCTGAGATACAGGGTTACTCACTTTGGATTCAGTAGGAAGGTAAGAACATAATTTTGATCCAATAGTACTCTTCATATAAGAAATATAAATAAATGGTCTTTTTATTTCAGCTCTTTGGCTGGCTTTTTTGCAGAATTCATTTTGAGAATGTTGTCTTCGGCATTCTGACAATGATGTCAATACAAGGTTGTGCAAATCTCCATAACCAATGGAGCATAATGGGAGAGTTTACTAATTTGCCTCAGGAAGAGCTCATACATTGGATCAAACACAACACCAGACCAGGTGAGCTGCTACACATATATAACATATATGCATATATTTGTTTGTCACATACATCTAAGCATTCCATCTGTGCACGTGTGTGTGTTTGCATGTGTGTAAGAGGCAAGTGTGTGTGTCTGTGTGTGAGTGTGTACAATTCTGACTTGCAGTAGTTTGCCTTTTATTTGACAATCTTTTGGGAGAAATACCCATTCAGCAGGAATTATACCTCAGTTTTGAGTTGTGGTCTTTTACTAGACCTAGCCATGACAATGTCACGATGCTAGAAGTTCTATCATGCCTCTCTATCACTAAAAGATAAAATTGATACTCTGCACTGTTCTATGCTCTTAGTATTGACTGACAAGTTTTCAGTTGTATTTAGAGTGCTTAATTATATTTTGAAAAAATAGTTATTTCAGTATATCTAAATAAAATGCCATATGTTTCTGATCAATTTTTATAAAACATAATCTTAACAGTTATATAAATATTTAGTGTATTAAAATGTCAAGAATTAAGCTTTTTGGCCATATAGTTGACTTTGATGTAGTATTAATTATGGCCAAATTTATTCTTCCAAGAATATACACCAACAAGTAGTGAATGATTTGAAGATCTGGAAAAACAATAAAGATGTTGGGAGCCTCCATGTAGGTGCTGGGGACTAAACCTGAGTCTTCTGCAAGAGACTGTCAAGCTATCTGGCTAGTCCCTAAATTACAAATATTGAATTATTGAAGGACAAAATTTCTCCTAACAAATCAACATGACTATAACTCACCACCACAGCAACAACAACAACAAAAAATCTTTTGAAAATTTGTAGCATGACAGCATGTTTTTCCTTTTGTCTAGTTTTCTGCTTGTAGTATTGGTGAAGTAGTTAAGGTGAATTTGTAAATGTTTCAACTTTATAGTCCTGGCAGGTCCCTTAGCTTTGCTACTTCTGAGCCTACCTCAGTGAGGTAGCTCAGTGGGTAAATGCACCTGCTATAAAACCCAAGGACTTGATTTAGATTCCCAGGCCTCATATGATAGGGAAGAATCAATTCCCAGAAGTTGTTGTTTTTTTCTACATATGCTCCACAGTGTGCACGCATACAGACACACACCCACACACACCTGCACACACCTGCACACACACACACACACACACACACACACACCACGTGCGTGCACACAAGCACCAACTAAATAATTAAATGTAAAATGAAATTTAAAAGTATGTGCATAGCTCCCAGCACCAGGGAAGCACAGTTTAAATATTCCAGAAGACAAAGGATAAATATTGAATAAGTAAGATATCTACCCCAGGGGCAATTTCATAAGATATTTAATCTTTCTTATTCTGAATTGACATTTTAGGAGCACATTGAACTTTTTATTTTCTTGGAAATGTTTTATTAAGGGATGTTATCTTGTTTCCCAGATGCTGTCTTTGCAGGTGCCATGCCTACAATGGCAAGCATCAAGCTGTCTACACTGCATCCAATTGTGAACCACCCACACTATGAGGACGCAGACTTGAGGTAAGCAGTCACCTGCATCCTTGGATAGAATTTCCACTACTTGCTAGTGGCCCTTAGAAAAAGGAAAATGTTTGTTTATACACACACACACACACACACACACACTCATATTCACATAAACATTCTTATATTCATTTCTGGAAGTTAAAAGGATGTATGCTGAATCTAAGTATGGGAGGCACACCTATAATGGCAGCACTTGAAAAAACCAAAGCATGAGGATTGCTTGAGTTCAAGGGTGGTTTTGTCTACCCAGTGAGTTTCAGGCTAACCTGATCTACTGAGTGAAATCTTAAACAAACAAAAATTGTAACAATGACTAAAGGTACCTCTTTCTTCTGATTCAGTAAATTCAGTAGAACCTCAAATCTGAATCAAGCATGAGCAAAATAATGTCATAGAGTTTGAGAGATGCCTTAGTTCATAAAGGGGTGCCACACTGGGGTGAAGACCTGAATTTAGGTCTTATGCCTCCAAAGCCAATAACAATGGCTCACATATGCGACCACATCACAGGCAGGACTGGGGCAGGCAGATCCCAGAAACTCACCGGCCAGCATAGATGAACTCTACATTCAGTGAAAGACCTTGTCTCAGAGAATTAGGTAGAGAACCATCAAGAAAGAAATATACCATTGACCTCTGGTTTCCAGGCATGCATGTACACATGTGCGCACGTGTGCACACGTGCACACACACACAAACAAAACACACACACAAGCACATACATGAGCCACACACATATACTCATAAAAAACGATTAATGTGTATGCGGGGGGGAGATGTGTATGGGGGGAAGAGACAAGGACAACACATACAGAGATGCTGAGACAGAGAGATGCACACACCTCACCACCCCCAACTTCTGCACATACAGATGGGGATAGAAGGGGGGAAAGAGATAGAGCATAAAACTCTAAAGAAGAAATCAGAAGAAGTTAAATAGATTTGATGTACAACTACATTTTGCCAGCCTTTCTCTCAACTTCATAAGTTTCTCTGCCTGATTTAAGAAATATTTCAGATCTTTACAATGGTAAATGGGTAGTTGGTTTCCCTACATAAAGGTCAAAAATAATAGATGGATTTTTCTATAAAATGTTTTTTAAAATTATGGAACTTCCTATCTGAGTGAAAATTCTACTTTTCTTCGATGACTAAAACTTCTGTTTCTCTCTCTCTCTCTCTCTCTCTCTCTCTCTCTCTCTCTCTCT
>NW_021604598.1:5353723-5377714 GCF_004785775.1 Grammomys surdaster | reverse complement strand
TCTCTCTCTCTCTCTCTCTCTCTCTCTCTCTCTCTCTCTGCATATCTATGGACCAGAGGTAGTGGTGAATGTATTTTCTGATTCCTCTCCACCTTATTTTTGGAGACAAAGTCTGCTTGATGTAGAATTCAGCTAAGCTGGCCAGAGAGTTTCTGGGATCTGTGTGTCTCCTGTTCTCCCTGCTTGGGTCACAGATGTGCGCTAATATAATTGGCTTTGGGTGTAAGGGACCTGAATTCAGGTCTTCATCCCAGTGCAGCAGGTATGGATTTAAAAATGAGTTTTGTCAGTCTGTCTTTTTTAAAAGAATCTTTTTCTCCTATTTTTTGGTTCACTGCTAGAAGAAATAATTTTGATTTATCCGAAAATTTCTACCTAGTTGTAGTGATTGAGCATCCCGAACAACATGTAGTTTGCTTAGGATTTTGTAACAACTCCAATGTACCTTCTATTATCCACATTTGAATGTCCATGCTGGCATTTCAAAATTTTCTATGCTGCTTTTCCTATCCATGGAAGTATCCAGGATGCTCACTGATAAATATTCCCTTGGCAATATTCCACCTCAGTTTGTCTGTTTTTAGCTTCTAGAGGGGAAATTATCTATCAATATTCATGTTGTCACAAGCCTCAGCTTCTAGGTGACAGAATTATATTCTATTAACAGATTCTTTTGTGGACTGTATGAAGTGATGTTTACAACCTCAGTCATCATCCGGCCACCCAGTACAAATTATCTATATATTTATCTTAGATATAACAGGCTTCAAACTGCTGTAAGATTCAGTACATTGAAGATAGACATAGACAGGTGAAAATTAATCTCTCCAAGCAATTGCATCATTTGTGGTCATATCCATCTTCTATCATCTTCTATCAACCAAGGGCTAGGGTATCAGCTTGCTAGCAACTCTTCTTTAATCTATTATTGATCTTAAAATAGGTTTGTAATTGTTGTTGTTTACATTTAAAGGGCTCGAACAAAAATAGTTTATTCTGCATATAGTCGAAAATCTGCAGTTGAAGTGAGAAATAAGCTGTTGGCATTACATGTGAATTATTATGTTCTAGAAGAGGCATGGTGTGTCGTGAGAACAAAGTGAGTATCGATAGTATTATGTATAATACGGTATATGGTAAAGCAAAGCGAGTACTCATAATATTATGTACAGTATGGTATATTGTAAAGTAGCAAATGCCTCACTTGATTCTGTACTGATACAGTGCTGCTACAGAAGGCTTAGTATTTTAGATATATCCCATTAACCTATGACCATTGCAATGTAGAGAAGTTAAATTATACTATCTTCTCATAATACCTATTAACATCATATTTTACTATCTTAATTTTTGTATGACCTTTTAAACTTACATTCCACTAGAAGCATAAACTATATAAAGACTAAGGAAGTAAGGTGATGTTTTGGCACAGGAATTTATCATGAAATACTTAAGTCATGTTAAAATATCTATTGTAAAATATTCTATATTTTTTCCAATGTTTGCAATATTTTTATTTTATGTCTAAGGTATAAGTTAAGTATATTTATCTGCTACTGTTACTTAGTTATACTGGATATAAGGCTTCAATTTTCTCATAACTAAATATTGCATAAGTAAAAACACAGATACTTTGAGATTTGTATTTCCAAAATAAAAACAAAGTAATGTCTTCAGGGGATTTCTTTTAGGTTATTATTTATATTTCTGGCAGAAATATCAACAGATTCAGGCAAGTAAATTGCCTGTAACAAAAATGCCATTCATCAGTCGAGAGATCAAAATAGGCTCCAGTGTCATTAGAATGTATTACTTAAAGTGCTCACTTTTCAAGTCACACTTACCAGTCATGCATTGATGATCAAAACTCTAAAAATAGGAAGTTAGCAGAAACTGATTCAAAATATCCAGGTATTCAATTTAGCAACTGGTGCAGCGGTTCTCAACGTATAGGTGGTGACCCCTTTTGGCATCAAACAACCCTTCCACAGGGGTCACATATCAGATGTTTACATCACAATTCATAACTAGAAAAGTTATATGAAGTAGCAACGAAACAATTTTATTTGGGAGTCATCATAGCAAGAAGAACTGTATGAAAGGGCTGCAGCATTAGGTAGGTTGAGAACCATTAATAGAATCCATAGTTAAACTTTACATAGGAAATGTCAGGATTTTTTTGTTATACTTCAAAACATACACTAAAAAAAATTTCCAATGTAGAGTTATTCTCTATCATGACATATTACATCACTTAGTGTACATTTATCGACACCCTCAAAAAGGAGGGGCTACAGAGAACAACTTAGTCTAAGAACCTCCTTTCTCTGCCTTGGATATATGTTTGTCTACTAAATCAGGGCACTTTCACATTTGAAAAAGTATGGATCTTCAAAGGATTTAATTAGCTATTCTTTAACTTATGTCACCCAACTACAAATGCATCTTATGACTGGAAGGGAATGGTGATTAGCAAGCATGGTTGTGTTTCATTTGGAGGTAAACTTTCTCAGATACGTATTTCTGACTCCAGATTTTATGTTTCACATGTGTTGACTGGGGCTAGAGATGTATCATGCTTCACTTCATTTTTATTCTAGGTGTTGGACTTAATGGATTCTCAAGTTAGGGTTTTAAATTTTTAAGTAGTTAAATTAATTAGCCTCTGGAAATTTTGGAGGCATTTAGAAATGTGAACATGTCATTTTATTTAATGTGACTATATGCTTTATTTTTCAGACCTGGTTGCAGCATGCTTGAGATCTGGGATGTGGAAGACCCTTCCAATGCGGCTAACCCTCCCCTCTGCAGTATCCTGCTCAAGGATTCCCGACCGTACTTCACCACAGTGTTTCAAAATAGTATGTACAGAGTACTGAAGATTAATTGAGATCAAGGCACCCCAACATTCTGTAGTGCGAAGACGTGTGTCAAAATGAACACTTCCAGCCTTATTTACAACAATAAAAATCACAAGCTTTACTAAGAGACACTTTTAAAGCAAGATAAAATCATTTAAACTTTTCTGGTTACTACTAATGATAAATTACTGCGTTTACATTGAATGCCAGTCTGTCAAGCTTACCTCATAAATGATTAAGTCAACTTATACCTCATTAACAGATGTTCATTCTAGAGTTCCGAAGGAATATGTATGGAAAATATCAATATAATTTTTGAAACCAAAGTGAAGTAATTCCTTTTCAGTTCAGCTAGTCAAGTTGCTTCACATTTCCCCAGTACCAGTGGATCAGCCCAGACCCTCTGAGCCATGCAGAAGAGTGCAGGCTCTGAGAAACTCGATGATGGTGGTAGCCTCATTTATTATTAGTTTATGATGAAGACAGTATTGCTTTATAAATTTCATCTCTCAATAAAAGCTACCTATCAAAAATGCTTTGAAAATTGGTAATTACTTTGAAGATAAAGTGTGTCCATCAAAGAGTAAAATTGTCTCTTTCTTTTCATGATAAACTTTAAACATGTTAGATGTTTGGATATGCATCTGCTCTGAGTTAAGCATCTTGGACTTTTTATACTTATATTTTCCTTATGTTTTTGGTCAACCATAAAAGATGATTCAATTTCATAGATTAGTTACATATAATTACTTACAATAGGTAAGCAATTATATTCCAACTTTTATAGCTGGAAAACATTTTAATGCTGAACACAAAATAGCTAAGAAAAAATGCTGTATTGTGTTGATTTTAACATTTTCAAGTAGATTTTTTTTTCTTTTCTGTGTGGAGTCAAGAGGGAAAGATATATAACATTCACTAAAAAGTAACATGTTTTGGAAAATGTCACCAGATGGGTATTTTAAAGTAATTATCAGAATTCAACAAAAATGATACCAGTATGTTAACCAATAAAATGTTCCTTACACATAACTTTGTCCTATGAATTTTGTTATTTTCATGTACAATGCCTATTAAATTATTTTAAAGGTCCTCAAAGGTTGCATTCTCTTCCATTTTCCTTTCTTTTCTTTCTTTTATTATTATTATTTTATTTATTTATTTTTAAATGTTAATCAAAGGCTTTATAAGTTTGGTAATGCTCAATAACAAGATGCCCATACAATCAGAAATGTAACCCAATACCCAACCTAGATATACCAACTATCTTTGACTGGCAGAGACACGCGAACATCGGCCTCCATGTCCCCCTCACATCTCTCTCTCATCTTCTAGCTTCTCCTCTCAATCTCCTCCTCCTCTCCTTACTCCTCCTCTTCCTCTTCTTACTCCTCCCACCTTAGCTCCTGCTACATATCACCCTTCCTGTTAAGATAAAATTTTTCTCTCAAAATACAATTAGAGCATAACTATACCAATTTGTATCAGTAAGGTACAACATTGACCTAATACTCACTCAGTCCAACATTTTGTTGACTAACCAGAACCTCTGTCATCTCTCCTAACTAAAAGACTTAGTTCTGAACCTGGCTTTTTTCTTGGCTTTAGAATGAACGTCAGCTGAAAACCATCCTCTCAAATCTGTTCTCTCAAAGTAAATAGCCGGGATTGGTTATGAGACTATAAGTCTTCAACCCTGTCAGAAATCCAGAATGACTGAAATAATTGAAATTATGGGAAGCACAAAGCATAGCTTCTAAAACTTAGCCAATTTATAGAGTCCCCTGAACACCTGGACAGTCCCTATACTACAAAATGTTGGAGCATCCCATCTTCAGCCTTCTGGCCCAGGATCATCTGACAGACCTAGTGATGCAGAATTATTAAGGGCTGATTACTGTCTTGGCAGATATAATCAGTCGACTATTCCACAAGTGTATCCTTTTTTTTGGACAGTAATTTGTCTGTAGATGAAAAGAGGCAATTCTTGTCTAGTGGCTGTCTCACCACAACTGGAGTAACTCCAAAGATGCTCAATTTCTTCTTAGAATCCAAGACAGGAAGCTGTCCGGAGCAGACAGGTCTCAAATCAAAATGAACATTACTACAGAAATGTTTGTAACATCAATTCTGTGGACTTCTGACGTTTTGAAAACCAACTATCCATGTAAGGCAATTTCTAAATAAAATATAGAAAACACCCTAACAATAAACTCAGAGCCATGAATGTGCTATAGGCCCTTAGCTCACAGGCTAACCATCTCAAATCAGTTAAAAAAGTTAGGGAAGGACTGGGTTTAATCCTTGTATTCCTAAGTGTGTTATATAGGCGCAATGCCTATGAGAGTAACAATATTAATCTCACTTATATATCAATAAGAAACTCATATAAATGAAAACCTTAAATTTGTAATCAAAGTAAATTTTGTACTATTTAAAAAATTATAACTTCAGCTTAATAACTATTACACAGATTTCTACCAATAAGTTATGGCTATGCAATAAATCCTAGAAATTCCTCCCTGTTCCAACAAAACCACTACTTTTCCCTAGAAAGACAGCTCAATATTAACCACCTCAGTCCCCAAGCCCAGGGAATAGGGGCACCGACTCTTCATTAACTTCTTCAAGCTGATTATAGGGGTTGAGATATTAGAAGAGGAGTGGGGAGAAGAGTAAATTGATAATCCTGTGTCTTCACTACATCTGGCTGAAATTCCAGGACATCAGGGGTTCGAGGAGGTCTGCTCAGCTTTCTTGATGAGTAGATATACTCATTGTATTCTGTAATATACAATTCTCAAGGCAAATTTTAGTATCAAGATAATTTTTTGTTTGAGTTCTGGAATCTAGTCTTCTGGCAGCCTGTCTCTGTCTTGTCTAATACATATAATTCTGGGAGTTTCTATGAGGGTGTGCTTCCACCATCCTCCCATTTCCTCCTCCCTGCTCTCAAATTCCCCAGCACTAGGGAATCCAAACTTTCAGGCACCAAGGCCCTCCACTTTCACTGATGCCTAACAAGGCTACCCTCAACTACCTATACAGGTGGAGCCATGAGTCCCTCCCTTTGTGTTCTAGAGCTGGAGGTTTTAGAATGGCTACTCCAGCTTGTTTCTTAGGACCATTTGCTTGAAAAATTGTTTTCCAGCCTTTTACTCTAAGATAGTGTCTGTCTTTGTCACTGAGGTGGGTTTCCTGTATGCAGCAAAATGCTGGGTCCTGTTTATGTATCAAGTCTGTTAGTCTATGTCTTTTTTATTGGGGAACTGAGTCCATTGATGTTAAGAGATATTAAGGAAAGTGATTGTTGCTTCCTGTTATTTTTGTTATTAGAGATGGATTTATCTTTGTGTGGCTATCTTCTTTTGGACTTGTTGGAAGAGGATTACATTCTTGCTCTGTTTAGGGTATAATTTCCCTCCTTGTATTGGAGCTTTCCCACTATTATCCGTTGTAATGGATGGTTTGTGGAAAGATATTGTATAAATTTGATTTTGTCATGGAATATCTTGGTTTCTCCATCTATGGTAATTGAGAGTTTTGCTGGGTATAATAGCCTGGGTTGGCATTTGTGTTCTCTTAGGGTTTGTATGACATCTGTCCAGGATCTTCTTGCTTTTATAGTATCTGGTGAGAAGTCTGGTGTAATTCTTATAGGTCTACCTTTATATGTTACTTGGCCTTTATCCTTTACTGCATTTAATATTCTTTCTTTGTTTTGTGCATTTGGTGTTTTGATTATTATGTGATGGGAGGTATTTCTTTTCTGGTCTTGTCTATTTGACATTCTGTAGGCTTCTTGTATGTTTGTGGGCATCTTGTTCTTTAGGTTAGATACGTTTTCTTCTATAATTTTTGTTGAAGATATTTATTGGCCCTTTAAGTTGGGAATCTTCACTCTCATCTATACTTATTATCCTTAGGTTTGGTGTTCTCATTGTGTCCTGGATTTCCTGGGTGTTTTGTTTTAAGAACTTTTTGCATTTTGCATTTTCTTTGACAGCTGTGTCAATATTTTCTATGGCATCTTCTGCATCTGAGATTCCCTCTTCTATCTCTTGTGTTCTGTTGGTGATGCTTGCATCTATGACTCCTGATTTTTTTTCCTAGGTTATCTATCAAAAGTAGTCTCCCTTTGTGATTTCTTTATTGTTTCTACTTCCATTTTTATGTCCTGGATGGTTTTGTTCAATTCCTTCACCTGTTTGGTTATGTTCTCTTGTAATTTTTTAAGGGATTTTGTGTTTCCTCTTTAAGGGCTTCTACCTGTTTACCTGTGTTCTCTTCAAATTCTTGGAGAACGTTGTTTATGTCCTTCTTAAAGTCCTCTATCATCATCATTAGAAGTGATTTTAAAGCTGAATGTTGCTTTCTTGGTGAAATGGGGGATTCAGGACTTTCTAGTGTGGGAGAACTAGGTTCTAATGGTGCCAAGTACCCTGGGTTGCTGATGCTTATGTTCTTGCGCTTGCCTTTCTCCATCTGGATCTCCTTAGTGCTACCTGCCCTGTCTCTGACTGGAGCCTGTCTTTCCTGTTACCTTGGTTGTTTCAGAACTGTGTGGGGTGTGTGTTACTACTAGGGTTAGAACTGGGGCCCAAGATCTGCTCAGTGCTCTGGCGCAGACAGGAAGGAGCCAGTGCTCCAGGTCAGGAATGAATTCTTGGGTCCCAGTGGGTCCCAGTTACTCCCTGTTTGGGGCGGGTGTTGCTGTCTCCTTACCTAAGATACTACCCAGGTTAGAGCTCCTGGGAGGCCCGCTTCCTCTGGGTTTTCTAAGATTTGCTGGAGAGCTGCTGCCTGGGATCTGCTCAGTGCTTGGGGACCAGACCGGAAGCCCTCCCTTTTTCGTTCCTTATGAAACAAATATTTTAAGTTAAAAGGAGCTTTGAAACCACCGGTTACTAGGTGTATTAGGCTTATGTTGGCAGAGATCTTCTTTAGCCATTAAAATCACTTTGTATGGTCCCACTGGAAGGCAATGTATTATGATAGAGAAAATGGGGTACATGAAGTAACAGAGCTAAGTCTGATCCTGGTTCTTTCATACTTGGTCTATCACCTATCATCCATTCAAAAAAAACATTGGTGTCTATTTTGTGGTAGGTCCTGTGCTAATAAGCTTGCTCGTGTTACCTTGTAAAGTTTTGTTTCTTCAGTATAAATCATAATGTTATCTAATTGCAGGGCCAATGAGCACCAATTAAATACTGTTAAGGTACTTAGCAGGTATAAGCACTCCCCTGATATTACTTCTTTCCCCTCCCTTCTCGTGGCCCACCAAAATAATTATTTCAGTAGAAGAAAACTACAGATTGAGGTAAGCGCATCTAAGAATCTTCCACGGCACTGCAGAAATTTGGTATAAACAAATAGGATTGTTGGTCTTCAGCTTATTTTCAATTTTTAAATTAAATTTTAAATTAATCTGTTGTCCCTTATCTGCATGCTTTAGCAGTACTGTTTTGAACGTTGAAGACTAACGTAAATGCTATGAGATGGACAATGGGCAGATTCTCCTCCTGTGCAGAAAAAAAATTTCCTTCTGACTTCCTATGGACCTGGTCTGCACCACAGCTGTAGTGACAGCTTCACGAAGCTACCCTCCATCATCCAGCCCCCGGAGTGATGTGTGGCCACAACAAACAACAAATAACACTTATGCTTCATCTTTTTTCTGCTCGTATTCCTAAATGAGTCATTCTAGTTCTAATAAAATTGGGCTTTTATTTTGCTTTATTTGCAAAAGGGAGATAAAGTATATTAAACATAAGGAATTTGAGGGCTATAGGAGCATTCAGAGGGCTCTTTTAGGTAGCTGTGCAGGTTTTGGCTTGTTGTCTTCCTTTACTATAGTTTAAATTTTTCTCTTTCTTTTTTTTTAAACACCAGAAGACATAATACAATTCTACTATAGAAAAACATTATATTTGTTTTCTATACCCTTTTTGTTTTACTATACTTTTAAAACATTTTTGGTTAGAAACTAAGCCACAAATATTGTTTAACCCAGGCCTAACAGAATCAGGCCTATCAGAAGCACCATCCTCATCTTCAATGTATTTCTGCCTAGAAAGTCTTTATTAATTAATCAATTTAGATCCCAAATGCTACTCCCCTTCCTGTTCCTTCTCTCACAGAGTCCCTCCCCTTCTTCTCTGAGAAGGTGGGACCCACCTGGGAATTCCCCAGACCCTAGTACATCAAGTCTGTGCTGGGTTAGGTGTATCCTCTCCCACTGAGACCAGACAGGGTAGCCATGGAGACTAAGCTGCATATCTGCTACATATGTATAGGGAGTGTGTGTGGGGGGGTAGGGGGGGGGGGTGGGTTGTTCAAGCTTGTTTGTGTTCTCGGTTGGTGGCTCAGTCTCTGAGAGCTCTCAGAGGGTCTCTCAGTTGATCTTCCTATGGGGCTCCCATGTTCTTCAGGTCCTTCAATCTTTCACTCAACTCTTTCATAAAAGTGTCCTTGACTGCTGTCCAGTGCTTGGGTATGGCTATCTGTATCTGACCAATCCAACTCAGTCAGTCAACAGAGTCTCAAGAGCAGGAGTGAGGACTGAAAAGAAAAAGACAATTAGACAAACATTATAACATGACTGCAGCCAGTGCAGAGGCTGAAGCAGCTTTAATTTTTCCCAGCCAGCTTTTATACCATTCTAGGTATTAGCAAAGAATAGAGTCAGTTCTTAGGTCAAAGACAAAGTGATTAAACAAGGCAAAGAACAAAAAGATCACATCAGGTAGTAATCAAACAAAGCAATAAACAAAGTTCCCTGATTCCTGGGTCTGGGAGCTTATCAGGATTACCAAGACAAAAGGAAAGTCACACACATTTCTAGGCCAAGTTTACCTTGAACTTTGTATTAGCCCAAATTTTCAGGTTTCCCCAGTACCAGTGGATCATTCTTATCCGAGCCTACTTCCTTGAGCCCAGTGACAAGTACTTGCCAAATTGCTATAAACTTTCTATAAGTGGCACCAAAAGCTCTCCACATGCGTCTTTTTCAGTCTGTTGCTGGGTAGAGCCTCTCTGAAGACAGTTGTGCTAGGCTTCTGTCTGTAAGCATAACAGAGGATCATTAAATAATGTCAGAGATTGCTGCTTGCCCATGGGATGGGTTTTGAGTTGGGGTGGTTATTGGTTGGCCTTTCCTCCAGGCTCTGCTCCATCCCTGCACTTCTTTTAGGTAGGATAAATTTTGGGTCAAAAGTTTGGTTGGGAAGGTTTGTGTCCTTATCCTTCTACTGGGGCGTCCTGCTTGGCCTCTTCAGATTCCATGTCCCCACTGTTAGGCATATCTGCATTGACTCTTGGGAGCATTCCCTATTCCCAGGTCTCTGGGATTTCCTACAGATCCCCCTTGACCCTTCCCTCCCCACTGCCATCTCCATTTATTCTCCTGGCTCTCTGGACTTCTATCTCTCCCCACACCTGATCCTGCCTTCTCATTCCTCTCCACCCCCCCCCACTCAAATCTCTCCCTACCTCTGCCTCTTATGACTATTTTATTTCCCCCTCTGGGTGTGATTCAAGCATCCTTGCTTAGACCTTCTTATTTAACTTCTTTGGGTCTGTGGTGTATATCATGGTTATTCCATTCTTTATGGACAATATTCATTTATCAGTGAGTATGTACCATGCATGTCCTTTTGCGTCTGACTTCCATCACTCAGGATAATTCTAGTTCTATCCATTTGCCTGCAAAATTTATGGTGTTCTTGTTTTCAATAGCTGAATAGTATCCCATTGTGTAAATAAACCATATTTTCTGTATCTATTCTTCAATGGAGGGACATCTGGGTTGTTTCCAGTTTCTGACTACTATGAATAAAGCTACTATGAACATAGTAGAGCATATGTCCTTGTGATTTGGTGCAACATTTTACATACATGCCCAGGAGCAGTATAGCTAGGTCTTAAGTGATAAATCCTGCATGGTATTATTACAGAAACAGATAGATTGATCAATGGAATAGAATTGAAGACCCAGAAATAAATCCATATAGTTATGGACACTTGATTTTTGACAAAGAAGCCAAAAATCATACAATGGAAAAAAGAAAGTATCTTTAACAAATGGTGCTGGTTGAACTGGATATCTGTAGAAGAATGCAAATAGATCCATATTTATCACTTGGCACAAAAATCAAATCAAAGTGGATCAAGGATAGCAACGTATATCTAGATACACTAAATCTCATAGACCAGAAAGTGGGAAACAGCCTTGAATGCATTGGTACAGGAGACAATTTTCTGTACACACACCAATCTTATTATAACATCTATTTTAATATTACATTTAATATTACATTTCAAATTAAAGAATAAAGGTTCTTTAAAATAAAGAACCAATGACTTAAACCAAGATGCGCAAGATTCAATATGAAAACCACAACAAACATGCAAAGCTTTGAAAACATAACTCCTCTAAAAATTACTAATCCTATCCAGGCAAATAATTTGACAGAATGGCTATGTTCACAGAAATCCAAGAGGATACAGACTCCTAAATGAATTGGGAGGGAACAGAAATGTCTAAATGAAACAACAAAATTAATGCAGACATATAAAAAAAAGTATGTTCTTTCCTTGTGTTTTTATTTTCATGTCATTTTTTTAATTTGGACTATATCCTCTACTTCAAGTCCTGATATGCTATTTTCTGCTTGATTGTGGAAAAAATTATTATCCTTTAATTATGAAAGCATCCTTTAATTACAAACCATCAGTAATAGAGCAAAACAAGGGGATGACAAAATACCAGGATTTAAAGACATAGGAGAAGAATTAAAACATTTAGGTAATGAAAAAGATAAAGTGATCCATTGGACATTCTGAAAGATTAAATCTCTGAATCATGAACATAAAATGGAATTTTATTCTAAGATCATGGTATAAATGAAAAATGGTAAAATCATAGCATAAAATTTCCTAAACCAAGGCAAAGAAGTATATATTCATGTACAGAAAAGACCAGGAAAAAAGCCCATGTCATATTATACTTAAAACACTAAAAATACAGAACAAAGTACATTGAAAGCCACAAGATACACCAAATAACATTTGAACAGCTTCTTCTGAACAATAATTGATATCTCATGATGAATTCATGAAGGCTTGAAATGATGCATTTCAAGTGCTGAAAGGGAACAATGCCAAGCCAGACAATTATACCTAGCGAAACTGTCATAATTAAAGGATAATGAATTTTTTTCACAATCAAGCAGAAAATAGCATATCAGAACTTAAAGATAAGTAGAGGATGTAGTCCAAATAAAAAATGACATGAAAATAAAAACACAAGGAAAGAATATACAGAAAATGTGGGATACCAAGTAAAGCTCTTGTATATTTGATTGTGAGCCTAGCCTTTAATGGCTGAGCCATCTCTCCAGCCCCCAAGTAAAGCTCAAACCTTCAAATCACAGGCATATATGAGGAAGAAAAATCCAAAGTCAATGACATGGATCATATGTTCAACAAAATTACAGAAGAAAATGTCCTAAAAGTAAGGAAAGGCATGCCCATACACATACAAGAAGCACACAGGACACCAGACAGACTAGAAAGAAAATCCCCACAACATATCATAGTTAAAACACTAAGTATACATAGCAAAGTATATTAAAGGACATAATTAAAAAAATCCTCAAGTAGCATTATGAATGGAAATCCACCAGCATAACAGCTAACTTTTTTTTCCAGTAGAATATTTGAAAACTAGAAGAGCCTGGAATGAATACATTTTAAGTCATAAAATACAATGGCAAATAGCTGAGACTAATATACCCAGCAAAACTATCTGTCATAATTGAAGGAGAAACTTACCATGATTTAAACAGTCTAAAATTTTTTATACAATAAACCAAACTCAAGAAGGCATATTCATATCATTTATATTTTAAACTGAAATAAGGAATGAGCACAGGCAAGAGATTTGGAAAGAAATATTAAGCCCTAATTATTAAAGCACAAAATGCCACTAAGAAAACAAAAAATGATACCAAAAGTTAACATGATTTCAGTTTACACTCACATTTCAACCATAACCTTATACATAAATGGCTTCAATTGTCTAACCAAAAGACACAGATTGACTTACTTGACCAAGAAACAAAAATGCATGTATCTGTTGCCCCCAAGAAACACATTTTAGTTTTAAAGATAGGCATTACTTTATAGTAAAAGGATAAACAAAAGTACTCTAATAAATGGGACCAGGAAGAAATCAGGTGTCATTATCCTAATAGCTGACAAAATAGATATCATACTAAATTAATTCTAATCAAAGGATCAGTCACCCAAGAAGACATCACTTTCCTAAAAACATATAAACTAAACTTTGATGAGTGAAATTGAGAAACATCAGAATTATTTGACATTATACATCAAAAATGAACTTAATAGGATCCCTATCAAATATTTCATCCAAACACTAAAGATACATGTTCTACTCAGCAGCACATACATACTGTGACACAAAGTCCAAATCATTTCAAGTTTTAAGAGGTTGAAACAACTCTTAAACTGACTACAATGCAATAAAATGTAAAATTGACAGTAAACTAAACTAGCAAATACAGAAATTCTTGGAGATTGAACAACTCATGGTTCAGTGGTGAATGAGTCAAAGAAGAAATCAAAGAAATGAAAATTTACTTCAAGTAAAAGAAAATTAAAACAAGATGACAAAATCTTTGGACACATTGATAGCAGTTTTATGGAAGAAATTTAAGAAATTTATAGTATAAGTGTCTACACAAACAAACAAAAAACAGAAAAGCCCAAATAAGTAACTTAATGATGCAACTCAAAATTTGGAAAACAAGAACAAACAAAATCTAAACCCAGTCAGCAATCAGAGCAGAAATTAATTAAGTACAAATAAAGAAAACAATACAAAGAATCATTGAATAAAATAACTTTAATAAGATTGGGAGAACCTTTGACCAATTAACCAAAAGAAAGAGAAGGTTCCAATTAACAGAATAAGAACAGCTACCAACGGAATTCAGAATATCAGAGTTTAATAACTTGTACTCTGTGGGGTGGTAGGTTGTGAGAGGCAGCTGGGTACCTGGTCGAGCACAGGCTTTAAACCCTGTTGACCCTCAGGGATGGTAGGCATTTGACCAAGCTCCTGGGCCCCTGGCTCCTTTCACATAGTTAGAGCTCCCAACAGTTCTCTACAGAGAGGTCTGTGGCCATAGGTCATGTAAGTAGCAGCACTCCAAGCCCTCTCACATGTAGATATCTCCAAGCTCTCAGATCAAGCCAATAGGACGTACCTGCTGCCAGACCCTGAGCCACCCCAAAACTGTATATAAGAATCCTATCCAGATGGCTCAGATATTTTGGTCATCCTGATAAGCCCTTAGAAACAGTGATCACAGGATTGTTCATGGAATTTTGTTTATTCCTTTGCTTGTTCTTTGACTATTTGTGTTTATTTTCTTGCCTGTTCCTTGACTATTTGCATCTATTGTATTGCTAGTCCCTCAACCTAGAACTGACCTTAATACTTGCATGCAATTAAAATGGCATAAAAGCAAAAGGGGGGGGGATGTGCTAGGGGGTTCTAGGGAGAAGAAATGGGGAAAGGGAATGACATCTGTAATGTAGATAAATAAAATATCCAATTTAATAAAAAAAAGAAAAAAAAGAATCCTATCCAGAATGAATAAAGGTGTGTGATAATCACTCCGTTGTCTGAGAACTTCTGTCATAAGAGTTGTAACACTACCACTTGGGAAGAGATCTGCTCTCCCACAACACCATCAAGAGCTTCCCTGCACTCTTTGATATCTAGTTGGCATCTCACAGGCTCATCCTGGCCCTGACTCAGCACAGAACAACAAGTGCAGCATCTTGGAGCAACTGAGGCTGCGACAATGGAGATGGAGCAGAGGCAGCAGAGGCGATTCCACCTCCCTGTTCACACTCACTCCCCTTTGCCTGAACTTTCGCATCTGGCCAGGTCAGAGATCTCCGTGGAAAGCCTCCAGCACACAGGCCCACATCTGGCGTTTAACATAGGTCTTAAACAGTAACACAACTGCAGAAACTGATACTATGGGAAGGTGAGCTCCTCCAACTCTGGAAACAAGCAACCTTTCCTTTCCTGCTGTGCTTTCATTCAGCACCATCATGTGGATTTGGATAAGCAAGTGGCAACTGAAGCCTCCAGGCCAAAGCTACTACTCTCTGGTGTTGGCTGAAGGTCCCTTTGGCCTCTGTCTAAATCCCGACAGCCCACAATGGTAGTTGGCAAAGAGTATCTAGCTTCTCTTTAAAGCAAAAAGAAAACCTGCTAATGCAGCAGCCATTTAAAAGCCACAGGGTTGCTGCTAGTTCTTAAATCTGTGAGACAGGTTAGTGTTTTGGACCTCTGTGGAATCCCCCAAAGCCAATAGGCCAAGGGTACTTTCCCATTGGACAAAGTGTTTCTCCTCTTTTCTGTCATGGGCAACTCACCATCACATAAAATATCACCCAAGGCCAGGGAAATATATGCCCTACTAAAATCCCACAGAATAAAAATAGCCAAAACCAAACCTCATTGTTTTGGAAGGAAGTCCTTCAGATAGAGCCATGCATGGCCAATGACAATATTTATAGCCTGGACTCAAGGAGCTGAGTAGCTTCCCTCATCAGAAACAGAGATACCCAAGAAGGAAAAACACCCTTACGTTATTTTTTGCTGATCTTAGCTGCAATGCATAGAGCCATGTAAAACAGGACAGGCTAATAGCAACATAGCTCCTGATCCTCCTCTGTCAAATGAACCCAAAGAGCAAGATCCTAAAAACCTCCCTATTTCAGATCTCACAGCCCTTACGCAACTAATGAGGGAAACAAAATCCATTTACCCACCCCTGCCCCCTTATGCTCGGAGGAAACACTAATAAACTGTCTGCTCCTCCTGCCCCACCCAAGGGCAAGGCACTATTAAAATAACAGAGGAGTTTCCACCTGTGTCTCCCCTTACTCCACTTCCCCCCACCCATCCAGAGAAGGGTGTCTCTCCTCCCGCTTCTTCAAGCTGCAAAAGCGAAAGACCATCAAAACTTGTAGATAAAACCCCACCAAACTCCATAGTCCCTTACCCCCAACCATCCACCACCCAACAACTTTGTAATTTTTGGGACTCTCTTGCAAAAACTAACCCAGCCTCCCATGTTACTCGATATAGAACTAGAAACCCCAAACACCCGAGCATTCCCAGTTAATACCAACCTCAGTTGAACTAAACCACTCAACTGGTACCCTCTACAAGCCTCAGACTTAAAAGAACTCAAGCAGGCTGTGAAGGAAGATGACATTCACGTACCCTGGACAAAATTTCTCCTACATAGCCATATTGTCAACATAAACACCTCCAAGATTGCAGAGATATTTGCTGTTCTGCCCTTCCTGGCCCAAAGTTTTTGGAGTGGGAAGTCTTATTTCATGATGAATGCCATCAACAAGTCAGGTAAAACTGGGACAGAGGAGACATCCCATGGAGTTTTAGTGAACTTTTTGGCCAGAAAGACTTTTCTACTGGAGCACAGCAGGCAACTCAACCAGCAGGGTACTATGAGCAGGTCTGCCTCTGTGCAACCCAAGCTTGGGATAGACTCACTCCACCCTCAGGACAACAAGACCCTGCCTTTTCCCTGCTCTCTCTCCAGCAAAAGTCTGGAGAACCCCTATCTGATTTTATTCGCAGAACTAGAATTAGCTTAGAAAGAAAAATTCCCAACCCCACAACCAAAGACGGCTTTCTTAAAACCATTGTATGAGAAGGCATGACTTCTGAATCCAGACTAGCTTGCCAGGGTCTCCTGGAAGAGCATCACAATAGGTGTACTGTGGCAACCCGAGATATAGGAACCACATCACACCAGATTACGTCTGTGCTCAGGCATTTGAAGCAGCAGTAAAAGCAGAAGGAAGCTGCTTCAAATGTGGAGAAGCAGGACATTAGAGGAATGAATGCCCACAAAACTCTCTTCCCATGGCAAATCCTAATCCCCCTAAGACAACCTCTCCCCAATGCAGAAAAAATTTCCACTGGAGGAGATACTGTACCACTGTATATGATAAGGACAGTAAGCCACTGAAGCCTTTTAATGTCAGACAGGGCAGCCCTCAGCCCCAACAGTAAGAAAGACAACTACTCCCATAGAAGTGTTATGGGTGTCCAACATCTCAGAAGGCCCCCACTCCAAATTAACTATTAAAATAGATAATAAAACATTCAAGTGTCTTATTGATACTGGAGCAGACAGGACAATTTTAAGACAGCGAGAGATCCCATGTGACTGGCAACTGATCCATGGGTCCAAGATCCTAGGCATAGGGGGTACCACTCATGCATTCATCACCAAACAGGCCTACTGGTGGGAAGACCTGGATGGAGCTACTGGCCTCATATGGCCCCTGGTGGCTCAAGTAGCCATCAATCTTTTAGGGAGAGATCTCTTACAAGCCTTAGAGGTGGTTCTTACCACCCAGCCAGAAAGAGATCACATTAAGATAGAGGACGCTACTTATAAAGAAAGCAATACCCAAGGAGACTCTAAAAACCCTCCTCGAAATCACCCTCAAATCTAGGAGCCACTGTTAGGTTTAGTACTCCCTGCCTTGATTGGCTCTCCAACAAAGCCATCTGTGTCTTACAGTGGCCTCTGTCAAGGGAGAAGCTTAGAGCCCTCTCAGAGCTGGTAAAAGAACAGCTGTTGCTACAACACATTCTCCCCTCCTTTAGTCCATGGAACACCCCTGTGTTTGCTATAAAAAAAAGCTCTGGGGGATGGAGATTATTACAAGATTTGAGAGCAATTAACAAAACCATACAAGTCTGAGGCTCCCCACATCTTAGCCATCCCTGCCAACATTCCTCTATTAGCTATAGACATAAAAGACTGTTTTTTTTTCCTTCCCTTTCCACCCCCGAGACTGCAAATGCTATGCATTCTCAGTACCCCCATGAATAACTCTGGCCCAATCTCAAGATATGAATAGACTGTTCTCCCACATAGAATGGCTAACAGTCCAACCATTTGTCAGGAGGCTCTAGCCACTGCATTAAAACCCTATTAGACAGAGGACTCAATATATACCATTACATGGATGACATATTAGTATGGGGAGACTCTTCTACCTCCCCCTCCCAACTTAAGGACCAGCTAATATCTTCCTTATCTGCCGTAGGATTCAAAATAGCCCCTCATAAAATCCAACTTATTCTTCCCATTGCAGTTTTAGGAGCAGAGATCTCCTTTATCTCAATATACCCCCTCAAACCCACCCTTTCCTTCCCTCAAAAATTAAGTCTCACTTCCCTCTAGAGCTTTTTGGGCAACCTCAGTTGGTTATGATTTTGGCTATCCCTTCCCACAAGCACCCTTCAAGCCTTCTTCAACTACTGAAAGGAGATGAAAGTCCCTTCTCCCCAAGAACAGTGTCCCCAGATGCAGTCCAAGCTCTAAATTCTGTCAATGCAGTCCTAAAAGATATGGCTGTGCTAGTTATGACTCAACAATACTTATATAGCTCCTTATCTTTAACTCCTCCCCTACACTTGTGGGAGCCGTTTACCAACCTCAAGGGGTGCTAGAATGGCTCCACACCCTGATGGGTGGTGCACTCCAAATTTTAAATGAGATGGATGCACTCACCAGCATGATTAAAAATGGCAGGGATAGAGCCCTGCAAACCCTAGTAAAAGAGCCTGACCTTCTTGTCACTTCCTTCTCCCTCTCTGCTATCAGCTTAATAGGATTCCCAGGACAAATTGACAACCATTATCTGATGAAAAATGGGCCTCTTCCCTCCCTCTGTTCCATTGGCTGCCCCCAAACTATTCTCAAAAGGGCCCATAGCAGGAGTCCCTCAATATTTACTGATGGGGGAAAGAAGGGAGCTGTGGCAGTAATATATTACTTCCCTGAGGCTGAACCCCCTATCGTCTGATTCAAAGAGCTACCCCATTACTCCACCCGAAATAAATAACTATATGACGTTTATCTAGCTCTAAAAGAAGTCAAAGGCCCCCTTAACCTGTTTTCAGACAGTGTATATGCTGTCAAGTTTCTCCCCTGGTTGTCAAGATCATTTGTTAAACTAGATGTCAACCCACTTTCCCCTCTACTCATACAGGTCTCCATCCTCCTATAGGAAAGAGCTTCCCTCATCTACATCCAGCATGTCAGATGTCACAGTCCCCTGTCAGGCCTGATATCTGAGGGAAATGCACTTGCTGACCAAACAGCCTCAACAGGGACATTCATAGCCTCCACCGAGCAAGCAGACCAATTTCATAAATAAATAAATAAATAAATATGAAAAAGAAAGAGCACTCTAAAAGTTCTTCTATGAAGCCAATATCACTCTAATTCCCAAATGAGATACAACGAAACAAACAAACAAAAATAACAAAAAGGGGAGAACTATATTAATGATGAACATTGATTCAAAATTACACAATAAAACACTTGCAAACAGAACATAGACATATATCAAAAAGATCACCCTGACAAAGTTGGCTTTGTCCTTGAAATTCAGGGATGGTTAACACATGCAATTCAATAAATGTAATTAACTGCATAAATGGACAAAAATCACATGATATTCTCAAGAGATTCAGAAAAGGTCTTTGACAAAATTCAACATGGCTTCATAATAAAAGTCCTTGATAATGTAGGGCTAAAGGGAACTTACCTCAACATAATAAAAGTTATGTATGGGAAACCCAGAGCCAACTTCATCCTAAATGAAGAAAAGCTTGAGGCAATTCCACTGAAGTCAAGAATGAGACAGGGGTGTCCACAATGCACACTACTTTTCAATACTGTACAGTACTCAGAATGCAACCTGGAGCAGTAAGACAAGAGAAGGAAATTAAAGGAATGCAAAAAAGGAAAGAGTAATTTGAGCACAATGAGACAGGAGACAACTTCCTGTACCAGAACACCAATAACTCAGGCACTAAGACCAACAATTAATAAATGGGAACTTGTGAAACTGAAAAGCTTCTACAAGGCTAAGGCCACCATCAATAGGACAAAACAGCAGCCTACAGAATAGAAAAAAATCTTCTCTAACCCTACACCTGACAGAGGACTAATAGCCAAAAATATAAAGAACTCAAGAAATTAGATACCAAAACAACCAAGTTAAAAATGTGGTAGAGTATAGAACTATGAAAGGCAGCCTCATTTCTGGTTGAGTTAAGGCTAGAAACCCAGTGACTCTAAAGGGACTGTAGACCTTTCGCTTGATTCCTGGGCACCAGGCCCCTGTCATTGGCAGCAGCCCTCCATAGATTTGTGGCCTTCAGTCACATCAGGGCAGCATCTCAATCCCCTCCATAGGTAGAGGACGTGACCTGTGGTCATGTAGCCTCAAGACAGAGCTCCATTTTAATGAGGTACCTAAAGTCCTAGAAGCTTAGCCAATAAACTTTGCTTCCCAGACACTCCTCCCTTAAAAAGGTATTTAACCTCAAGCCCACCCTGAGAAGTGAAGTACTGTTTTAGTCATCTACTTTCTGCTATAACAATAAATGCCTTAAAATCATGGTCTGCCTCTTTTCATCAGGATCTGCTGTGGGGAGCCATGGAGGCTTTCGCCTGTAGAGCCACTGTCTAATCTCCAGTAGAAGACCTCTCTGCAGTCCCAGCCACCAGGAAGCCAAGCCAACTGCCATCCATCAAACCAAGGACTCTCCCCTTAGAACTAGCTAGAGCTCTCCCATCTTTTTCCTGTCTGCCGAGGGCTAGATCCAGCCTGTGGGCCTCCTCTTCATCCTCAGCTCTTCTGCAGCATCCAGTGGTGCCTGGGTGTCCAAGAGCCTGAGAACCAGATGGCTCTGGCCTCCCTGCAAGTTCAGGGACTCCCAAGCTTCCCCATCTCTCAAGTGGTGTCTTGCAACACCTCCTGACATCTGCCCAACACCTGCCTTGTGACAGCATGGGGTAAGTGTGGAAACTCCCATGTCCTGTCTCCACAGCAACCATTCCCTGTGGCATAGCAGACTCCATAACCCTATAGTAGAGATCTGAACATAGAATTCTCAAGAGAGGAATCTCTAATAGCCAAGAAGTACTTAAATAAATGTTCAATGTCTTTAGTCATCAGGGAAATGCAAGTCAAAATGTTTCCATACCATCTTATACCCATCAGAGTGGCTACGATAAAAAATAAATCAAGTAATGGCACATGCTGGTGAGGATGTGGAATGAGGAGAACACTCCTCCATTCCTGGTGAGAATGCAAATTTGTACAAACACTTTGGAAATCAATTTGGTGGTTTCTCAGAAAGTTGGGAATAGTTCTACTTCAAGACCCAAGCATACCACTCCTGGGCATATACCCAAAAGATAACCCATTATATCACAAGGACATTTGCTCAACTATTTTCATAGCAGTGTTATTTATAATGGCCAGAGACTGGAAACAACCTAGATGTCCCTCAAATACAGAATGGATAAAGAAAGGGAGGATGAGTGAATCTCACTCAGAAGAGGGAATAAAGGAGACATTAGAGGTGGATGGATGGAGGGAATTTGACGGGAGAGGGTATGAAGATGGGAACGAGGATAGGGATCAAGAGTGGGAAGAGGGGATATTGGAGAAGCCTGAGAGAGAAAACAGAAATTAGAAGGGGCATCTCTGGGACTAGCTGGACACCTAGGACAGTGGAGGCTCCCAGGAGGCTATGGAGGTGACCCTAGCTGAGACTCATAGCAGCACAGGATATGGACACTGGAGTGGCCACCTCCTGTAGCCAGGTAGGACTTCCAATGGAGGGAGGGGGACATCAACCCACCTATAAAACATTCGACCCCAAATTCATCCTGTCCACAAGATGCTCAGGGATGAAAATAGAGCAGAGGGATTGAGGGGATAGCTAACAAACGACTGGCACTACTTGAGACTCATCCTATGAGAGAGAGACACCCCCTGAGATAGTTAATGATACACTGCTATGTTTGCAGAGAAGAGTTTAGCATAATTGTCTCCTGAGAGGCTTCATCCAGCAGCTGATAGAAACAGATGTAGAGACCCACAGTCAAATGTCAGAAGGAGCTAGAGTAGTCTTGTGAAAGTGTAGGGATAGGATTGAAGTAGCTGGAGGGGTCAAAGACACCAGAAGAAGACCAGTGTCAAATAATCTGGGGCCATGAGGGCTCACAGAGACTGAACCACCAACTGATGGGCATGCAGGGTCTGGACCTATGGCCCCTACATACTGTAATAGATGTGTAGTTTGGTCTTCATGTGTGTTCCCTAACAATTGTAGCAGGGGTTGGACCCTCTTCCTCTAACTGGACTGCCTGTTTGGACCTCAGCAGGAGAGAATGTGCTTGCAACTTGATGTCCCAGGGTGGGTTGTACTCAAAAGGGGCTTCATCTTCTTTGAGAAGAAGGGGAGAGGGTAATGGGGAGGGATTTATGAGAGTGGGACAGGAAATAGAGGAGGGAGAGGGATGTTGTGACTGGGATATAAAGTGAATAAAGAAAGAAAATAATAAAAAAAAACAAATAGGGAAAAGTAAGTCAAGTTATCCCTATTTGCAGATGATATGACAGCATATGTAGCTTATAGCATTTGCTACCCTACTTTAAGCTCCTGGAAGACTGTGCTACCAGCCCCATCCAGATGCCCTTGGATCTGTGAAATAACACAGCAGCAGCAGCAGCAGCAGCAGCAGCAGCAGCAGCAACAACAACAACAACAACACATACACACATACTCCAGTTAGTCTTAAAATGCCTTTGCTAACTCAATGACTGGGCACTCTTTGCCACCTCAGGCATAATTGGATAGACTGGCCCTTGGCCACTCCAACTGAAATGTCACATGGCTGGTTAGCTTTATCTCCTGTCACCACTGCCTCCTTCTTCTTCCCTAGTTCTTCTAATTCTCCCTGCATCTTCTAAGTGTCTCATCCAGTCTTCAGTCATTGGTCCCTGGTATCTTTATTGATAGATCAAAAACCACTTGAGAACAGGACCTTAACATCAGAACCAGCCTCTAAAATATGCATAAAAATCTAGAAAATTATTTCAGAAAACTTTTAGAAATGATAAATTCAGAAATATGACAAGATAGAAAAATCAACTTGCACAAATTAATAGATTTGCTATACACCAACAGCCAACATACAGAGAAGGACATCAGAGGCATACTCTCATTCACAGTAGCTTCAAAGAAAATAAAATATCTACTAATAAACCTAATCAAGGAAGTAGAGGACTTCTACAGCAAAAACTTTAAACCTTTGTAAAAATAAAGACACTAGAAAATGGGGATGGGGCATACTCATGAATTGGCTGAATATCGGGGAAGATGATTATTCTATCAGAAGCTGTTTATAGATTCAATGCAACCACAATCAAAATTCCTATCTCATTCTTCACAGAAATTAAAGAAAAAAGATTCTAAAGTGAAGATGGGATCACCAGAACCCAGATAGACAAAATAATTCTGAGAGGGAAAAACATACTGCAGGGATCACATTCCCAGATCTTAAGATGACCCATAATAATAAAAACAGTTTGGTACTGGCACAAAAACAGAGTGTAGACCAAAGGAAAATAGTTGAAGACCCAAACATGAGGGCACATAACTTTACCTACTTAATATTTTTGCAAGACACCAAAAGCATATGCTAGAGAGAAAAAAAAATCTTTAACAAATGATGATGGGGAAACTGGATGTTCAGATATAGAAGAATGAAATTTGACCCATATCTATCAGCTTATATGAAATCAACTCCAAATGGACCAAATACTTAAATACTTTAATACTGAAAATATTAAAACTTCTAGAAGAAAACATAGGCTGTACCCTACACGATACAGGTGTAGAAAATAAGTTTATGAATAGAATTCTATTTACCCAAGAATTGAGGGCAACATTTGACATGGAGAGACAGTAAAACAAACACTTCTGCACAGAATAGGACAGAATTTGTCTGCTATTTATCGACAGAATATTAATATTCAGAATATACAAAGAATTCAGAGAGAGGGAGAGGGAGAGAGGGAGAGAGGGAGAGAGGCAGAGAGAGGGAGAGAAGCAGAGAGAGACAGAGAGAGGGAGAGAGAGAGAGAGAGAGAGAGAGAG
>NW_021604598.1:5311250-5353623 GCF_004785775.1 Grammomys surdaster | reverse complement strand
CACACTCACACACACACACACACACACACAGAGAGAGAGAGAGAGAGAGAGAGAGAGAGAGAGAGAGAGAGAGAATTCAAAGGGCAGTACCACTCTTGAACTTCTACAATGCTCTCAGAAAGCAGCTGAGCCTTGGCAGTGGTCAGTGGAAAGGAAAAATGGAAAAATGGCTTCCCCTAAAATATGGGTGTGAGTTGGCAAGAATCTGCCACTCTGCTAGGTGTGGACATCCAGGGTGTTTGAAACTGCTCTGATGGCCTTCCCATTGTGAAGCATTAGCTCAGAGGCAGCGTTGGTAATGACTTCACCCTCTGTGTCTCAGTCCTGTACTGATTATTTTGCTGTGGTGGTTGTAGAATACCATGACCAGAGCAACTGAAGAAGGAAAGGGCTTATTTTGACTTGTGATTGCAGAGGAAGAGAGATCATCATTGCTGGGAATGCATAGCACGGCAGAAGAGCAGGAAGGCGGGTGGGGGGCAGGGAGGGAGGGAGGGAGGGAGGGAGGGAGGGAGAGAGAGAGAGAGAGAGAGAGAGAGAGAGAGAGAGATTAGAAAATAGGCCTTGGAACTGAATACGTAATTCTTAAAGGAAGAAAAATGTGGTTAAGATATATCTTCCCCAAAAATTCATCAACTCTAGCAATTGGAGAAATGGATATCAAAATAATGTTGATATTTCATCTTACCCCAGCCAGGATGGCAAAGATCAATAAAACAACTGACAACAAATGCTGGGGAATTAACTGTTAGTGGTATTGCAGACTGGTGCAGCCACTGAGAAATCCATCTGGAGAATTCTCATAAAGCTAAAAATACAACTATGTTCCCAAAGTACTCAGCATCCGACTTCACGGATACTTGCTCAGCCATGTTCATTTATACTCTATTCACAAAAGCTAGGAATTGGAAACAACTTAAATGTCCTACAACAGCGCAATGGATAACAAAAGCATGTTACATATATCCTATAGCATACTATTTAGTTGTAAAGAAAAAGGAAATTATATAGGTAAACAATCTAGAAAAGATCATGTTGAACGAGGTCACCTAGACCCGGAGACAAACTCCATGTGTCCTGTTTCATTTGAGGCTCCTATCTCCAAATCTTCAAATGCGATGACACAACCTGTAGTAACTACAAAACCCAGGAAAGAAAAAAAAAAAGACTAATCCCAGAATAGGTGTTTGGGAAGCCAAAAGAGAGAGGCATTCAAGTGATTGAATAAGGAAAATGGGAAAGAGGGGACTCTGGAAGTGGGTAGGAGGTAAACCGGAAAGAAGCAAGGTAAAGCAATAATCAGGATGCCGAATATCCACAGGGAATCATACTGTTAGCTATCAAAACATCTGTGATATGCATAATCATGTATATAAATATACATATGTAGCTTTAATGAACTTCTTTCTCTTTATGACAGTGCTTCTTCCAAGAGTCAAAGACTACCCAACAAAATCTCCAATCCCAGACATGAGAAGTTCTCTTTGAGTTGTTAGCCAGAGATTCAAAAATATCAATCCTACTGCTGTTGCCCTTGGTTGCCCTGGAGGTAGAAGGTAAGTTGTAGTTCCTCATTCCTCCTAACTTGGTGGGGACACAAGTTGCCTCTGTTGGTATACTGGTTTGTAAAGGGAAGGGCAAAGTCCGGAACATGTGGGGTATGCATTCTGCCCCTTCACTCTGGGTCATCAGATGTCGCTGAATGCCAGACTGAGGAGGGTGAAGCGGAGTCCTCTATGTATAAGGCTCTGGTCCAGCTGGGAATGCCAAAAATGTTACAGCACTTAGAAAAATAATAAAGGAATTTGGGCAGCCACTGAGGAGCACGTGGCTAGGGTCCCATAGAGGCTGCAGTGGCAGCAGAGCAGTGATGTTGGGAGCCAGTTCTCTGATGTGATGAGTCTCCACAGCTGTGGGAGCCTGACCAGGTGGCCAAGTCAAAGTTCAAGGATGTGTGCTTGTGGGAAAAGAGCCTTCCCCCAACAGCCAGTCTCAGACAACACAAGGTGAAATACCTTGTGTGCTTTATTCCATGTGAATAGGGACTATATGAACCTTGGGAAGTGGAGTGGGATTTTGGTGGTAAATGCATTCTATTGGTTGAAGCTAAGATGCTGTTGATGTTCTGTTTACATGGGAAAGCGTTTCCTGTGTTGTGTCATGTGTCTGACTGCCCACGATCCCTAGTTGGAGGTTACCTGCCTTGAAGCAGGCATGGAAATAGAGAGGGAGTTAGTTCTTCTTCTGCTGGTCTCAGATTCTGAGATTTCTGGTGTTTAAGCATGTTACTTCACCAGTTCCATGTCCATTCCTCTGGTGGCATGGTCCATGAACTTGAGATACAGGATCCAGAAATCCCTGAGCTGGAACTGACCTGAATGCCCCTTTCCCAAGGAGGGAGGCAACCAACAATCCTACTCAGTTATGATGCCTAAACCACATCAACAACCAGCATGGCACAAGAACTCGAAAGAGTACAAGTAGTGACACACATACTTTTGGAGTAACCAACACCTGAACTGTACCTAAGACTTTCTCAACAAGGGGGAAACTATACCTGGTTCTGGAACTCTAGCTCACTTCTCAGTGCTAGTGATGTCATGGTTATCAGAGGAGAGTCTACAACCACCATTTTATCAAAACAGTAACATTTCTAATAACGATCCAGAAACATTTGTCCTTATGCCCACAAATAAGTGTAGTTTTTACCCCTCATCCAGGAAGGAAACTTCTCTTTGCAATAATGGGAGAACACTGTCAGAAATACCACAGCCAATGAAAATGGATACATCTATGAAACACTCCTGTAATTACGACTCGGAACATCTCAAGAAAGGAGGTGTGTAGAGATAATCTCTTGTGTACTGTGTAAAGATTACCTTTGTATTATCAAAATACTGATTTCTCTATCCCAATATCTGGTTGCAATTCAAACATAACATTGTAATGCTTATTCTAAGAATATCAACATTGTGTAAATATTGTTCCCCACTTATTCTCTGGTTTGTCAATAAGAGCTGTGCAAAAGGAAGAATAAGGCTGGACTTCTGATCCCAGTAAGGGTGTGTATGAGGAGAGGAGAAGGGCGGTTTCACCATGAGAAAAGATCCAGGAGACACCCTAGGAACACCCCTGAGTCAGAGAGAGCCAGATCAATGCTAAAATTCAAATATCTCAGAGATTTTGCCAGGGAGGTAGCCAGATTATCTCAGAGGACTTGAATAGATTAATAACCACTATTTTTTTCCTTTTTAAAATTTTACTTTTCATTAATCATTCCATTCGTTTACATCTCAAATAATATTTCACTCCCCAGTTACCCTTCCACAAACCCCCCATCCCACATCTGCCCTCTCCCTCCTCCCCTTTGCCTCTATGAGAGTGCTCCCTTACCATTCACCCTCTCCTGTCCCACTGCTCTAGCATTTCCCTATGCTGGGGCAACAAACTTCCCCAAGACCAAGTGCCTGCCCTCCCATTGATGTCAGACAAGGCCATCCTCTGCTACATATGTATCTGGAGCCACAGATCCCTCCCTGCATACTTCTTGGTTGGTGGTCTAGTCCCTGGGAACACTGGTTGGTCTGACCAGCTGACATTGTTCTTCCTACGGGGTTGCAATTCCCCTCTACTCCTCCAGTCCTTCCACCAGCTTCCCTTCCATGGTCCCTGAGCTCAGACTGATAGTTAGCTCCAAGCATCCACATTTGCACTGCTCAGTTGCTGGCAGAACCTACCAAGGAACAGCCCCACCAGGTTCCTGTCAGCAAGCACCTCTTGGCAATGCAACACTACCAGGGTTTGGTGTTGGCAGACAGGATGGATTCCCAGGTGGGGCAGTCCCTGGATGGCCTTTCCTTCAGTCTTTGCTCCATTTTTTGTCCTTGTCTTTCTCTTATACAGGAACATTTCTGTGTTGAAAACTTTGAGATGAGTGGGTGACACCATCCCTCAACCAGGGGCTGTGCCTATCTACTGGAGGTGGTCTCTACAGGTTTTGTTTCCCCTTCACATATTTTTATTTGATTTACTGACCCTCTGAGCCTCTCTCCTGTTCCCTTCAGTATCTGATATTGCCCCCTTATTTCCTCCCCCTCCTGTCTCTCCCAGGTCCCCCTTCCCTCCACCTCCCATCATGTTCCCCCTTCAATGCAGGACTGAAGCAACCACACCTTGGTCTTCCTTACTCCCAAGCTCCATATGGTCTGTGAGTTGTATCATGGGCATTGTGTGTTTTGGGGCTAATATTCACTTATCAGCGAGTACATACCATATGTGTTCATTTGTGTCTGGGTTACCTCATTCAGGATGATAACTTTCTAGTTGTATCCATTTGCCTGTGAATTTCATGAAGTCAATGTTTTTAATATCTGAGTAGTAGGTCATTGTGTAAATGTACCACATTTTCTGTATCCATTCTTCTGTTAAGGGACATATGGGTTGTTTCCAGCTTCTGACTGTTATAAATAAGGCTGCTCTAAACATAGTTGAGCATGTGTCCTTGTTATATGTTGGAGCATCTTTTGGATATATGCCCAGTAGTGGTATAGCTGGGTCTTCAGGTAGAACTATTTCCAGTTTTCTCAGGAACCTCCAGATTGATTTCCAAGTGGTTTTACCAGAATGAAGTCCTACCAGCAATGGAGCAGTGTTCCTCTTTCTCCACATCCTCTCCAGCATCTTCTGTCACCTGCGTACTTGAACTTAGCCATTGTGATTGGTGTGAGGTGGAATTTCAGGGTCATTTTGATTTGGATTTCTCTTATGACTAAAGATTTTGAACATTTCTTTAAGTGCTTCTCAGCCATTCGAGATTCCTCAGCTGAGAACTCTGTTTAGCTCTGTACTTCATTTTTCAATAGGATTATTTGGTTCTCTGGAGTCAAATTGCTTGAGTTCTTTGTATATATTGGATATTGGCCCTTTATCAGATGGAGAATTGGTAAAGATCTTTTCCCAATCTGTGGGTTGCCGTTTTGTATTATTGACAGTGTCCTTTGCCTTACAAAAGCTTTTCAGTTTTATGAGGTCCCATTTGTTAATTGCTGATCACAGAGCATGAGCCATTGGTGTTCTGTTCAGGAAAATTTCCCCTGTTCCTATGTATTTGAGGCTCTTCCCCACTTTTTCTTCTGTTAGATTCAGTATTATCTGGTTTTATGTGGTGGTCCTTGATCCACTTGTACTTGAGCTTTGTACAAGAAGATAAGAATGGATCGATTTGCATTCTTCTACATGCAGACTGCCAGTTGGACCAGCACCATTTGTTGAAAATGCTGTCTTTTTTTCCACTGGGTGGTTTTAGCTTCTTTGTCAAAGATCAAGTGACAAGAGGTGTGTGGGTTCATTTCTGGGTCTTCAATTCTGTTCCATTGATCTTCTTGCCTGTCTCTGTACCAATACCATTTGGGTTTTTTAATCACTATTTTTCTGTAGTACAGCTTAAAGTCAGGGATGGTGATTCCTCCAGAAGTTTGTTGAGAATATTTTTGCTTATCCTGGTTTTTTGCAAACATATTTGAGAATTGCTCTTTCTAACTTTATGAAGAATTGAGTTGGAATTTTGATGAGGATTGCATTGAATTTGTAGATTGCTTTCAGTAAGATGGCCATTTTTACTATATTAATCCTGCCAATCCATGAGCATGGGAGATCTTTATATCTTCTGAGGTCTTCTTCAGTTTCTTTCTTCAGAGACTTGAAGTCCTTGTCATACAAATTTTTCAGCTGCTTGGTTAGAGTCAAACCAAGATATTTTATATTATTCATGACTATTATAAAGGGTGTTGTTTCCCTAATTTCTTTCTCAGCCCATTTATCCTTTGAGTAGAGGAAGGCTACTGATTTGTTTGAGTTAATTTTATATCCAGCCACTAAGCTGAAGGTGTTTATCAACTGGAGGAGCTCTCTGGTAGATTTTTTGGGGTCACTTATGTATACTATCATATTATCTGCAAATTGGGATATCTTGACTTCCTCATTCCCAGTTTGTATCCCTTTGATTTTCTTTTGTTGTCTAATTGCTCTGGCTAGAACTTTGAGTACTATATTGAATAGATAGGGAGGGAGTGAGCAGCCTTGTTTTGTCTGTGATTTTTATGAGATTGCTTTGAGCTTTTCTCCACTTAGTTTGATGTTGGCTATTGGTTTGCTTGTATATTCCTTTTATTTTATTTAGATATAGACCTTGAATTCCTGACCTCTCCAATACTTTTCACATGAAGGGGTATTGTATTTTGTCAAAGGCTTTTTCACCATCTAATGAGATTATCATGTGGGTTTTTTTTCTTTTGAGTTTCTTTATATAGTGAATTATATTGATGGATTTCTGTATATTGAATCATCTCTGCATTCCTGGGATAAAACCTACTTAATCATGGTGAATGATCATTTTGATTTCTTCTTTGATTCAGTTAGTGAGAATTTTATTGAGTATTTTTGCAGCGATATTCATAAGGGAAATTGGTCTGAGTTCTCTTTCTTTGTTGGGTATGTCTTTTTGTGGTTTATGTATCAGCATAACTGTGGCTTCATAGAGAGAATTGGGTAGTGCTCCTTCTGTTTCTATTTTGTGGAATAGTTTGAGAAGTATTGGTATTATATCTTCTTTGAAGGTCTGATAAAATTCTGCACTAAAATCATTTGACCCTGGGCGTTTTTTGGTTGGGAGACTTTTAATGACGGCTTCTATTTACATAGGGGTTATGGGACTGTTAGATGATTTATCTGATCCTGATTTAACTTTGGTATCTCGTATCTGTCTAGAAAATCTTCCATTTCATCTAGATTTTTCAGTTTTGTTGAATACAGACTTTTGTAGTAGGATCCGATTATGTTTTGAATTTCCTCAGTTTCTACTGTTATGCCTCCCTTCATTCCAGATTTTGCTAATTTGGATACTGTCTTTGTGCCCTGTATTTAGTTTGGCTAAGGGTTTATCTATCTTGTTGATTTTCTCCAAGAGCCAGCTCCTAGTTTTGTTGATTCTTTGTATAGTTCTCTTTGTTTCTACTTGGTTGATTTCAGCCCTGAGTTTGATTATTTCCTGCCGTCTACTCCTCTCAGGTTTATTTACTTCATTTTGTTCTAGAGCTTTTAGGTATGCTGTTAAGCTGCTAATATAGAATCTCTCCAATTTCTTTCTGGAGGTATGCGGGGATATGTGTTTTCCTTCTTACCACTGATTTCACTGTATCCCATAAGTTTCGATACGGTGTGCCTTTATTTTCATTAAATTCTAAATAGTCTTTAATTTACTTCTTTATTTGTTCCCTGACCAAGCTATCATTGAGTAGATAGTTGTTCAGCTTCCATGTGTATATAGGTTTTCTGTTGGTTTTGTTGTTTTTGAAGACCGGCCTTAGTCTGTGGTGGTCCAATAGTATACATGGGATTAATTCAATGTTCTCGTATCTCTTGAAGTTTGTTTTGTGAAGTGATTATATGGTCAATTTTTGAGAAAATATCATGAGGTGCTGAGAAGAAGGTATATTCTTTTGTTTTAGGGTGAAATGTTCTGTATATATCTGTTAAATCCATTTGGTTCATAAGTTCTGTTAGTTTTACTGTGTCTCTGTTTAGCGTGTTTCCATGATCTGTCCATTGGTGAGAGTCTGGTGTTAAAATCTACTATTATTGTGTGAGTTTCAATGTGTGCTTTGAGATTCAGTAATGTTTCTTTTACAAATGTGGTGCCCTTGCATTTGGGGTATGGATGCTCAGAATCGAGAGTTCATCTTAGTGGAGTTTTCCTTTAATGAGTATGTAGTGTCCTTCCCTTTCCTTTATGATAACTTCTGGTTGAAAGTCTATTTTATTGAATATTAGAATGGCTACTCCAGCTTGTTTCTTGGGAGAATTTTTTTTAGAAATTTTCTTTCCAGTCTTTTACTTTGAGGTAGTGTTTGTCTTTGTCACTGAGGTATGTTTCACATATGCAGCAAAAATGCTGGGTCCTGTTTACATGTCCAGTCTGTTAACCTATGACTTTTTATTGGCGAATTGAGTCCACTGATAACGAGAGATGTTAGGGACCAATGATTGCTGCTTCTGGTTATTTTCGTTGTTAGATATGGAATTGTGTTTGTGTGTTTCTCTTCTTTTGGGTTTGTTGTGAGAAGATTAATTTCTTGCTTTTTCTTGGGTGTAGTTTCACTTCTTGTGATGGACTTTTTCTTCTATTATCCTCTGTAGGGATGGATTGGTGAAAGATATTGTTTAAATTTGGTTTTGTCTTGGAATACCTTGGTTTCTCCATCTATAGTAATTGACAGTTTTGCTGAATATAGTAGCCTAGGCTGGCATTTTTGTTCTCTTAGGGTCTGTATGACATCTGCCCAATGTCTTCTGGCTTTTAGAATCTCTGTTGAAAAATCTGGTGCAATTCTAATAGGTCTGCCTTTATATGTTACTTGATCTTTTTCCCTTATTGCTTTCAATATTCTTTCTTTGTTCTGAGCATTTGGTGTTTTAATTATTATGTGATGGGAGGAATTTTTTTTCTGGTCCCATCTGTTTGGTGTTCTGAAGGTCAACCCTGAAAACATACAAATAAGTAACACTGTATAGACTGCATAGGTTACATTTAAGAATGTATATGTATACACATTGATGCTTGAAGTACAATTTGTGAAAAAAAAGTGACAATGAATTTGAAGGACAGCAGGAAAATGTATATGAGGGGCAGGGTTGGAAGTAAGAAAGGGAAGAGAGAAATATTCCAATTATATTCTAAAAAATTTTTTAATTGCATTGGAGAAAAAGCCTTATCAATAAATGGAGCTCGAGGAACAGGATACTTCCATGTAGAAGAATGACACCAGATTTTAATCTCACTTCTTCCACCAAAGTTAACTCTAGATGGACCAAAGGCCTTAATGTTAACCTGGAAACTCTGAAGCTCATGGACAGAACAGGGAGAACACTTCAAGATCTAGATTCAATAGAGGAGGTTTTGAATAAGAATCTGGTCTGTTTTGTTTTTAAGAAATTACACCAACTAACAAAGGGACTTTGTGATAATGAAAAAGCTTCCATACCATCAAGGAGAGTCAAGTGAATCAACAGCCAAGGGATGAGGAGACTGCTCTTACCAGATATCTCTCTGCCTTAGAAATAATGTCTAGGGTGGAAAAGGGATTCTAAAAGCTAAACAAGAAACCACAAAATGATCTAATGAAATGAACCCAAAGTTCTCAAAAGATAGAGTATTAGTGAGCAGGAAACATGAAAATGTGCTTATTTTCACTAGCCATCGGGGAAAGGAAAACTTACATTACACTGAGATTTTATCTCAAGAGCTTTGAATGGAATGTGACCAGGTACAGCCATTGTAAGCATTTCTGTGGAGGGTCCTCAGAAAACTAAGAATAGATATACTGTATATCTCAACTATTCAACTCCTGGGTGTTTAGCAAGAATGTTTAAATCAGCACGTCATGGAGATACTTGCACGTCAAATGTTTATTATATCACTATTCAAAATGGCTGTCACGGAGCAACTTTGGTACTCGTCAACTGAAGAACAGGTAAAGAAAATACACGCATGTATTGGTGAATATGTTTGTGTACATATTATTATTTTGATTCCCAGCCTGAAGTTTTCCACCATTCAACCCTTCCTCCTCCTCAGGTGTAAGAGTTGTCACTCCTTCCTAGGTTGACATTTTCACCAACCTTAGTTTTCCATGAATTTCTCTGCTACCTAGATATGATGCCACTTGGGCATTGCTCATTTTACACCCTTGCTGGTGCATGACCTCACTCGAGGGAAATCTTTCTGAGGTACCGATTCCCTTGTCCAAAGGGGACACCTTACACTTACGAGATGCTCTTCCTAAGTGAAGAAAGGTCCTCTGACAACCGCAGAGGCTGAGCCCTCAAACAGTTGAGGCATAGCACACAGCATTGTATGAACTTCGGGGGCAAGTTAAGTACTGGTGTTGAAATTAGCTAACTCTGGATGTATTTAAATAAGCATAGGCAGTACTCTCTTTCCATATTATGAAAAACAAACAAAATCACAATCCAAATGATAGCTATAGTTTATTCTCTATATATAAATGATTTACTACATTATAAAAGCTAGCTTTCTATCTTTAAAAATAAGTAGGAAGAGATATCTCAAAAGAATTTTTAATACATAAAATAGCCTTTTATATCTCATTAGTGCCATCTTCTGGCTGTGAATTGTATAGCATTTGTCATGGATTTATGAAAAATACTAAGATGCCATTTCTACACATTTTACTAGAACTCAAAACCATGAATATTCTTTCTCCATCTGTGTGACTGCAGTGGCTAGCAGCATTGCTGGCTCTTCTGGCCCTCACCTGTCCCTTTCCAGAGTTTTCTCGCTCAATCTTCCCGACACTGCTACCAGTGACAATTTAAACTGGTTCAGCCACGTAGGAAGCAAGTGTTGTTACAAAATAGCAAACTCAAAGTAAATCACCTTGTGCTAGCTGTATCACCCCTGCGAGTGTACATCAAGCACTGTAAGCTCTATCATAGAGATGCTTGCATACCCATACTGTGTGATTTCTATGGCTAAAAATCTGAATCCACCTACAAGGAAATCAACGAAGAAAATGTAGTCTGGAAAGCTATGGAATTTTGTTCAGCTGTGCAGGAAAGTGAAATAATGACATTGGCAGGAAAATGGATGAAACTGGAAATCAACATGTTAACATGGGATGATCTAGGCTCAGACAAACAGGATGCTCCTCTCATGTGCAGAGCCTAGATTTTAACTATTGTATAAGTGTATTGTATGTGTGCGACAGTACAGGTCATGAAATTAGGAAGGCGATTACAAGAGGGAGGAAAGATCTGTGGAAGGGAAGTCGATGAACAGGATACCTGACTCATGAATGCATAAGAAGAAAGATGATTTAGGGGGAGGGACAGCAAGAGCAAGAGGGATATGGGACAGGTAAAATGAGGAAGGGGAACGAATAAGAATATAGGATATATGAAAACTCATAATAAAGTTCATTACTTTGTATGAATTTAAAAATTCATTTTACTGATTCTTTGTGAATTTCATATCGTGCACCCTGATCCCACTCAGCTGTCTACCCTTCCATATCCCCACTCTTTCCTTACAACATCCCCAAAATAAAAGAATACAACAACACCAAGAACAAAATCTTGCTGAAGATGCTGTGGTGTGTCACACAGTATACCTCTTGGCCCAAACAGCTTTCCTTGCAAATATTCATCACAACAAATCTTTGTTCTGGTTTGAGGCCTCTGGCTTCTGCTTCACGATCAATACTGGATCCTCACTGGAACTCTTCTCAGATATCCTGCTGCTGCCCTATGTCATGGAGATCCTGAAGCTTTGGTTCTACAGGACCAGTTCATTCTAGTGCTCCAGCAGATTATAGATGGAGTATATACTGGGGTAAGCCAACTCAAAGCTCTGCGCCTGGATGACAGCTAAGTTGGTCAGCTCTGCCTATTTGCCCAGTTGAGGTGCAGGGCCAGATGTTCTGCCTTTAGCAGCTGGCAAAGACAGGACAGGATCTATCATGCTCACACCATTAGGACCACCTCCCTTCATGTCCATGCCATCAGGGCCAACTCTGCTGTGCTGCTTAGGTAAGATGCAGAGATCCACGCTCCCAAGTGCTACAGCCAGCAAGTGGCAGGGGAAGGCCAGATCTCCCAGCCCTTGTGCAAGTATCCTAGCAAGTGAGGGGTGGAGCCAGCTCTGCCCAGCCCTTGGATATCAATATGGCCCAGGTGACAGCCCAGGGATGTCTACATACATGGCTTTTAGTGGTAACATGGGCCACAGACATCTACACAGACCCCTGCTACAGAATGCTACTCAGACATGGCCCTCAGTGACAACACAGGTCAGGATATCATCATGGCCTCAGGTGGCAGGGCAGGCTACTCCCACCGAGCTGATCCTCACCACCCTTGTGTCTCTATAGTTCTGCCTCTCTCCAAAGTGCATAAATTGTTCTGCTCCTCTTGCTCTCCCATCTCTCCACGTACTTGCTCAGCATCATAGTGGTGCTGCATGGTGGTGGACCTCTAGGTGTCTTCTACCCTCCTGTTTGTGTGGCTAAAAACAAACAAACAAACAAACTCCCTAAACTTAAAAAAAAAAACATAAAAAGGGCTGGAGAGATGGCTCAGTGGTTAAGAGCACTGACTGCTCTTCCAGAGGTCTTGAGTTCAATTTCCAGCAACGACATGGTGGCTCACAACCATCTGTCATGGGATCTGATGCCCTCTTCTGGTATGTCTGAAGACTGAAACAGTGTAACCATATAAATAAAATTTAAAAAAATCTTCAAAAAAATGAATAGAAGTATTAGTTTTATTTTATATGTGTTTTTCCTGCATGTGCATCTCGGTACCATGTGTATGTTTGGTGACTGCAGAGGTCAGAAGAAGGTGTTTCTCCTGGAACTAGAGGTATCGATAATTGTGAACCACTGTGGAGGTGCTGGGAATGCAATCCAGGTCCTCTCCAAGCACAAGTGCTCCTGACTATGAAAACTATCTCGTTGGACCCATGTATGGCTTTCTTGAATTAAGAAAAATTATCTTGTTGCCTTTGAGAGTCTCTTATTGGGCAATGTGTGTGTGTCATTTATTGCTGTTTTCCCATCCAGGAAGTCCTGTCACAGTAGTAAGTAATCAATAATGTTTCCTGGAAAAAATAATGTGGAAGGTGAGTAGTTAACATGCAGGACTGTTTCAAAGACAACATGGTCTGTGACCTCTGGAGATATTTTACTGTTTGCTATTCCTATTATATGTTGAATTATCCTCAAAATAGATAAAAATTTTCTCAATTCTGAAGTCCAGTGCTGAACTGGAGACTCTGTTAACCAGCCTTAATGTTATTATGGAGTTAAGGCTGGATCTAAATTCATGTTCTAACTTGGCAATTTATTTAACATTTAAAAATTTCATCATCTGCAAAATTGAAATGCTAAAGGTATCTACCTCAAAGTGGTGTTTTGAAAGAACAGATAATATACGCAGTGCATACAGGATAAGGTAAGCACCAGAGAGATGTTTGTAGTTATTGGTGTTATTGAGTCCAAAGAGCTGTTTGTTGGTGGTGATGTTACTAAGTCCTGGAATTGAATGTGTGAAGAGCCCAATGGAGCAGCTAGCCACTGATGGGTGGGATTCTGTCTTTTACCCAGGAAATCTCTATTCCCTATGGAGTTGTTTTTAAATCAACAATCTTATGCTTTACTACCGTGCCACTCCTCCAATAATGGTTAGCTTACATATTTAATTTTTAAAAGCCATGATCTAACCAAGAAACAATCCTTCTTGTAGGAAAACAACACACACACACATACACACACACACTCACACACCTTAAATATATATACACACACATATATCCATATATACATATGGGATATACCACCATGTCAGGCTCCAATTCTCTTAATTCTAGTGACTAAGAGGAAATTCACGGTACTCCTTGAATGAAACACGGAACAGAAACCTTATGTTTGAGGCTCCAAAGCACATCTCAAGAGTTATTTCAGAAGCTGTTGCTCTAATAGATCACACAGGTCTTATTCCAGCCTTCCCAGTTTTTATATAGGCCAGGGGCTTGGGGTAGGAAGCCAATGGCCAGGGCTCCCTAGGATAGAGAGGAAGAGCCAAGCTAGTGAACAAGCAAGTAACCAAGCTGAATGTGGGTAGGAACAAGGAAATATCCCTTGAACTTAGAAGTAACAAATCACTGAGAAGGGAGAGGAAGTGAAGCTTTCTTCACCCAAGTTTGGGAATCTTGGATTTAGGATCTATGAATCCTCAGATGTCCCATGTATGACTTTGAAGAGTGTCCTGTACAAGTGGTCTCTGTTGCCTGCTTAGTAGGATTTTAGATCATCTGAAGGAAGGCCCATCCTTGTCTGAATCACTTTTGCCGTAGTGTGTTGCTGTAGTTGATTAACTCACTCTAATCTCCCAAGCAGTGGAGCAAGTTCCATGCTACCTGTCCCAGTGTTCTAGATTCCCAAAGGAAAGACACACATGGAGCTTTTTATTTTAATATGTCCTAAACATCTCAATTGCGGGGCTACGACTAAACCTCCACATGGCTAGCACACTCTCCAATCTGATATTCCTCAGTTATTACTTACTAAAACCTATATTCTATCCTGACCACCCCGGACCCAGGCCTTCAGCCCTTCTGGGCCATGATCCCCAACTCTTACATGTTAGCTGTCTCAATACCCTGCATTTCTCAGGGCTGATGTCTTTGCATTTCTGAGATGGCAGTTCTAAATCCTCGTTCCTACTCATAGTCCCCTTACCCTCGAATCCTAAAGTCCTACCACTGTGTCCCTGCTCAGCCATTGGCTGCTGGCAATTGAAACCAAGTTGGGGCAGGGACCCTCAGCGTCTTACATGTGCAATTCTCATGCAATTTTTGGAACCCAGTTAACATAATACAAGTGCTAAACCAAATCCACAACAATAGTGTGAGGTGCATGTGAGACCCAGGGGCCGTCAGTTATTCTTGGACATACTATGAGTGCAGCATCAGTGTCTGGGGAGGGTTGTTTCTTAGAGAAACCACTGGAGAATGACTAATTAGACACATGTCTTTGGATATGTTTATAACACTCCCCTAGTAAAAGCCTAAGAATATAAGATGAAAGCCCTTGATTGCACTCACACACCACCTGAATGGAAAGGACTTGCTGTTTTGTAAACTTTTTAAGGCTCTGATGACACAGACAGATGAAAATGACAGAACGAGGGTGACATGAGTGAGACACACAGTTCAGCTGTACATTTGATGGTTAATGCAGTCAGAGACCCAGAGAAAGTCCCATTCTCAAAGGACGTCTTAATGGAAAGAGGAAAGGGAGGCTTGTGCTAGCCACTGTTCAGCTATGGGAGCCGACAACCACACTCTCACAGTGGGATCTGATTCTCTAGTTTACCTTCATGGTGGGTTAGGACTATACCCTCAGTCCAAAGACTTCTCCAACTTTCCCTGACCTGTTTTTGAAGAACAGACTCAGTCTGAGAACTCTTGGCAGCTCTATGATGCTGAAGTTGCTAAAGGGTTGGTTGGCATCTTTTATGCAAGGGAGGGCTGTGAGTGTGGCATGGTTCTCAGAGATGAGTGATATGATTCTTATCAAATATAGTTGATAAGACATAGAATATGTTGTTTCTGAAGTCAAGGGTCTGCTGGCCAATTTGAAAACTAGGAAGACATTAAAAATAAATATTATCATCAGCCTGCTACACACCAGATGATTGTTCTCAAGAGCCTAAAGAGGAAGGTATTTCTGTGTTACATTACCTCAGTTTACTAATTCAGCATCTAGGTACTTTCGATAACTTACAAAGAAGGAATGTTTATTTTTCCTTCCGGTTTGGAGGGGTCAGGCTGTGTTGGCTCCATTGTGTTTGGGTTATGTTAGCAAACATGATGGGAGCACGTTTCAGAAGTAAGCATGTTGCTAACCTGAGAGAACAAAACTAGAGAATGACCAAGAAGCAGAAGGTTCCAGTGACCCCTTTAATCAACTCGTTATCTTAGGCATTTGTTACAAATAATGTTTCTACAACTTTTTTTTTCTTTTAGAAACTAGAAAAGGAGATTGTGGTTACATTATTACTAATTCACACTGTGCTAACTACCTATCACTATAATAATGTTCTTGTAAAGCAAAGAAAGATTTATTTGGGACAATAGTTCAGAGTTTTCAGTCCATGGTCATTTAGCACTATGGCTTTTGGGCTTGTGGCAGTATATTATAAAAGTAACTTTCACTTGCCTGATGTAGTTATTGTCTCAGAGGTTTAATAAGCTCACCTTTTCTAGTTCTTTCTGAACTCTTGACTGGTTCAACTCAGCTGTTTTGGCTCAAACTTCTCTCCATGCTGACTGATTCAATCTGGTTTCTCTCAGCTTTTCACTGAATTGCCCTGCTTAGCCTCAAACTAACTCAGAACATGGGCAATCAGTTATAATTTTCTGGCTCCTTCTTATTCTCTGACTTTCACTGAACTGCGTGAACTCATAAAGGAACTCAACTCCACTGCATTGCACTCACCACACTGACTCCCATCTGACTGACTCTCACTCTCTCTGACTGCTCTTAAATAGTTTCTCTTTCCTCTACTGTTCTCATGAAAGGTGGACAATCCTATCTCTGACTCATTCTGTCAAGTTTCTCTATGATTCACCACTTTGCCCCTCAATTAGACACCACTTTCAAACTTGGCTGTTTCCTTCTATAAACTAATTTTACCTTAAAGGTGTATACTAAGGGCATGTCTGATTTTAGCCAGAGGAATTATAGGTGTATGGAATGTCTGGATTCCAGCTGGATCACTCAGACCCATGTCTTTGGATGTGATCCCCTGCCAGAGCAGCCATGTTGCTGGATTAAATTCCTTTACAGTATATATAGTGCATTACGGAAAGAGCATGTGATACAAGAAACCTATTTACCTCACGGCAAGTGAAAATTAGAGAAGCAAGCTGGTGGGGGGACGTAGAAAGCAAGGGAGAGAAACTGAGTCATACAGAGGGTAGAGATAAAGACAGAGAGAGATGAAGGGAAAGACAAAGAGACAGAGAGACAGATTTCTAAATCCTGTCAAGATCATGGCTGTAATGACCTAACTTCTTTTCACTAGGCCTACTTCCTCAAGGCTCCACTATCTCCCAACAGGATTCCAGGCTGTGGACCAACCCTTTAACAAATAGGCCTTTGCAGGATTCTCATGACCCACACTGTAGTTCTTGCCAGTGTTTTCATGAACAGAGAGGAAAAGCACAGTTGCAAAAAGTTTAAGAGACTAATTCAACATGAATAAATAGTTTATTTTAAGGAAAAATTCAGACTCATTCAACATTAATCAGTTAATGTATTGCATCATATTAGTAAGCCATGGAGGAAAAAATGATGTCTATTTATAATATTTGAACTTTTAAACATCGATTTATGATTTAAAAATTCTTAGGAAACTCTTTATAGAGGGAAATTTATTGACTGATAGAAAAGTATTTAATATTTGATATTGAATGTAAAAAAACTGAACACTAGTCCTGATGTTTAAAGACTCAGCTGGGGTATAGTAATACATGTTTGTAGTTCCACAACTTGATAGGAGGATGGGATGAGATGGAGACAGGAGGATTAGGAAAGCTCAAGGCCATCTTCTGCTTCATCTTGAGTTTGAGGCCAGTTGGGACTTTATAAGACCCTGTATCATCATCATCATCATCATCATCATCATCAAATAATAATAATAAAACTCAAAGAAATCCTAAACAGTGAACTATATTTGCAGATTATATGATATATAAATGTATATAATGATGTATGATGTCTATAAGATGTCAGTTTTTCCTATACTACACTATATAGTCCATGAAATTTAGTGGAGAAAGGAGGATTTCAATAACTTGAGTCAAGATGAATCATAGGGCTAAAGTCTAAAGCTAAATGTTTTGTGATAAAACATATGAAGAAAATTATTACATCATATGGTCCACTCAAAGAATCCTTTTATATGACCCCCAAACATGATGCATACATGAAAAATTGGATTTAGTCAGATATTGAGAATTTTTCCCAGCAAAAGTAATGTCAAAAGAACAAAGACAAGTCAAACTACTACAAAAACATTTTTAGAATATGCAGATGCCAAAAGACTTGCAGCCAGAATATATAAAGTTCTCATAATCCAACAAAATGGAAACAGCAGGGTTATAAAACATATCATAAATTTAAATAGCTTCAACCACCATATACGTGTAGGTACATATGTATATAAATGCAGTAGCAAACAGGCACATGAAAACACAGCCTCATCAGTCATTACGGCGATACAAATCAAATCCGACTTATTCATAACCTGAATTTTGAATGTTAATATTTAGATACACATACAACACTATAAAACGCTAGTTAGAGCCACCGCAGTATTTGGGGAAAGTGTTCAGCAGTGTACTGTAAGATCTCTCTTCTATATAACCAGTTATCTCACAAGAAGTTATTCATCCAAACAAATGAAAACTTGAATTGACACAGAAGCGCTGGGCAAATGAACCACAGCGGCTTATCTGTAATTCACAGCAGCTGGAAACTGCCGAGATGAGCTTTCACTAGGTGAATGGATGAACAATGAAGAAGAAACTCAAAGAACAAATCAAGCTGTTGATCTGCGTAACGCACAGCGAACCTATTTCTCTAAGTTTAAGGAGAGAGACTCAAAAGCTGTATATGGTGAACCTGCTAACACGAAATCTTGGAAAGGTGAAACTGCAGGGAGGAAGATGAGGTCCGTGGGCGACAGGAGTTCAGACAGCAAGAATGACAGCAAATGGGGCTGGTAGAACAGTTGAAAAGAGTTCTACACAATTGGGTAGATTTGCAAAAGTATTTGTACTCAAAATGCGTGAGCATCATTATACGTAAATTTAAAACTTAAACTAGTGTTAACCTTTAAAATTAAAAACTTAGTGTCAAATTAATTTAAAATTTAAAAGTTTTAAATTAAATAACTGATGCAAGGAATTATAGCTAGGAGACTGAGGATGGAGGATTTTGAGTTGAGGTAACCTGAACTACATAGTTATAGGCCAACCTGGGCTACAGTTTGTGAGACCCTTTATCAAGAGAAATATGAAAAAGAAGAGACAGAAGGGAGGGCAGACATGCATACTACAGCAGTTTTTCTTTATAATAGTTTTTGTTAGTAAGGGGTTTTAAGCCGACTGCCTGATTCACAACAAACTTATGAAATAGGTACATTTACCCCCAATTACAAATGATGAAACCCAGATTCAGAAGGATAGAAACACTTATTGTCATTGTAATTAGCAAGTGGCCGAGCATTGAGAGTCTTCTGGCTATAAGGGCTGAGTTCCTTCTCTGTACCATGATGAGCTGACTCACAGACAGCAACACAAACACTCCACATATATATACCCACAAACACACACTACAAAGACACTTGTAAATTCAGAACCACATGTGAGACTCTGCACGTAACAGCCATATTCAAATGTGCAGATAGGAAATTGTGTGTTTTTATCATTATTTTATTTAGCATACATAAAGGGTTATGAGTTGCAGAGCCTGTTTACTTGGAAGGAAGTAGCAATTGTGTTGCAGAGGGTACCATATCCAAACTGCAGCGAGTAAGATGCACGTGATCCCTGTCCCCCATTAAGTTTCTGGTCCAGCAAGCCTAGCTAAGGCACAATGAAAACAATGTGGAGAGACACATACATAGTCATGAGGTCTATGAAGGTAAAATCAAGTAAGGCAAGGATCTGACTGAAGCAAAAGGCAGGGTCGTAGGGAGCATTGGAGATCTAGGAAGATCTCCCAGGCTATGAGCATGACTAGCACATGTGACAGAATACTGGCCATATTTGCAGTGTGACAAGTGAGCTGTGTGGCAGGGTGAGCTGGCAGAGCTGAGAGGGGAAGGTGTGTTGTTATGACATGTCCTTGTAGCTAGCTTCTAATTTTCCCATGTACATTTATCTCCCTGGGTGGCTTCAGATTCTTTATAGTGTCATCCCTTGTGCTTCCTTCATTTACCTCACTGTGCCTGTCCTTGGCACTGCACTGGGCACAGAGCAGACTCTGAGTAAAGTTATGGTGGGGAAAGATGTTAGAGTAGCCCTGTTGAAGAAGCAGCTGCAGGACTGGTAAGTACATAATAGGAGAGCCAAGATTTCCCAGACTTGTCCTGGTTTGCTTTCTGTTGTTGTGATACACATGAAAACCAAAAGCAACTTGAAGAAGAAATGGTTTATTTTAGCTTACAATTCCAGGCTCATCATCTGTGGAACCCAGGGCAGGAGCTTGAGGCAGGAACATTGCAGCAGGAACTGAAGCAGAGACCACAGGGAAATCTCCTTACTGGCTTGCTCTCCATGGATTGCTCAGCTGGCTTTCTTTTAGCTGTCCAGGGATGTCACTCTCCGCAGTGGGATGGATCTCCACATCCATTTTTAATAAAGAAAATGTCCCCATAGACATATCCGTGTGCCAAATTGATGGAGGTGATTCCTTGATTGAGGTCCCCTCTTCCCAATGTTTCCAGTTTCTGTTAAGTTGCCAAAAACCAACCAGAATCAAATATTGCTCTTAGGATTAAGAGAGAATTCTTCTGCTGAGGGAAATGCCCTCACTTGATCATGGTGGCATTCGGCATCAACTAGCCAGGGTTGATCTGGTGCTTATTCAGGGCTAATACTCCACTGTGATACTCCAGGGATGCTAGTCAGGCCACAAAGTATCCTATGTCCACAAGGTACCTAAGCCACTTATAGAAATTAGTGGTTCTTTAAGGAGAGTATTAGGAAGGTGTTTTTCCTGCAAAGTGTTTTGTAGGACCACGGCTTTCCTCTTGGGCAAGGATGTTATTACTCTACTGTGGCTTTCTGACATGACATAGAGACACTGGAGACTTACCCAGCACCTGGTCACTTTGTCTCTCAGAGGATTTCCACATACTACTCCAGGAGCTCTGACACTTTCTTATATAAACAAAGTCAGGGAGAGGGGCTAAGCAAAATCAACTAAGCTTTTGAAATGGTTTGCTTCTGTCTTAGGACTTTACAGAGCCATAAGCATCCTAAAATGACAGTATTCCTTTGTAAAATGCTTATAAACTGCATAGTGAATTGGTGTCCTTGATGACTTAGCAAAATGTACTCGACACACATCTCTGTTAGCTTCAGGATTGTATACTGCCTAATTAGCTGCAACTGAATTTTTTTTTAGACCATAAGCAAAATAATAACCTAGATTTATCATCTGGGAAGCTTTACCTACTCCCAAACGTTTCTTTTGTTTTTCTTCTCCCTCCTCTTCTTCTCCTCCTCCTCCTTTCCCCCTCCCCCTCTCCCTCTTCCTTCTCCTTCTCCTCTCCTCTCCCTCTCCTTATCACCTTCCTCCTCTCCTTCTCCACTCTCTACTACCTCCCCACTTCTTCTTTTCTACATTATAGAAGAATATCTTGAATAAAATAAACTCAGAAAGCAAATAGAAAGCAGTGATCATTTTTAACTGGCCATAGAGCTCATGGAAGGAAAAACTATGGAAAAAAATGACATCTTAAAGGCTTAAATAACACATAATTATTGACTTAACTCAAGCACTGTGTGAATGCCAAATGAAGATATATTATATGCATATATGAATGTAGCTCTGAAAATATATTACATGTATCTCTGAAAGAATGTGCTCACTAGGCATTGAGCACAATGCCGCTGCGTTATGCTGTAGTACACTAGGGGGAGCCATTCATCGGGTTTCTGTGTAACCGGTCCCCTGGAGCACAGCCTTAGAGTGCTGCAGTGGAAACAGCAGATGACAACTTAGGATTTTAACAGGGCATGGTTAACCCAGGAAAGACGCTAGTCCACACCACCAGCATGCACCCAGAACACACACTTTCCCTGTAAGCAACAGAATAGGCAGGTAGGACGACTCCCATCTACCCCTGCAGTACTCTCTGTGCTCAATTCCGAACAGACTACCAAGTTATGAGAGAAAGAAAAGGTGGCAAGAAACTCAAGGCAGGTGGTCGGCTTGGTGCCACCTCTCAAAGAAGCCAGAGCCACCTGCACGCAGCAAGATTCCAGGAAAAGCCAGAGCTCCCTGGAATCTGTTCCTGGAGACCAGCAGTCATGGGGTATGTTCGCCTGCATGATCCTGGTGGAAAGGAGCTGCCCATGGATGCCAACGGAAGGAAGAAACCCAGGCTGGCAGAAGGCTTGTGTAATACCTTAACCTCCATTGCTTCCCAAGGCTCGGAAGTCATCTGGCCAATTCTACAGTGAGTGGATGAATTGATTCTAGCCCAGCAGCTGCAAAATTCCTGAGTGATCTGGAAGTCACTTTCTTGTAGCCAACAGCACGGAGAATGACTCTGAGTTTAAACAGCAAGAATTTATTAACTTACATTGCTTTGGAAATTGGCACAGTCAGCCAGGAGGTTTTGTTTTTTTTTTTGCTGATGACAGTATCTAGGGCTAGGCTTATCTTGGGAACTTTCCCATTTGTAATGCCCAGAGCCTGGGCTGGGAAGAAGTACACATCTGGGGCTGGTACATAGAGGGTCTCTAGCACCTCTCCCTACCACAGAGGGGTCTCTCCTTATGAACCTTCTAGCATGATGACCAACTGGATGCAAAAGTGTTTGTCTCAGGTGGAATTGTTAGTTTCTTTTGTGATTAGATGTCCTTGTACCAGGAGGCTGGTCACCTAGATACACCCAGCATGCATTCCTGGGGGCAGGGATAAGTGTCGCCTGGGACCCAGGAGACAAGCCCAAAACACCCTCAGAATTAAAGGATATGTAGGCTGCTTGGAGAGCCCAGTGGGCCTAAGTTTCTCCTGCATTAAGTGCAACTGCTAGCTTGCGATAGAGTTCTGTGGGGCGTGGGGGGAGAGCTGGGCTGGTGAGGCAGATGGATTCACCTGGTGCACACTGGTGCGCTGCCCAAACCGAAGATGGATGAAGACTAACTGTCAGCTGGCATCATGCCTTACTGCTTTGAGCCTGACAGTCACAGCTTTCTCACTCACAGCCCAGTAATGAACAGATAACCACCCAAACAGTAAAACTAGTATTCCTCCCTTTAGAGTAACAATAAAGTCATGTTGAATGAGACAGAAATATTTCTAGTCAGTAGTTTTGCTTTTGCCTGACTTTGTCCTTGATCAAAATCAAGTGCTTAGACCTCTTGCCCAATCTCAGTGGCTGGCAAGCCGTGCTCAGTCAAGACTGATAGTGAGTTGTTGGTGGTGTAGTTATCAGAAACCAGTGCATTTGTATAAGATGGGTAAACATTTTGTTCTATACTCTTTTCAATCACTATACAGTTAATTTCACCAACTCTTCGTTTAAAAACATTAAAAACACAACAACAGTAGGAGCCCACCTACTCAGAAAAATATAGGTGCTCAAGTACAGAAGTGTTTTGGAAGAGGCTGCACTAGTGAGTGGCACGTGGCATTTTCTGACTGGGACATTCTATCCCCCCTCCTTCCCTCCTTTCCCCTCCCTCTTTCCCCCACTCTTCTCACAGGGTGCTGTGTCCCCTCCTCTGCTGTCAGCCCCCTCCACTACTTTCCTTTTCTGAGTTGGAGCCCTATGCTTGCCCAAACTCAATGCTTCCCCAGGACAACCGTGCTGTCCATCTGTCATAGACTTAGGATTTGTGGTGGAGGCTGTCTACAACAATTCTCTGGTGAGCTAAACTTTAGAGAAGGACAAAGCTTTCTTCATATTTACCCTCAAAATCAAGTGCACTGCCCAATCCCTAGTGGGCCCTGAAATTACAAATGAATGTTATTATTGTTTTTTTTTAATAATCAAATTTCCCAATCACAAGACCTTGAGAACGTTGAGATAGTTAATTAACATGCTGGTTGAGCTTGTATATCTTATGGCCATTGTGATCATTTAGAATCTAGTCAAGGGACACATGCTGATGTTTGAAAACTAACTTCTCCCACATGATTTTTTCTTTTTATTGAAATATCTTCGAAAGCATTTTATGTAAGAAAGGACTGGGGGAAGGAGGATATATGAGAATATTGAACTGAACGCTGAAGCCCTAGCATTTGCACACAGACATTATGTAGATCCACTGGTTTTTATCTAAGTAGTATTCATGTGGGTTGAACACAGACGTGGGTCACTTAGTATCCACAGCTGAGAGACATGCACGGGTTCCACGAAGCTCTTCATTTGAAATGAAAAGGAGCATAATTTGGGGGTGGATTTCTGGAAGAAATGTGAAGGCAAGAGGGGATAAGCACTGAGAGCAGAACAGTCAGAGTTCACCCTTCCCAGGGCGACTGATATCCATCCCGGTTTCGCTTTATCCAAGCTTTACAGACTCTTTTAGCTGGGTAAGAATGCAAGACTATTGTGCTTCCTCCCTTCAGGGTGTCACCAAATGACTCCTCTAAATTCATGTGACTGCTGTGACATATTCGAGGACCAAATGCCCCCAGGAAGCACTCACTCATGTCCCCGGAGAAGCCCTGATTTCTTCCCTCATGAAGAGTCATGTGACCTTTCAGAGAATATTCCCAGTTGAGGAGAACTGAATTCTTTAGCAACAATAAATCTGGGCCTTATCCTGAAGCCTGGGGTCCTCTCCAGATGCCACAAGCTTATCTCTGCGGGCATCCTAGCAACTCCCATCCCTAGTTCCCAGCCTCCACTTCAGCACCACAGGCCTTGGCTTTACCACCAACTACTTTTTTAAAAAATCTGTTTTCCAGGAAGTCTGGAAGACTAACACACTTCTGATGTCTTGTTCTGTGTGCCTTCCAACTACTTTTCTAACTTGGTTATATAAATATCTCCCCATTCAGGTTTATTTTCCGAGCCAGTGGCTTCCTAGCCATGATGGTGTCACAACACACTGGTGTGCTGCCATGGGCTGTGAGCAGTGGAAAAGTCATTTGTTACTAACTATAGAATGTCAGTCTGCCAAGGGCTTAGTTATAAATATATAAATTAAAGGGGAGTCAAGTTAATCCCCGTAAAATGCCACACTCTGTTGCTCTGTACATACTTCTGAAAGCCTATGATTGGAACGACGGTCACATTTCCAAAGAAGCAATTTGGAGTGTTTAAGAGAAATCACAAAACACAGTGCCTGTCTCTTATGTACACCTCGACAGCAAGTGTAGTAGTAAAAGGCCATAGTAGCAGAGACTTGTTAGAGTCTACTCTTGACCTGCTGTGTAACCATGAAAGAGTTACTCAGAATCTCTGTGTCCTTCTGCTACAATCCTGGGAACGACAGCATGCACCTTGCAGAATTCCATGAGAGTTACACATGCTCGTGCTTGGCAAGGACTAGAACAGTGCCTGTACCTGGGAAAGGCTAGCCTTTGAGTGTGACCACTTGGTACAGTGAGGTTTCCCCCTTGCCTTTGCCCTGATGTCTGGCCAGTCTGTCTATGGGTAGGAAGAACAAACACCTTTACTGTGATGAGTCACTCTGTACTGTAGTTGCAGCAAACAGGTGAGGAAGCAGCCTGATTTCAGTAGGTGGCTTGTCACGGGGCTCCAGAGCAGTTTCTTTGAGACATTATACCAGTTGTGTCACCTCTGTTCCAGTTTCCAGTGAACTGCTTCTTGGCAAACTGGCTCTCTATCCACCTGTGTGCTCTGCCTTTGCTGTCCTTGTCAGGGTCCTCTGTCCTCCTTACCCTTCACCTGAATCTTTCTCCCAATAATCTTATAGAGTCGGGGGCTTTGAGAACACACACAGCTGGCAAACATGGCCAGCAAAAGCAATAAAGTCAGATCCCTATAGTATTCAATGAGGCAAATTGACATGTAGACTGGGCCTCTTGCTCTTGGAATAGTTTCATCATCTGCTTGCATAGATAGCCTCTGCAGCTGGACTGGGCTTGACTGAAGTGGGTCGGTGTGCACTGACTGTGCGCTGTGGTCACCAGGGCTGGTCTTGTTTTACATTGGATATTTGAGTGAGTCTCTCCATGTCCACTTGACTCCCATGGAGAAACTAATACTGAAGGTTCAACTTTGAAGTGAATACTGAATGTGTCCTGTAGGTGACTTCTTAGAGGCTTGCTGTGTTTATTTATCATGGGCGAGAGGGAAGGAGGACAAACTTAGGTCTATGTGCATTTCAGGGCTACAACAAGATGCCAAGGGAACCACAGATCAGCCTGTGTGTCAGCTTGCCCATAACACTGTTTTAGATGCAGCTGTGAGTAAACTCTGTATCACCAAGCAAGACATAGCACTGGACCATCACCAGGGAGGACCACTGTGCAATCCAATCAGGGGACTCCAGAGGTTCTACTTGATTTTCTCTGACTTTCACACTTGAAGCAAGTGAGAACTGAAGGAAGTTCAGAGTCAGGAAGGACACTGGACTGTAAGTGCCATCACGTTACTGTGTTCATCCCTAGACATCCTACGGACACTCCCATATAACCTCAAGCCTGGGGGGAAGCCTATAGCATGTGCAGTTACAGGACCAAGGAGAGAATCTTGGCTCACATGCTTAGTGAAAACTGCTTCTTTTGTTGACTGTACTGTAAGAGCAAACTGCTTCCCCTGTCTGAATGCTCATCTTGACTCAGCAGTAGCAATGGGGATTTCTGTTCCTCTCAAGACTACTCAGAGATCACACAAAGTATTCCTCCCAAGGCTGCTGGAAACCTACTCTGGTTTTCACTGCTCCAGAAGCAAGATCAAGGTCAGGACCACATGATTCCACTGTACTTTGCACTTTGGCTCTTCCAAAGTAGTATCGATTCTTCAGTGCACAGTGGCCACAGGTCAGGGACAGAAGTCAGTAGGTAGAATGGATGCAGTGTGTTCTCTTCTGAAACAACCAGTTCTCTTTCCCACTTCTCTCCTAAGTACCTGTTGCTTGCTACAAAACTGAACAGAGCTTCTTGGCAGCAAAGCAAAGGGATCCTCACTGAGCAGTGTGTATGTTGATTGGTCATCTAGAGGTAGAAATGAACCATCTGCAGTTGCCCCTTCATATTCAGTTAGCTGACAGAAAAACAATATCCTTCACAGAAGCTTATGTGAACTGGACACTTGTTTAGTAGGCAAAATTACTAAACCTCTGAACACACTAATTTTAAAATATATCTGCAAGATTACTTAAAAAATGATGATTATTTTGAAATGAGTAGTGAATGCTTTGGGTGGGAGGACTTTCATCAGTCTGTGGCCTTCTGTCTCTAAATCTGTATCAGAGTTCAGCCAAATAAGACCTGATTTGCTTACGCAACAGATATGCACTGAGCATTACTGATAAGTTTTTTTACTGCAACAAATGCCCCAGATAACCAACTTATCAAGAGAAAAGATTCATTTGGGCTTATGGTTTGATTGATTGCAGTCCATGATTGGCTAGTTGTGTTACTGTTGGCCTGTGGTAAGGGGATATATTTCAGTGGAAGAACAGGATAGAGCAAAAGCGTGCACTTTGCATCCAGGAAGTAACTTGTTTGCTAAGAATCATGATGTGGAAGATTGATGGGTAGTCAGAGAAGATGCAGAGACCACTTTGGGCGAGTTTGAAGGCTTTGATAGATTATAGGAGGGAAATGACAGATGCTGATGAGTCTAGGATTATAGATTGATCAAGTTTGAGGAATTACAAAAAGGAAGAATAACTTCCTTGATTGAGGGAATTCTTACTTGCTCAGACCAGGACACTTGAGAAAATATGGATTGAGATTTGGGCATTTGAGGCACCAGTGGATGTTCTAGTACAAGTATTGAGTGGATAGTAATGTATTTGGCTCTGAATGTCAGGGAGGGGAATTGAGGGCACAGGTTTAGATATGTGTAGCAAAGACTGTGATTGTTAAGCTTAATTGTCAATGTGAGTAGACTTAGAATCTCCTGGGAGACTGAGGAATGTGTCTGGGTGTTTTGTGAGGGTGTTTACAGAAAGATTAATTGAGGGGGAAACATATCCTGAGTGTTTGTTAGTGTGATCCCATGGGCTGGAGGCCTGAGTGGTTCTCCTTTCTCCTATGACCTGGCTGCCATGATGCAAACACCTGCCCTCTGCAGCACACTTCACTGTCAACATATGTTGGTAGTACAAAGTCAGAATATCGCCTGGGGAACATGGAATAAAAAGAGAAGAGGAAGCTTTCAAATTCTAGGGAACATGAGTATTTATAAACAATAGGTACTGTCAAAGGAGAACAGAGTGAAAAAGCAGACAAAAGAATCACAAAGCCTGAGAGGGTGGTTCAGAGGGACCACAGGAAGTGAGTGGTGACCACATGCTGTGGAGAAGAGGACCACAAGATGCCATGGAGGAGAGGACCATGGAAAGTGAGTGATCAGATTCCAGGGCAGATGGAGACTTGTGTTCCTATGAAGCTGATAATGTGGAGATTATTTGACCTTAGCAGAAGAAGGGCTGTAGAACATTATATGCAAATGCCAGGGTTCTGTGAGCTTGGGAGGAAGATAAGGACACAGAGACAGCAGGTAGACTAACTCTGCTGAGGGTATCTATGGGTGAAGGAAGAAGAGGATGGTACTGTTGAGATACTGCTCTGAAGGGAGACGCTACTTATGATAGGAGATGATTGACCATGCTTGTGACTGTTGAAATCACTGAGAGGAATCAAGAGTGAATGAAGCATCTAGTTGATAGTTGATAGAGCGAGATAACAAGATAGTAGGATGGTGTAGGCATTATATACCTGGCCCTGAAAGCTTCATGTCCATCTCACAAAGCAAAATGCATTCAACCCTTCTCCAAGAGTCACCAAAGCATTAAAGTTTCAAGAATTGTTCAAAATCCAATTCAAAGTCTCCTTTAAGATCTAAGGGAAACTCTTAACTATGAACAACTGTAAATTTAAAAAAAAAATAAGTCACATACTTCCAACAAACAATGGTACTGGATAGGCATTCCTATTACAAAGAGGAAGAAAAGAGTACCAATAACACTAGAGCAAACCCCAGTCAGGAAACATTAAATTCTACAGTAACATAATCCCCTCAGTCATGCCCCTACTTCCAATAGTACCACCATCTGAGAAATCAAGCCTTTAATCTGTGACCCTTTGAGAGACAGGAACACCTCACTTCCCAGATCTGCCTGGGTGCTGTCTGACCCAGGCAGATCTGGGAGCACTGAAAACCACATTATGGGATGTGCATTCTGAACATTTCACAGGCCATTCATAAGATAACTCATATTCAGTCCCTTCTGTAAATTTTGCTTTTATTTCCTCAGATGAAGTCATGAGGGCCATACCCAAGCTGTGTGAATACATGGCTCAGGCTGAGCCCAAAGTTTTTTCTTCTCGGTTCTAACTGTCCCTAGGCCTAGGCCTGGAAGCTTCTACCTCTGTACAATCTAATCTTCCAAGTTGAGTGATTCAATCTAGCTTCTAATGGCTTCTGATTAAATTGTTCTTCCTGGCCTCATATTGACTTTGGCACTATGTTCTAATCTTCTGGCTCCTCCTCATTCTCTGGCTCACTCTGTCTTATCTGTGTCTAGCTTTCTCTATATATATCCTGTGTCTGTAAAACTGCCATACCCACCCACCACTCACCACCACATTTTTTTCTCTCTTGCTGCCCTAAAGTAGTCTCTTTTCCTTTGCTGTTCTCCCGTGAGTTAGGCATATTCTATCACTCATGCATTCTGTCAAATCTTTCTCTGATTCATCACTTTGTCTGCCCCTCAATTAGGCATCACTTTCAAACATGGCTTCTTCCTTTTGCAAACTGACCTTACCTTCATTGTTAGGGATTAAATATGTGTACTAAGAGCCTGTCTGTATTCCAGTTGGATCGTATCTTTGGATATGATCCCTTGCCAGAGCAGCCATGTTGCTGGATTAAAATTCCTCTACACCTTCCTTCAATTCAAACAGAATTTCAGTGATCATATTAAAATATGCTATCTGCCAAATACAGGCCAAGGGCTTCAGAAATATGTTTTTCCATGTTTACTGTGATTTGTCCACATTTCTTTCTATTTATACAAAAAAAAATCTATGCCTAGTCTATATTTCACTCCCCTCTGGAAACTCCATCATGCCAGCCATCACATCTTTTGAATTTAGTCCTTATGTTCTAAATAATACACTTTGTTATCTGAGCATATTTTGTTCTAGTTTATTTTGCTTCACCAATTAAACCATATGCTCTTCCAGGATAGAGATTTGACATATGAATTTTTAATGTCTCCAATATATGCTAAGGCACTTGGGACCTAGTAAGCCCTCAATAATTGGAATTATACTTTAATTTAACGGACATGCACTTCTGCCACAGTGATGGCTGAGTGCTATAACTAAGCTTAATAATAAACTCTCTGGGGAACACTCATGGGGGCATGAATACTTTAAGTTACAAGGTCAGAATCAAGAAAGACAAAAGATAAAAAAGTATAAAAAGCAATTAAGTAGAAATTTATATATTTTCACCCCACTTTAGAGATACATTAAAGCAAATACAATGACAGGCTAATGTTGGAGCTTTGCTGGAAGCCAGTTGCTACACAGATAGATCTTTTGTACCAACTTAAGTTTCAGTGAAGTGACAGGATTATTCTGGTTTCTGTCTTGGTAGAAGCAGCTGTTGAGCCAGGAAACCAGAATCTAGAACTAACTTTAGGGTACTTCTTTAAAATAGAGCTCAAATGATCTAGCTCAAGAGAATAAAAATTAGCAACAGAGATTCTACATTTGTCTGTTACCTATGAATAGGAAAATGAGGTTGGGATGGAGGGGGGAGGAAAAGGCATTTGGAAGATCCAAAATAGAACCTTAAATGATAACACAGAGGAGGCCAATTCCCAGCACGGCCTCCCTTGATTCTGCTTACTTTCTTCATTACTCATTTGATATTACAAACTCTTACCTTTCTGCATTACTTGTCTTGCTTTAGGATTCTATAATTTTAATCTTCATTCTATTTCTACTTCTTCTTTATATCCTCTACCACTTATCCTTGAAGTTGTACACAAAGTGTTTTCAACACAAAGCTTTATTTCCATGGGCAAAGTATAGTTTTATACTGAGAAGGAGATTGGTGATTGTTCAGGGATCAGCCTTGGAACCTTTCTTGAGTAGTAGATCTTTCTGGTTCTGGCTTAGATTGTTTGTGTCAGCCTAGTATTCTATAATGTCACAGTAGGAATTATCTTTCTGGTATACCATTAAAGCTTAGAGTGCAGTAAAGGAGCTCACTACCAATTCTTAATTTAAACTCATTATAACCTTGTATTGATTCATGTGTTTCACGTAATTGTGCACATTTCTTTTTTAAGATTTATTTATTTCATTTGTATGCGTACATGGTCACTGTCTTCAGACACACCAGAAGAGGGCATCAGATCCCATTACAGATGGTTGTGAGCCACCATGTCATTGCTGGGCATTGAACTCAGGACCTGTTGGAGGAACAGTTAATGCTCTTAACCTCCGAGTCATCTCTCCAGCCAGCATACATTTTTTATTAATAAAATGTAACTTTTAGTTTGTCAGTTTATTTAAAATATCTACTACTATGTGGCAGTCACTGGTCTAAGAATACAGAGATGAATAAACTGTATCCTGGCTCTTCTGGATTTTTTAAAGATTAAATCATGTCTGTTATATTCTCTAAAGACTTCATTTTCAGCTCTACCACTTCCTAGGGCAAAACATCCTCCCTTTGAGGGACAGAACACAAAGAGTAGCCTGCTATTTTATCTAGGCTTAATGATTCATGAAATGGACATTACTTTGTAAAGCACTTGTGGGAAGCGGGGTCAGTGAGAGATCCAGGTCAGATCTGAGAAGGCTGGCACCCAAGGAGTTGAGGACCATTAAAGTCTAGGGTGGTCCTTGCTTTCCTGCCTCTGCTCCTGAGTCACCTCTTGTCTCAAACAATCTTGGATTGTCAGCCAAAGTCACTGGGAGGGTAACCAACCCCTCTCTTCCTTTTGAATACCCAGTGCTCTCAACACTTGGAGCAAGTGCTTTGCTCAAGTGTCCTTGAATCTTCATAGAACAATAGCCTTGGTAGACAGGATTGTTAGAAATTCTACCTACTCACTTTTAAATTCTGCAAATCGGATAGACTGTTTTTATCCTCCTTATCCCTGAGATGGGGAAACTGAGACTCAAAAGGTGAAGGGTATAAATAGGAGAATCATGCCAGGAATCGAGCAGGGATTTCAACCTGAGTCTAGAAGAATACCCCCCGCCCTTTTTTTTTCTTTTGGATAGGGTATTGCTGTGTAGCACAAGCTGTCCTTAAATGTCATATCCTTTTATTTCACCTTACCCTGAAGTGTTATGATTGCAGCAATGTACCATAATGCCTGTTAAAATCATCAGTTTAAAAAAAAATGAAACCGAAAAACAAAACTCCAACCAACCGTTCCCCCTTCCCCACCAACAGCTTACACTTCCCTTGTTTGAGATTTTTTGTGAGTTTCGTGAATCACAGGAGAGGAACTAAGATCTACTGGGTCTGCTCCACCACTAAGTGGTCTTTTTCCAAGTCAACTGAGCAAATTTTCAGTCATGTCCTGAGCTTGGGTCAAAGCTGCAGTTAAAGACGAATACAAGAGAGATTTGTTGTCCTCCAGAAACTCAGACCATGTGGAGAACGTACAAGAGCTAGGGGCATCATGTTACGGATGGCTGTTTGATTATGCTGTTTCCTGTACTCATCCATTCATTTATTGAACAAGAAAATCATCTGACAGAATAGTATCAATTAAAGAACAGCAGTCCCCTCTTCCCCACCATCGCCATCACAAGTTACCTCACGGAGCCTAGCATGAGGAAACATTTTTCTTTTTGTACACACTTTAATTTTTTTATACAGTATATTTTGATCATTTTCCCCTCCTCCCAGAACCTCCCTACCACTAAACTTCCTACCCCCAACTCTCTTAAAAAATACCTCTCAAAAGCACAAAAATGAAAACCAGAACAAGCAAAAGATCAGTCCAACAATAAGAAATGTCGAAATAAAACAAAAACTACACAAAAACATAACCATAGAGTTCGTTTTTTGTGTTGGCCAACTACCCGTGGGCATGAGGCCTGCTCTGGAATGTGGCTGATTTACCCAGTGACACTCCACTGGAGAAACTGATTGGGAGGCAGTCCTTGACGCTCCGCATCTGAGACAAGCAATCCAATACTGTAGCTCTGCGTGTCTTCTAATTAATAAATACACTAGTGATGAAATCACTGTTGTTGTCTTTGGCAGACACTGAAGTAAATTTCTTTTAATCTGGTGGGTTATAAATTTAGTATCAACTCCCAAAATAACACTATATCAACCAGATACCTTGTTTCACAATATAAGCCCCTGTAAAGCACTGTCAATCATTTTTTATAGAGGTGTCTTAAACAGTTGTCCCCTGTTTTCAATACATAACTTAATATTCAAACTCAGGAAACTTACGAAGTTTAATATAGCAGTAAGTCCTTTCACAAGATCCATTCTTTGTGCCTGAGTTAATAAATGCTCATATTAATAAAGTCGTGAGCAAGAGAAGCCAGAGCCTCCTGAAACCCCTGTAATTACAGTGGAGAAAAGTGGAACGATGTGCCTTGATTTCCAACATCCAGACTTCTTGGAACAAGCTCATTTGGACAGGAGCCAAGAAATAAGTCTCTCTGCTGCAATTCTCCACGGCTTTGTGCAAATAGCAATGGGCTTGAGGCAAGGAAGGTTAACTTGGAATAGATTCTATTCTTTTATTTTTCTTTCCCTGGGTTTCTTCATTAACTCCTACATCCTGCTATGAGAAAATTCGTTTTCAAGTGTCGCATCTTTTAGCAGTTTCCATACTTTCAGGATACATCAGGTGAAAGTAACATGTGGATAACCTTCCCTGACAGGCCCTTTTCATTTATGACTCGAGTTTGGGTTCCTACCCAGGTTTTCAGTTTACATTCCCGCTCCAACCTACTGGACACTTATTTGAACACTCGGTCCAGTCCCTGCTTCTCATCCTTGAACCAGAAAGCTCTGAGTGGCGAGGTCACACTTTACCCCGTTAGATTCCTGCACAAGGCTAATGCACAGAGCCCCGGAGCGCACGCACAGCCCCGTTCCGTGGCCACACGGTTCCCGCCCCGTGCCACGCCGCCTCATAGCCCGACCGCCGGTTCCCGAGGGGGCACGGCCGCTTCCGGGAGGTCGTCCATGCAGCTCCCGGGGCCACCGGTCCCGCCCCGCTTGCAGCCCGCGCGTGCGCGCTTGGCCGCTGGAGCGCGCCTGGGCGCGAGCCCCGGAGGGGCGGAGCAGCGCCGCTCGCAGTTTGTCCCCGCCTCCTCCCCGCGGCGTTCCGTTGTCGCCCTGGCAACCCGAGAGCGGCAACGGCGGAGGCGCGGGAGTCCGGCGCCGCCTCTCGGCCGCCCCGCAGTAGGCAGCGGCCGCCCGGCCCGCGCTGTCCCCGCCTCCCGGCCCGCCCTCGCCGGCCAGAGTGAGCGACCGCCAGTCCGCGGATCCCGGCCGCTGTTCGGGCGCGCGCAGCTAGCGGGCGCGACTATGCCAAGATGGTCTTGCAGGCGCGGAGCAAGCACCGGGACGCGGCTCCCAGGCCGCCCCGGTCGGCCCGCTCGTCGCCGCCGCCACTGAGTGGGGCATCCGATGTGGGCGCTGGGGAGCTGGGGCCAGAGCGCTCGCCGCCGTCGCCGGGGCGCAGGGGCACCGCGAGCAGGAAGGGGCCCCGCGCAGAGACCGCCGCGCCCGCCCCGGACGGCCTCGCGGGCCGCCTGGCGGCCGGGCTGCACTGGGCGCTGGGCCTGCGGCTCGGGCGCGGCCGGACCTGGAGCACGCTGCTGCTAGGTGAGCCAGTTAGCAGCCCTCTCTGACTTTTCCCGGGACGCTCCTTCCTCCTCCCTACTCCTCCCCACTCCTTCCGGGGCTCAGCTTCTCGCATCCTCCGCCCCGCCGTCCGCCCCGGCTTTTAAAAACATGGCCCCGAGATCAACAGCTGCTCGGCTGGCCGCGGGCGGGTCGGTCCGCGCCGAAGAGACAGGCTTCTGCCTGCAAAGACAGTTCACTCTTTGCCCCTGGCTCAGCCGCTACTTCCGAGGATGGTTTGCTTGGTGACGCGAGCGATTCCTGGAGCTCGAAATACTCAGGTTTCCTGTCTTAGAAAGTTGCCAAACTTATAATTAAATTTTAGCGTGCTTTTTCCCTTCTTGGCCGCAAACACTGAGGGTGGCACTTCGTGGTTCTGTCACTTTGCAGGCTATATCGTGTTTTGGATGCCCAAGCTTTAACCTTGACTCCTGGCATCTCTACCTTCTTCCATGCACTAAATGGATGGGTTGTAACTGTGTGTCTGAAAGGAATAAAGTTGAAGCATTCACGTATGGACGGTCTTCTGGGTTCGTTTTCCGATTGACTTTGTCGGATAAGGCAAGTTTATAGAAGTTGGATTAATAGGCCTAATTTTTCCAAGCCCTTCATAAAGATTCTGTAATATTTTTGCGATGGGATTTAGCTGTTGAATTATGTAGTGATATTTTCTTACTATCTTTTCACTGTTGCTTAATGACCTCTAAGAGTTTGGAGTGCTTGGAGTTTGGGGTTTAACAGACTATACAGCAAAATCAGCCTTCCTGTGGGGACAGCCTCTACTGCAGCCATATAGTTACTGAAGGCCAGTCATGGCTGTGTTTGTGGGTTCAAGAAGGCTAGCGTTGTTACTAGGATTTTCTTTCTTTTTTTAATAGTTGGGCCAAGATTTGGCAAATTGATTATTTTCATCCTGCCTTCCTCCAGCAGAGAGCTTGGGAACCTGGCAAGTGTACAGGTTAAATTCACCTTGGGGAGGCAGCGTGGTACAGTGGATGAGGTTGAAGGCAATCAGAGCTGGTGCAGAGTGCTTGATTTTGGTATAGGTCTCACTTTGAGGGCCTTTCCTTCTGTGTTATATGAAGTTACCCCATCCTCTACTTACCCAGGGATGTCCTGAAGAGCAAAACTAAAAACTCCGTGGGTGATGCATGTTTGTGCCCAAAGCATTTAATAGCATCAGTTCCTATGAAAAAGCAAGTGCATATCCTGATTTCTGATCCCATAACAGAATAAATTTCCAGCTTTCATGAATGGCTAGTATAAACAGAAACTGTAGTAAAGTAAGGGGCGACACTGTTTGTTTTAGGGAGAAATAATAGATTTTATAGGATACAGCTTTTTTTGATGTCTTCTGGTACAGTTCCTTTGGATTTTCTTATACTGGATGGCTTATATTTGGCTTTAGTAATGCCCTTGCAGAAATACCATTTTGTGCAATGCATCAGGGTATCATTTCTCTTGATTTGCAGTTTTTGACGTTGTAAGCAGAAGTACAATGAATGTGGCAGACCACTGTCTTAGATGTACCCTGGCTAGAGGTCACAGGGATATGGAGTTGGGAGGAACACCACAGTCTTTGTCTTCTTGCTGGCCATCTGCTGTGAGACCACACAGCACCGGGAGAGAAGACTCTGCTGAATGATCAGACCTGATGTCCTTGGTTCAGCTCAGGCCCTGTACCCTCAAGACCGGTATCCATAGTGATATCCTTTGTACCACCATGTTGCCAAAGCTCAGAAAACCACTGATCCTGCAGAGGGGTTCTAGCAATTTCCATGTGTTTGTGGGCTGCATCATTTCCTCCGACTTTGTCCTCCAGTGTGGGTGAGAGCTGCATTTCAGGCTGGAGCTTCTCCTTAGTCTTCCATGTTGAGAGGTGTGGCTAGTCACTTGTTGCTTGAATTACTTTTAGCTGCTCAGCTCTAAGATCTACATACTAAGCTGTGACAAATGGCTTTCTTCGTTATTTTATAATAAATTTCCTAACTTGGAGTGCCATTGTAGCGGCACATGTTAGAACTGGTTAGAGCGTGTCTTCCTGTGTACTGGACACTGATAAGTTACTTGCCACGGTGGCTCTTCCCACTGTTGTGCAGCAACGAGCAGTGCCTGTTTTAATGAGTACGTATGATTTCCTTATATGTGGACATTACTACTTATTCTAATGGTGGCAATTAAAGAGGTTCAAAATGTTTATTTTTAAAAGTTTCAGTTCACTTGCTCCCAGCTACAGGAGGCAGTGGTCGAGCGAGAACCTTGAAAATGTTTTCAAACTTTTCTGACTACAGCAAATAATATAAGTGGCCTCCAACTTGCTCCCACCATAGAAAGCCCATCCTAGTACACAGATATGTCTATATAGATTTCTGTGCTCAGGAAAGAAGCACTAATAACTGAGCTATTTTCAGAGGTTAGAACAGGGTTGAGAAACCTACAAAAACTGTTAAGGCCATGAACAGTGGGAACGTACCGCTGTAGAAGAGCGAGGCTTGGAGAACCGGCTCCGTCAGGAAGTGTGCTCAGCTGTGCTTGAGGGAGCCCAAGAAGAGTTACACAGCCTTCCCACTCTCTGGTCTCCTGCTTGTAGTGACCTTGCAGGCTACTGAAACAGCCTGTAGAGCCAACCTCCTGGGCCTGGGTTAGGGCCCAGGTGGAGGATGGACAGTAAGTAGCCAGCAAAGTTCCAGCTCATACCACCTTTCAATAAGTTCTTTTTCTCTCTTTCCATGTGTGCTGGTTAATTTTAACTGTCATTTGACGGAGCTTTAGAATTACCGGGAAGAGAGTCGTAGAGTTACCTATCTCAGCTCGGCCAGTAGAGTAGGAGGTTGCCTTCTCTGTGGACTGATGGACCCAGGCGGTTATTTGCTGTGCCATTCCACTCGCTAGGCAGTGAGCGAGGAGGAAGCTGGGTGAGACCGAGCAAGCGAAAATGAATCCACTGTGAGTGGGATGCCTTGGGCTCTTAGTTGCCTTCCCTGTAGTATGGGCTGTAACCTGGGATTTTAAGTCAAGTGAACCTTTCCCTTCCCTGTGTTGCTTTTGGTCAGGATATTTCGTAATAGCAAGAGAAATGAAACTGGGACTTCCACGTGGTCTCATGCCTCTCTTCCCATGCTTGCCTCAAACTGGTTGGGCTTCTGAGCCAAGAATTTAGCTTTTTAACATTTGGTTTAGGGATGTGGAAGATGAGAGATCTGGATTAGACCAGCAGTTCTTAACCTGAGCTGTACACTGGAGCCGCCTGAACTCCTAAAATGAACCACATATCAGACCACTTAATTATGTATCTAGGGTGTGTAGATATGGCAATGGGGGAAGTGCAGTAATGGGTTTTAAATGGTTATTTGTTTGGAGTGTGGGGAATTGACTTCTGGGCTTCATACTTCTTAAGTAAGTCCTGTATCTCTGAGCTTTTTTGAAGCACATGGGTATCCTTGGGAAATGGGATTGTCATGGCTGAAGTCTACTCAAACTGGATATCCCAACTTTTATTTATTTATTTTTCATTTATTTACTATGTGTGCTCACCCACATGCATGCATGCACATGTGCATGTGTGTGTATGTGCATGTATATGTATGTATGTGCGTGTCTGTGTGTATGTATATGTGAGTATGCATGTGTGTAGGGAGTGTATGTTTGTGTGTGTCTGTGTAGGGCATGTGTGTGTGTGTTCGTCACAGTGCTTGTGTGTCAGGATAACTTGTAGGTTTCAGTTCTTTCCTACTGTGTGGATGTCTGGGCTAGAACTCAGGTTGTCTGGCTTCATGGAAGGCACCTTTATCCACTGAGTCTCTGCTCTGCTCTACCCTCTTTGTTGAAATAGGCACAAGAACTATCCAGTTGCTATAGTTCCCATAATTTGTATTGTTTCCTCAAAGTGGGGGCAAAGTTGCCCATTGCCTGATGGAGCCTCATCTTTCTTACACCTACCTGTGTCCTGCACCTCATTAAAAGAAGGAAGAAAAGTTCTGGTAATTGGAGCTCTGTTTCAGGGTAGAAGTGAAAAAAGTGTGTATTGAACATGTACACAAAACATGCTAGCAGTCCAGGACTGTAATATAAGATGCCATTTGTAAAAATTGTTAAAAAGTAACTGGTGGTTTGAATAAAAATGGGCTCCAGTGGTCTCACATATTTAAATGAAAATGCATGGGAGAGGTATGGATCTCTAGGGAGTGGTCCTACTTGAGAGGAATTAGGAGGAGTGGCCTTGAAGTAGATGTGGCCTTGTTGGGGGAAATATATCATTGAGGATGGGGTTTGGGGTTTCCAAAGCTCAAATCAGGCCCAATGTCTCTTCCTGCTACCTGTGGATCCAGATGTAGAACTCTCAGCTCCTTCTCCAGCACCTTGTCTACCTGTGGGCTACCATGCTTCCTGTCATACTGATAATGGACTAAACTTTCAAGCTGTAGGCCAGCTCCAGTTGAATGCTTTCCTTTATAAGAGTTGCCATGGTCATGGTCATGGTGTCTCTTCACAGCAATCACAGTGACTAAGACAGAAGGTTATGTCACTTTCACACTTCTGGTCTGGTTCCTGTGGCAACTGCAATCCCCATGAGATTCATGATGTTTTGGGTGGGACTATCCTGTGTTCTGAGGGACTGTCCTGTGCCTTGCACAGGGTTTCACAGCGTCCCAGGTTCTACCTAGTGGCACTTATCCAAGTGGTGGCAGCCAGAGTGCTTCCCAAACACTGGCCAGCGTGACTGGAGAGGCAACCACCATACTGAAACTGTTGTTTCAAAAGTCATGGCTTATGAAAGCTTGTGACAAGCCAGGAACAGGGAGGAAGCCTATAGAGGCAGAGAGTTGAGTATGGCTGGGTACTGGGACCTGGGATGGGCCAGCAGGGTTGTGGTGTGGTGTGCTGTGCTGTGCTGTGGTGTGGTGGAAGCCACCTGGTATTACAGAGCTGACCTGAATTGGAAGGCCTGTTTCTATACTCAGAAGCTGTTTCAACTCTTCTTCAATGTTTTCCATCCTTGCCTTATCTTTAAGATGGGGATAGTACATGCCAAATAGTGTGTGTGTGGTTTCTTTATATTCCCCATGTACCAGGTGCATTCTGGGAAAAGGATAGACAACAAAACTGTACAGCCTACTCCAGTGGAACTTAGATTCTGGAAGTAAGAATACATGATTAGGTGGTTTCACTTCATAGTAAGTGCATTGGAGGAAAGGAAGGGCTTCTGCATCGGAGAAAGTGAAGCAAAGTGAACAGATGATTCCCAAAGTCAGGGAATGACCATGTTAATAAAGCCAAGAAAAGCCATGGCAAGGCACTCTGTGCTTGACCTTTGCCATACGGTGAAGAAGCAGTGGGAGCTATCTCAAGGCTGAGCTGGTGTGAATTGTACAGAGGATGACAGGGTTCATCTCTCTCCCAAGGACATGTGGGAAGAAAGGGACAGGTCTCAGTTATCCTGTCAAGGAGGAAAGGTAGCCTGTACACCAGATCTGGATAGGAGCTGGGTTTATTCCTGTAGCAGTGGAAAGCCCCTCAGATGTTTACGTTTTAATTTTGAGAACTCTGTGCTAGAAAAATGAGTTGAGACAATGCAAAGACAAGGGAGACTTCTATCCCCACCCTGAGGTGGGGCTCTGTCAGGGCCCACACGAGTTGTTGACATGAATAGAGGGCACGGCTGTAGAGGCAGTAAGAAGGGGATAGCTTTCAGATGGGATTTGGAGGTGAAATTGTAGAGCTTGGGGATGACTAGATCTTGGTGTGTGGGAAAGGAGGGGGCTTGTTTTCTAGGGGAGACAGTGAAGACTGTACAGATGTGGAACAGGACAGGTTTGATGGAAAAGAGTAAAGATTGTATCCCAGTTACACTGTAATTGAGGTGTGTGGGATCTCCAGTTGGAAATGTCAGGTGGTGATAAGACAGACTAGATCTGACTGGGCTAGACAGTGATAAGTTTCCATCTAACAGGGGATATTCAGTCAGGTTACTTGACTTCATACACCACAAACATTGTACACTGGGGTCAGGGTCATTGATGCAGATGAACTCATTTAACGGTAGACTGCGGCCCGACCATGGCTTGTGACTGTCGTGTTTACTAAGCAGGGGATGAGAAGCACATAGGTGCTTTGTACCTTAGGCAAGGTCACCCCTCATCTTCTGAGTCCATGTTCTCAATTGCTGTTTAGTGTTTCCTTTGGTGAGCATGAAGAATGTGGACACATGGAGCCCTCCAGCCTGTTCTGAGAAACCCCGGCAGTTTGTGCAAGGACAAGCTTCTGCCTTGTTTCTTTCTTCAGAAGAAGTAAGGAAAAGGAATTATATATAGAGAGATAGTAGAATGAAGAATGGAAAGAAACCAGGTTAGTGCTTGGGCTGTAGGTGGAGAGAAGCTTAAGTGTGAAGCTCAGGGAACACTGGCCCCTCCTGTGCGGACTGTCAGGCAAGAGCTTGGACTGAGCCAAGCGAGCAGCTGTGAGGTGTGCTTCTGTTAGTTACGGAATCCCAGCAAGGCCAGAGAAAAGATGGAAACTTGGGGTTTTGAAACCAATTTCTTTCTCCCTTTCTAAAATAGACTTCTGATTAACTCTTAAGAATATTTAGAATCACCTAAATATGCCTTATTATTAGTAAGGCGCTCTAAACATGAAGTCTCTGAACATTAGGCATTCACAAGCACTGAAACTGCATGCAGTGAACTTAGTTCACTTCTTGTAAGTATAAGGCTGTATTCTTTGTGATTTCTTTTTGTCATTAATAAGACATTGATACTGAAAGAGATTGAAATTTAATCTCTCTCTCTCTCTCTCTCTCTTGTTCTCTCTCTCTCTCTCTCTTTCTCTCTCTCTTTTGTTCTCTCTCTCTCTCTCTCTTGTTCTCTCTCTCTCTCTCTCTCTAGATCTCTCTTGCTCTCTCTCAACAGCTGGTCATTTTAAGTTTTATCCTACTGTATTGTATTAGTGTATCTTAATGAGTGTAAAGATGTATTAATGTCTTTTCTAAGTTTAATTAATGACATTTTCATTTCATAGACTAAAAAGCTTTTATTTACATATTTACTTGTAAACTTACATTTTGGATTCATCTTTCACAGTTAGCTGAGATTTGCCATTGGGACATTTCTAGGAGATAATTTGTTAATTTCCTTTATTCCAGTGCTTACCAGTAATCAGAACTAGTAGAAGTCTCATGCACTTCTAGATACACACTTTTAACCCCGTGAAGAAACTCATTTCCTGTGGGTGATCTTTTATAACCAATCAAGAGTCACTTCAGAAGATTATATTTTAAAAGTAGAGTTAACTTTGAGAATGCGTCAGTCTACAACAGTTGTGGAATGTGCTTTAATAATATTTTTATTTTCTTACCACTATTATGATTAATTGAAAAAATAAATAAAAAGAGGTCATGGGGCTGGAGAAGTGGCTCTGCAGTTAAGAGCACTGACTGCTCTTCTAGAGGACCTGAGTTCAATTCTCAGCAACCACATGGTGGCTCACAACCATCGGTAATGGGATCTGATGCCTCTTCTGGTGTGTCTGAAGACAGCTACAGCATACTCATCATATATATAAAATAAATAAAATTAAAAAAAATGGAGGACATGACAGTTCCTAAGGGTTGAGGTTTTTATTATGGATACAAGGGAGAACATCTGGGAGAGTCCAGAGTGGACATGACTAGCAGTCTGGACCTGGCCATATGAATAGAGTGCAGAGGGCGAAGGGAGAGGGAGGGAGGGGAACCAGGAGCAGTGGCCAAGAGGTCAAGGGGCCAAAAGGTAAAAAGAGATGAATAACCAAAATGGCTGGGTTTTATAGGGAGGAAGAGCTGGAGGACGTGCAGCCCAGCCCCTGGGCTGGAGAGTTCAGGGTAGGGGGTGGAGTGCACCAGCCAGGAGGATCCCGCCACAGGTGGGGACTGAGGGGTGTTCTGAGACCCTGGATCAGTCCACTTTGATATGTTAATAGGCATCTCTGTTAGCCTTTTGTTTGAGGTTGAGACCTAACC
>NW_021604598.1:5296361-5311240 GCF_004785775.1 Grammomys surdaster | reverse complement strand
TTAATAGGCATCTCTGTTAGCCTTTTGTTTGAGGTTGAGACCTAACCCAGGCCCTTTAGTGGACAGTTAAGTCTTCCGTCTTCTTTGTTAGTGTCTTTCCCGATGTTTGACTCCTTCTGAATTAGCTGATTGTCAGGTGTGCCTTCTAGCACCAGAGCCATCACATGAGGAATACTGGGACCTCAATTTATAATTGTGACTTAATGTAGAGGTAACTGTTGACATAACTGTCACCCAAAGCATTGACAAGATACTTGTGTTTGGCTCACAGCCTGATAAGGATGGAGGTGGTTTAAATGTTCTTTAACTGTAGCTTCAGCTGGATCTTAGAGCACAGCTTCTGTGTAAATTGACCAGTCACTTATAGAGTTTGCTGCCTAGGAAAATTTTTAATTTGGGAAAATTTTTGTAATTGTCCTACCTTCATTCTTGCTCATGGCTGTCTGCATAATTCTTATTGTGCCTCTGCAGTTCTACTAGTTAAAATTTGTTTTTAGAAGATCTTGTTTTTTTTTTTTGTTTGTTCCTCACTATCTTTAATATTTACAGAAATCTCCCAAGTAATGTTATTGTTGAGAAATTTACCGGTGTGGGCATCATTCTTGAGTTCCCTGGGTGAGGTTTGGGCTTGCAGCCAACTCTTTGTCAGTCCTATTGGTCAATCGTAGACCTCAGATCTGAAGCGTAGACAACAATCAAAGGCCCATTGGTGGGAATAGGACCTCAGATTCCCTGAGCCTAGTTGATTCATTAGAGAGAGCAGAGATTTCTGTTTCTGCACATTTGGAGAATCATTCTGATTTCTATATCCACAGATCTATCTACCCTCAACACCATCTTCATTTTGATTTCCTGTTTAATTTTGAAAACATGAATAAATTCTGAATTTAAGGAAGGATAATTGGTTGTTTGGCAGTGCTATTAAAAAAAGATACTTAATAAGTCATGTTTTCTGAGTCATTTAAGTTAAATGATAAGCTAAATCTTGTGATACCCACAGGCAGTTTGCAATTTGAAGGGGTTTCATTATCTTAATAGCATTAGAATGCTTTATCAGGGAATAAGCTTGTTTAAAATTACTAAAGACTTGTATCTTTCTGTCCCATCTTCCCCTGTGATCCCTGAGCTTTAGGTGAAAGAATTGGATTTTAGATGTATGTGTCAGTTGATGCTAGACACCAGCCACACGATCACTTGTTACCTGTATCTGCAGTCACTGGCTGTGATTTTCTGTAATGGTCCAGTCTGTAGCAAGGAAACATTCCTTTGAGTGGTGAGGACTGCATTAACGGGTGGGTATACGAATAAATATTTAGAATATAGTTAGGGATTATGCTGATTTAGTAATGGTAGATATAGGTTCTCCTTCAAGATAGGTGACTTCCCGAGCCCTGGGAAGTTGACTGGGTTTCTAGTTCCAGACATGACTTCCCTCTTGTTGATTGGGCCTTAAGTCCAACCAGCTGGTGTTTACCACCAAGATATGTGTGCCACTGTTACACTTAGGGCTATTGTACCACGGTAGTCATTAATTAGTTCAGAGGTATCATAGTCGAATAGACTGTTGGTTGTTTGTGGAAGTTTGTGCATGGTGCCTTTTGATATCATGAAAGGTAGTCTTTAGGGCGGAAGCTTTCAGATCAGAAGCAGCTTGGATCCTCCAGTTCATGTGTCAGGCTCTAACGCCATATATATACAGATGACTTATATGAACCAAGAAGGTTATATTTATATGTTTGTGTGTGTGTGTATGTGTGTGTACTTGTGCTTGTCTTTGTATCTTGTCCTATGTTAACGAAACCTGCATTCTACACTTTGCTCAAATTTATCAGGTTTTGGAATTTCCCTCTGCATGCTCAGAAGAATATTATTTTGTTTGTATACTTTATTTATTTGTTCTTAAAACAATAAGATACATTGTGTTTTGCTAATGAAGAGGAAGTTAATGTATGGGAATTATCAATGCGGGTCATTGTTTGATTTAGAAATATTTTTAAAATATAGCCTTACGCTATATTTTAAAAGAAAGATAAATTCACTGCCTTTAAAACATGTCTTGTGTTTTGTACATACATTCATATTTAAAATATGTGAGGGCTGACTTCGTGTGTTTTCTATTAAGAGTCCCAGCCATGTTGTCTATGGGACGGCAGTGTAGATTTTCTGTGCTTTGTTATTTTCATGTATTCATTTAGAACACATTTTTTTTTCTTTGAATCTGTTGTGATTTCTAAGACCTTTTTTTCCATGTTACTTCACTCTTTTGGCTAATGTGCTCAGTATTTCCAAGTCTGAACTTGGAGTCAGGGAAACCTGAACTCTCTTCCATATTTTGTCGCATCCTTGCTGCATGAGACCTTGGGCGCCTTGGGAGAAATAAAAGCTACTAGTTCTTTATATGGACTCCTGGATATCTTATAATATTGATGAGCAGACATTCATAATATCATTATAATTAGGAGTTTCTAAGATTTTTTTTCTTAGCTCTTGTCTAATACTGTTTTGCTCAGTGCCAAATGTTGGTCATCATTCCATACCACTGTGAGTTCTAGACCTTACCAGAGGTGGTTTCTTTAAATCCGGATGTGAATTTTAAATGCAGCTTTGCTTCTCATTTTGAAACTTAATGTCTGGATTAGGTAAATTGAACTGGTGCCTTCTTTCCCCAATCCCAAAGAGGGAGCAAAGGAAAGGGATCAAACCCCACAGGGATTTGACGTTTGTGGAACAGGAAGTCCAGTGCTGGTGGTAAGAGCTGTGAGTCCTACTTACATTAAGCACTGCAGGTGAGGTGAGTGCCTCCCTCTCCCCGTTCTGTACTCTGCAGATGAGACTCGTAGGCTAAGTTGATGATGTCTTATAAAACCTGAAAAGCATTTCTTCTTAGGAAGGGCTTTTTTATAAGAAGGGAGTTTATGAATTTTTACTCTTTCCCTTCCTGAATCCTCATTTGGGAGCTTTTGAATTTGTACCTTCCTTTTCCTCATCCCTTTCTGTCACCGCCCTCCAGGCCTCCACATCTTACCTGAAGGAATTGTCAGCCTGCTCCTTTCGCTGAACATGATATCACAATTGTACCACTTCTCAAAGTGTGGACTATGTGAACTACTTGAGGGTTTACTAATCATGTATGATTTCGAGCCCCTATCCCTGTTGAATCAAGATCTAAGAGTGGGACCCAAGAATGCAGTGGTGGTGTGCTCCTCCCAGGGCTGTGCTCCAAGGCCACCTAGTTCTGTAGAGGTCTGCTAGGGAATGTCACGGAGCTGCCTGTGTCTTCTACAGGCTTCTTGAAATGTTGATTGTAGGTTAAGAGGCAAGGCTGTGGTCTGAGATTCTACATTGTCACCTTGCTCCTGGGTAATAAATCCCTGTTGCCTTCAGGAGACTTACTAAGGGACTCTTCCATTTTGACAGTAAATCTTATACAGAGTGCCTAACCTTTGCTCCAGTTGTTCTGTGATAGTCAACCTTGGTCACTCTTTCAGTCCCTTTGTTTCTATTTGAAAGTTAAGTATATCCTAGAAACTTAATGTGTTGAAACACTTCTTCCCCTATTGATGGCTCTGTTTAGGGAGGTTGTATATTTCTTAGGAGGTAGGTCTAATTGGAGGAAAATGGGTCATGAAGGCTGAGCCTTTAGGTTCGAAGTCTCTGGGAGCAGCCAAATTCCAGTGGGCTATTTACCTCTAGACTATGGGTCCTGTAATTAGCTGCTTGAGGTGCTCACTGTCACTCATTGTCATGCCTTTTCGCAGCAAAGGACATCACCTCAAACCATGAGCAAACATAAATGCTTCTTTCCTCAGGTTGTTCCTCATGGTATTTAATCACAGTGATGAAAAAAAGAACTAAACAATAAGAAATTCCTAGAATTTCCGATGTACGGGGCAAGACTTTATGAACTCCTCCCCCAGCTGTGCTGGGGTTTTGACTGACTGGATCTTGTGACTATCCTGTGCATGCAGTGACAGTCTGAATCTGTGTGTGCAACAGCCTTGCCATGCCGGGCAAATACTTCTTTACTTCTGCTGCTGCTGCTGCTCCTGACTCTTCAGTCTGTCTGGCTTCTCTTTGGTAATGATCCCTGAGCTTTGAAGGAAGGGGGTGTATTAGAGACATCTTAGCGCTGACCACTCCACAGTCTCTTATTCTCTGCATGTTGACCAGTTGTGGGTCTAGGTATTAATCACTATCACTGTAAAAGGAAGCTTCCCTGCTGAGGGTTGAGAGACAGTAATTTGTGGGTATAAAGATAACTTGAGAGGCATTTTCTTACTATGTTTATTTAGGAGACTAATAGTATTAGTTTTAATTTATGCCACTGTCTCATCAGTGGCATGGCTTGAGAGGGCAGTCACTGTTGCAGCTTGTTTGCAGGGCTCAGAGCTGGGTAAAACTGTTGACTATGTAGCTAGCATGTATAGTACCTTTTAGCACTATGAAAGCTAGCCAGTAGGACAAGCTTCCTGGACAGCTTGACCTGTCCATGTTCTTTGTGTGACACAACATGTCTTTAGTGCTTAGGTGTCACCATCAGCAATGTACTCAAGAGCAACACAGTCGATTGTAGCGATTGAGGGTCTGTGGAACTCCACTGAGCATCACCTAGAAAGGAGGTAACTCATACCTGGCTGTGCTCAACTCCTTCCCGCCTCTCCTGGATTCTTGCTTTGTGGTTGGAATGTGGGACAGCATGGGGCAGGTGAAATATGACTTAGGCAGGAGAAACATGGCTGTCAAGAGCTCCAGTAGGACAAAATATCCAGTTGCCTGCTTTCCCACACCTATGGCTGGCTCAATAAGCTAAGATAAACTCCGACAACAGGGCCCTGGATGCTCTGCTTACTAACATGGCAGCAAGTCCTGAGGCCTGGCCCTTGGGTGCCTCCAATGCGCTAACTTTCAGGAAGTAAGTGGAGAAAAGGTTCATATCTAGGTATGTGACTTAACAAAAGGTTCAATTTAGCTTTACTACAAGGACAGAGTTTAGGTTTAGTTTATACCCTCCCATCAAACTTGGTTATACACAGTAATTGCTAACTTCTTCAAACCCCAACTTTGTAGCAGGCTAATAATTAATGGAGTAAATTCAGGAACTTTTGTTTCTAAACTTCCTTCTACAGGTCAGTTTTTGTAGCTAGAGTCTAGCTGCAAGGAAGTACATAAAATTTTGTTTGTATTGTTTTACCTCAAATCCCACACGATTGAAAATTGATACAGGGTAACATAGTCAAGTGTTCTAAGAGCCCAGCTCCTGACTGAGCTTTGGTGTGGGCAGTGTGGATGCTCCCAGTCAAAGCAGCAGGGCTTCCAAAACCATCACAGTAAGGGGCTAAGGGGTGGGGTCCTCTGTAATTACCTTTCCTTGACCTTTGAATTATTTTATTTTTTTATTTGTAGATTTTAAACGTTTTTTCTTTTTGTAATAATAAAAACTCAGCAACCGAGAACATAAAAAGAACATACTTATTTAAGTGGAGAGAAGTAGATTACCTATATTGTTAGATTCACACCCCCCCATATATACACACCAAATAGAAAAAGGCTAATAATTACTGACATAAATTTAGAGAAAATAATTTCAAATATTCTTTTATGAAGCTAAGAAAAGTGCAGAAATGCACTTTTTCTATCACTTTGTCTTTACCTCGAAATCACATGTTCATAGAGCAGTGTCTTAATAGAACTTCAAATGACATACTATGCATCATTTTTAAGAAAATATCTCCAAATTTTAATATAAGAAAATTTTTTACTCCATGTGTGAGCCTGTGTGTGTGCGTATGTCTGTGTGTGTGCGCGTATGTCTGTGTATGTGTCTGTGTGTGTGTGTGTGTGTGTGTGGTGCCTGTATTAATGTGCTTGTGCCTTTAAAAGCCAGATGAAATGTGGGTGTTATTTTTTAGGATCTGTGCACTTTGTTATAGTGAGACAAGAGTCTCTCTGTGGCCTGGGGCTTGGAGATTAGACTAAACTGACTGGCCTGTGAGCCTAGGGAATCCTCCCCCTGTCTCTCCAAGGCTGGGCTTACAAATGCTGTTGACTACCACACCCAGCTTTTCACTTGGATTCTGGGTTGCTTATTAAGTTTGTGTGGCAAACATTTTCTGGCCTGAGCCTTTCCCTGGTCTCTAATTATTAGTAGTGTCTATAAAGTATATTTCCTTTATTGAGGGATTCGTTGCAGCAGTTTTGTTCTTTCCTGTTTAAATTACAGAGGGATTGAGATTAGGAATTCTTTGTGGACAAGATGGCTGAGAGTTTGGAACTGTCTTCCTCTCCGTCCTCTTCTGTAGAGGCCACACAGTTTGTGGATTTTAGGTCTGAAGTCTTAAAGCTAGCCCATTAGTTTGCCCAATCTGTTGTGTATAATCTGGCAAGCTACTCATCTGTAGTGTGCCCCAGTTCTTCACGATTGAGGACTTACTTATGCCCACCACCATAGGGAAGCTGTGGGAATTTATTGATTTCCAAACTGCTGGGTAGTATATAGTAAATGTTTGATGTTACCACTACCTTGAGTGGAAGAGATTGGAAAGTGCCAGGACTTCCTATTGTCCTATTGTCCACACTGGTGTTAAAGGAACTCATTAAAGGCACTAAAGACATCTGGCATCTTCTGTCTTCTCCCAAGAGATTATGGTATTTTAAGAAGATAAAAGGTGTACATCTGCTATAGATATATAGGACTACTAGGTTAGTAACCCTACATATCTTTGATTGGTGGCTCAGTCTCTGTGAGCTACCATGGGCCCACGTTAGTTGACACTGTAGATCTTCTCATAGTATCCTTGACCCCTCCAGATCATTTAATTCTATCCCCCATTCTTCCATAAGACTCTCTTGATATTCGGCTGTTCGTCTCTGCATCTGTTTTTATCCGCTGCTGGATGAAACCTCTCAGGAGAAGTGTCACTAATAGTATTGGGGGTTGGCTCTATCCTGTGGGATGGGTCTTTAAGTTGGGGCAGTCATTGATTGCTGTTCTCCAGTCTCTGTTCTACCTTTTCCCCTACATATCCTGTAGGCAAGACAAATTTTGTTTTGAAGGATTTGTGGGTGGATCCCCTAACAATAGGAGCAGGGATTGTCTTGGTCTCTGTTCCCTGCCATTGGAACCCTTTCCCCTAACTGGACTGTCTAGTTGGGCCTTAGTGGGAAGGAATGTGCTTAGTTACACTAGGAGTAGATACCCCAGGATAGGGGTGGTACCCAAGGGGGTTTTCCCTTCTCTGAGGGAGAGGGTAGGGAGGGGAAGGATTTGTAAGAGTGGGACTGGGAGAGAGGCACTGTGATTGGTGTATTAAGTGAATAAATTAAATAAATTAATTTAAAAAAAGAACACAAAGGAAGGTGACCTTGACAAATCCTTATTTTCACTACAGAATAGAAGATGAAACTTGTTCAAGTAACAGAAGTCAAGCCTATCATGTTTTTTTCACCAGAATTTTTTTTTTTACGGTATTCTAGAAGATATTGGCCAAGTAGAAGATGCTAATGGTAAAATTATAAAACAGAAAAAATTATTATCATTTGTTAATAATACTGTCTAAAATGGAGAATTTAAAATAAGCTGAAAGTACTCTAATCAATAAATTGACAACAAATGTGTTACAGATTAGCCTTCACAGATTTGTACATCAACAACAGTGTGTATTAGCACAGAAAATATTTTATGGACATCAGAAAAAATTTAAAATAGGAATAGGGTGATTACCCCAATCTGAAATCCCAAAGATCCAAACATTTGAGTGTTAACATGTAGGCAGAGATGGAAACTATTACACCTGACCTCAGGACTCACCGTCAAAATGCAGGAACCCTAAAAATATATCAAAGTACCTCTGACTGTATAGTATTTCAGAGACATAAATGGATTTGTATTCAGACATTGGTGCCATCCGCAGCTATGTCATTATACAAACAGATATTTCAAAATGTGAAAGAAATTGGTATTTGAAACACTTCTTGTCCCAAGCCTTGAGTTTCCTCCTTTGTACTACCTGATAGAATTTTTCTCAAGGGTAATTGAAAAGTGATGTGTATAACTGAATGTGTACTGTGTTTATGAACACAGAGTCTATAGTCAGGAGTGTCTCCAGTGATCTTTGTACTCGGGCAGAACGTGAAGGATTCTGAGATGTAATCTGTGTTACTGTTGGCCTTACCCTGAGTCTATCTTTTTCTGTCTCTTCTTTTCTCCTCCACTTTTACAGGAGTGGGACTTCCTGTAAAAATCCAGGCAGTAAGGTAGTTTATAAAGGTGGTGGTGCTTTGTGTGTTTATTTTGCTATTTCACTTGTAACCCTGGTCCACCAGTAATCGTGGCCCTTTGTTCTAAGGTACCTTTACCTATGGATTTTGTTCCTCTGGGGTCTTTTTGGGATGCTTTTTATCTAGTGGTTCCTGTACAGTGTTGAAAACAATAGGGCCTCACATGTTCTGTGGAGTGTGAGGGAGTGAATGAAAACTGTAGCTGGAATGTAAGCTGCTGTCTTGGTGCAGTGCAGGCTTAACCACAATGCTTCTTTTGAAAGGTCAGTGATCTCTCTTAGATGCTAAGCCTGGTTAAGCCTTTCCTCAGTTTAGGCTTTGCAAGTTTACCTCAGGAATGTTTATGAGGTCTACAGAGTCTGGCCCCGAATGTGCTGGGGTCTCCTTGGAAGTGCTTGCCTGTAAGGAGAAAGTATTTCTTCATGCTAAAATAGTAATATACATTTCTTTTTCTTTCAGCTTTCTTTGCAGCGCTACTGCACTGGTAAGATTTTTTTCTTCATTGTTATGTATTATGTAAATGTTCATAATTTACCAAAGCTATAGCCCATGTATTTAAAGGACTAGCTTCTGTATCATAAAGATGGATGTATTTTACTTATACCACAGTTTTCTGAAATATTAGTTTAATTGATAAATTAGGATCAGAATAATAAAACTGTTACATAAAGTTATCTATTATTAAAGAGGCTATATTTGATACTCTAATTTGTGTAACATTAATATGGTGTATATGTTAAATGTTAAATTGATGTTTTTAATCTTCTGGGTGGAGAGATGTATGAATTTTCTGAACCAGGCAGTTTCTGTATGGTACCCAATGGCATAGTCAATGTGATCTATATTTTTATAGTACATCACTTAAAATATCGTTATGGTTTATTTGAATGTTAAAATCTAATTGGAATGTGTTTCTTATGGAGAAGACTTAGTAGAATTGTGAAAACCTGGTAGAAAACAAATATAGATACAATGGTGTTTCAGTTTTGTTGCAAATAGTCTGCAATCTGTAGGACGGTTCCTTTGCCTTTGAAGTAGCTCTCTCGGCCTTCAGCACTGACCACCCTGTTGTTGAATGTTCCCAGGAGCCACATAACGCACCTCTTTGAAAACGACCGGCATTTTTCTCACCTCTCAACGCTGGAAAGGGAGATGGCGTTCCGCACTGAAATGGTTAGTTGTGTGTGTGGATAGTATTTCATTGTATTTTGGGACTCTAAATATTTCAAAGCTTTCTTGGCATGAAAAGTTTCAGCAAGACATTCCCAAATAAAAGTAGTAGCCACTTCTGCGTCCTTGTAGCTTCAGCAGCAGACAACACACAGTCATCCATATTTCCTTGCCCATCTTTGTTTGAAGGAAATTAGACTTAACTCTCGTGCTACTGCATTTGAAGTTCCTCAAAGGACTTTTTGTCCCTAGTAATTTCTTAGCACCATCAGATGAAATTTTTTGAATGAGCTGATTGGCACTTGATGGCAGCTGATGTCCTTAACTGAAGATGCAAATTGTCTGCACCTACGATTTGTTGGTTTTCTTTTTTTTTTTTTTTGTTTTTTTGTTTTTTTGTTTTTCGAGACAGGGTTTTTCTGTGTAGCCTTGGCTGTCCTGGAACTCACTCTGTAGACCAGGCTGGCCTCAAACTCAGAAATCCACCTGCCTCTGCCTCCCAAGTGCTGGGATTAAAGGCGTGCACCACCATCTCCCGGCCCTGCACCTACGTTTACCTGCTGTATTGATGGATCTTTTAATATGTAAGTCCTTCTTTCTGTTTTGTTTTCATGCTATTTATCTATTGAGGAACCATATATGCTCCCATACACATACACAACCACACACACGTGTGTGTGTGTATTTATACATATACATATACATATACATATACATATACATATACATATACATATACATATACATATACATACTAATTCCTCAATATACATGTAGTATACATATATGTTACATAGACTTGGCTGTAACTCACATTCTTATGATGTTTCTATCTCCTGTGCTTTCTGAATGGAAAATATGACTTCTTTCTGGAAGGAATACTTCCTAGCTTATGCTGGGCCCTTTTTATTGTAGCATCTCAAGGTTCACAGAGGGGACTGGTTGCCTTCTCAGATATTCAGTCTGGGGAGTAGCTTAAGGAATGGACTGGCTGAGGCCTTCTTAGAGCCCAGCCGTCTGTGTAGCTCACTCATCTTGATAGAACAGACCCTGCCATTATTTTTCTTCACATGCTGACTTTTATTTCTGGAAAGAATTTTCCTGCTACATTGCTTCAGTGTCTTTTCTAGGCTTACTAATTAGTGGAAAGACAGGAAAATGATCCATTCTTTCATTTATAGTGTTTTTTTTTTTTATAAAATAAAGTGATTCTCTCACATCTTCTAGTCAGAATCAGTAGACTGATTGGCATATATTGTGTAACCTTTGGTGTCTGGAACTGGCCAGTCTCTGCAGTTGGCTGTGCTGGCCTCAGGGGGACCTCACTAGTGTTTCCTTGGTGTCCAGGCCTTCCTTACTTTGGGATGCTGCATGACATCTCCTACCCAACTCGCAATAGCCAGTTTTCCAAGGAGCTCAGTTCTTTTCAGCTGTCAATGGCATGGAGCGACCAGGACCCCTGTGTTGCAGATGCTCATGGCTACTGCATGGGCCATTGAGACTTGGCCTTTTAGTGAGCAGAATTAGGAAACTTTTTTTTTAAACAAACCCAATAAGTCATGAATTTATATTAAAATTTTTAAATTAAAATTTAGGATTTGTTCTATTTTACTTGATATTAAATTTGTTTTACTCTGAGAGTATTAATTTCAAATTATTTACTTAGTAGAATAAAAATGTCAAGCTCAGTAGAAATATAATTATTAAATGAATTTTAGGATTTCTGGAAGTCTGTCTCAATGCTTTGCTGTGTTCCACTTAGATTGCCCAGTAGGGTTACTTGGTATTCTCTTCCAATCTGATAAAAATTAATGCCTTTTTAAATTTTTGTTACTTAAATATTTAAAGTTGTATGTTTTTGTGATTAACTAAAATGTTAATATGTTTCTAAAATGAAACTCAGAGCAGGTAGATGCAGTAGTTTGGGACTCTGACAGTCCCAGAGTCTAGAAGGGATGGACCAGGTGCCACTCTGTGAGGTCGGCTGGTGTTTGCTGCCGGTCTGGGTTCCCTTGGTTTATTGCTGCACTGCTCTTCAGTTTCTGCTTCTGTCCTCTTGGTTCTTTTGTCCTTTGTGTTTGACTTTCCCTGGTGTAAGTCTGTGTCCACATTAGAGTCACTCGAATCTCTTTGCCATTACTTCAACTTGATTGTATCATTGAAGAGCCTGTTTAAATGAGACCATATTCACTAGTTCTGGCCTACAGGAAAATGTTAGAGACCCTGTTAACTTAATACAGGAGGAAGTCTATCTTATTCTAGAAAGGATTATGTGAGAACTAACTCAAGACAGAATCAAACTTTCTTTCTCTGGAGACATTCTGAGTAGTAGGGAAGTCACCTTTCTGTGTTCAGAGATTTGACAGGTGCACCCACTTTGGTTAAACTGAAGAGAAGGTGGCATTTTCCCTGTATGCCTCTGTGTCCCTTACAGTGCCTCTCAGATTCTTGCCTAAGCTTCATGGATGGTCAGGGGACCTTATTTTTGTTTTATTTTGTTTATTTATTAAGAAGAAGTCTCCTGTTTGCTGAGCTGGTTCAGACTTACTTTACAGCTGAAGATGACCTTGAACCACTTATTTTTCTGCCTTTACTTTGTTAAGTGCAGGGCTTACGCTGTTGGGTGTATGTAATGATGGGCATTGAACCCAGAGCCTCCTGCGTGCTGGGCGAGTACTCAGCCGAGTGAGTTATGCCATCAGCTCTGCCTCATATTGTTTTTGTCTCATGTCATTTCACCTTTGTTACAGTCCTTTTCAAAGTAGCATGTCAGACTAAACTTTCCTAGCTCTCTCAAAATGCAGTCCTTCCCAGGCCCCAGTGTCAGCTCTTAGACTGTTGCTATGGGAGGAAGTGGTCTGTAAAATTACTGTTTAATAGGGATGTGTATAATGTGCAGTCTTTTTCAAAAACACATTTAGATGTTTGAATGTAAATTTGGAGGAAATAAGACTAATGTCATTTTTGGGTGTTGAATAGACTCTTTATACATGGCATGTGCTGAATTACATGTATACATATTTAAATTCTGAAACTATTTTTGAAGCTATTTTCCCATTTAATTATTTTAATTATGATGAAATTCTTCTAAAATATACTTTTTTGCAACCTAAGAATTTAAAAATGATCAGAAACCTGTGAAATTAATTGTAGCTATTACCTGCTTGAGTGCTCAGTTTTTCAAAACCAGTGTTCTTTAAATATTTGTAATCTAAGATGATGAATAACTATACACTTTTTATTACAATTGGAACGTATACTTTTTTCAGGGGCTGTATTATTCTTACTTCAAGACTATTGTGGAAGCACCCTCGTTTTTGAATGGAGTATGGATGATAATGAATGACAAGCTGACTGAATACCCCCTTGTTATTAACACATTACAAAGGTTCAATCTTTACCCTGAGGTAAGTTACTACTGTGATTTTTCATGAAAATAAAATGCTTTTTAAAAATTACATGTGAGTCTCTTAAGTTCAGATTTACCATACTAAATTTTATTCCACTTTTTAATAAAAATTATGTACCATGTGAAGGAGTTTATTGGGGGAGGGGATTTTGAATCTCTGGGATCTATAATTGTGACGGCATTATTAGAAAATGAGGAACGTCTTTACATTTGGTGAGTTTATATCGAGAGACAAGCATGACTGCCATGGGTCATTTGTCAGATAACAACTCCTTTCTCTGTAGGAAGACATCCCTTCCCTCTCTAGGATGGCATCTTTCCTTCTCTTGAGTAACATCCTTCCCTCCCTAGGGTGACACCCTTCCCTCTCTTGGGTAATATCTCTAGGGTTCCTCTTTCTATTGAGAGCATTTTCTAGGGCAGGATTCAAAGGAAGGTGGGCTCATCCAGGAGATAGGGAGGAAGACTGTGATACCAGAAGCATTTTTAGATGTTCATTACCCTCCCTGCCTTCATTTGATTCATTTGACACATTTCTTAAGCATTTTTCTGGGCCCTGGGCTAAGAACCAATTCCTTTGTGACTTGAAATCAGGATCTCTTACAAAGCCCAATATCTTCCCTTACCTTCTTAACATTGGTACAGAATGGCACCCAATGTCTGGGCTGTGTCTGTCTAGGTCTCTGCTCAGCAGCTGTCCTTAGTGGGTCTGCAGTTTTTCTCTACAGAGAAAACTTCACTTCTGGGTCAATGACTTGGTTGATTACTGAGCAGTCAGTATGAGTTCCCTCCATAGTTCAGTGTTTTCCCACAAAGTACTGCTCTTGAATGTTTTCTCTGACTATATGCAAGCAGACTTTACGAAAATGGGATTACAGGCTATGCAGTATTTTTACGTGTGTGTTTTATCTTTGGGGTCATTTGTAGCCTCCACTTTCATTTTAAGACAGGGTTCCTCTGTGTACCATGGCTGCTGGTGTGTCATTTGTACTAATTGTATGCATCATCTACCATTGTCTTTCTATGTCACCATGGCTGTTGGTGTGTCATTTATAACGGTTGTGTGCATGATCTTCTATGGACATTTTACATTTTCACAGTTGTGAATATTCTAAGCAAAGTGGCAGCAAACATCTGTGAATCTAAATCTTTATTATACACATTGGCCTTATTTAGGTTTTACTGCTTTGATAGAACACTACAACCAAAAGGAATTTGGAGAGGAAAGGGTTTATATAGTTTATCTAATGTTCCCAGTCCATTGAGAAAAACCAAACAGGACATTCAAGGCAGGAACTTGGAGGCAGGGCAGCGACTGGAGAAGAGACCATGGGAGAATGCTGTTCACTGGTTTGCTCCCCACAGTCTGCCCATGAGTGGAAATTCCCACATCAATTACTAATCAAAGAAAATGCGCCACAGATTTGCTTGGAGGTCAGTCTTTTGGAGGTGTTTTCTCAAATAAGATTTCCTCCTCCAAGATATGTCTAGCTTTGTGTCAAATTGATAGAAAGAAACCACCAGCAAAACATTTATTCAGTTTTTTTAAACTATAAATTTGTGAATATAGCTCTTCAGTTTAGCAGAATGTGCATTGTAATGATTTTGGGGCTTATTGCCAAAAACCCTTCCATATAGGTTATACCAATTGGATCCCTGCCAATAGCAGTTTGGGAAATGTTGATTTGCATCCTTGCTGATTTTGATAGACAAGGAAATTATAAGCACTTGGTGCATTTTATTTAATTCATGTATATGAATGCATTTTAGTGCTATATAAATATCCATTTCTATTTTGAAAAAGAATTCCTGTTTATGCCCCCATATCTGTTTCTATTGAGTTTCTTAAAGACTCACTTTTTTATATATAAGATGTTATGATTATGACATTAATGAAATATTTATCTTTCTAGCTATAAATACATATTTTCCCATGCAACATTTTATGTGCATGAATCTTCTAACTTACGACTTTTAAATATGCATGTAAAATATTTATTCTTTATAGTTATATACTTATGTT
>NW_021604598.1:5272011-5291361 GCF_004785775.1 Grammomys surdaster | reverse complement strand
AAAGGCCTCTGAACTACATATCACTTGTCTTGATTAGCCTGTCATAGGCTGCAGTTTCCCTTGTGTGACCTTGAGTACATTACCTTCTTCAGCCCAGAGCAGTTCTGTAGAGTGGGCAGCGGCTGGGCTGGGAGTGTCTCTGCCTGGAAGGTAGATCAGTTTTTGTCTGCCACCTCCAGGTATACATTGATCAGCCTGGGTATGCATCTGTGGGTGTCCTGCTAGCTTACCTTCAGGGATAGACCTTTATATTCATTAGGGCATTCCCCTCTTATTCTTTTACTTCTCTAAAATAATTATAGATGTTGGGATTTTGGCTGGGATTGTTTTTATCTTTACAAATTAATTTGAGATGTGAATTTATATCTTGAAAAATTAGATACACACATAATTTGTTTAGGTCATTTATGTTTCCTGGTAGAATTTTACAGTTTTTAAAAATGTAAATCTTGAAGATTTATTTCATTTCTTTTCTTACCTGTGAATCACCAGTAAAAGACTTGACTACCGAAGAGTCTGTGAGAGAGGCTGAGCCTTATTTAACTAGAGTCCTTTTGGGAGAGGCTGCACATCATTTAACTAGATACAGAAGGAGCTAAACAGCTGAAGCACAGAAAGACAGCTTGACAATTATGAAAAACTCTAAAAAATATCTAGTCATGAAAACTTATTTCTTTTTGTTTTGTTTGTTTGTTTTGTCTTTTTTTTTTAAATTTCAAGACAAGGTTTCTCTGGGGAACCCCCAACTTTCCTGGAATTCACTCTGTAGACCATGATGACTTCAAACTCAGAAAGATCTTCCTGCCTCTGCCTCTTGAGTGCTGGGATTAAAGGATTATGCCACCACTGCCTGGCTTGGAAATTATTTCTTATGACTTTTTTTATTTTCTTTAAAAAGGTGATCTTAGCCAGCTGGTACCGGATTTATACCAAAATAATGGATTTGATTGGTATTCAAACCAAGATATGCTGGACAGTTACCCGAGGAGAAGGCCTCAGTCCGATTGAGAGCTGTGAGGGTGAGCTCCCTTTTCATGTCACCCAGTTGTCTATTGGACTACAGTAAACTTACTCCAGTCTTCGTGATATAAGTAACAACCATTTTATTTTGCTCTTGAATTCTACAAGTCCCAAATTTGGGCAGGCTGGTTTGCTTCCATGGTCACAGGGCAATCACATGACTGGGAAGAGTGGACTGAACAGGAAGCTGTTTTGGTCACATTTTGGCCCTTGGGCTGGAATAGCTCAGGTATTCCTGGGATATCTAGATGCCACGTTTCCATGGACTTTGAGCTTTTTCATAGCAAGGTACTTGTCACAAAGTAGCTATGCCCTTCCCAGGGTAGCTTCACTGGAGCTGGATCACTGTGGCTGCCGAAGCCCTCCTCTCAGAGGCCACGCTGTTACCTCTGCCATGCTCTGCCCAGCCCCCATCACCTCCCTACGGTGTACGGACAGCTTCAGCCCTGTCTGCAGACCAGCTAGCTGATTAGTACTGGTCTCATCCCTGTTCTGCATGTGTGGCCTGTTTTCATATGGGAACCAAGGAAACCATTTTTCTGGCAACCGTTTCACAGTAAGCACAGTTTAATGTAAATTGCCAGACTCATAACATAATTTGTGGCTAGAACATATGTTTTGTTTATTTTTAAAGGATTGGGAGATCCAGCTTGCTTTTATGTTGCTGTAATTTTTATGTTAAATGGACTAATGATGGCGTTATTCTTCATATATGGCACATATTTAAGGTAAGAATATCTTAGTATATATTTACAAAATATAATAAGTTATTAGTTAATAATTCTTGATAATTTATTGCTCAATTTTAATAGTGTTTTTGAAATATTTGTTTGTGATTGTCTGATTTCACTGTTATTATGGTAATCAGATTTTAGATTGTTTTAGAGCAGCGGTTCTCAACCTTCCTTATGTCGCCACCCTTTAATACAGTTCCTCATGTTGTAGTCTTCCCCAACCATAAAATTACTTCATTGTTACTTCAGAACTATAGTTTTGCTAGTGTTATGAGTTGTAATGTAAATATCTGATAAGCAATGAACCCCTGAGGGGCACATCTCTGAGGCTGAGAGACTTAAATAGAATATGGTGGTATATGTGGTAAATGCTAATAGAATATTTGTCATTTTTATAAAATATGAAAGTATCACTTATCAGATGATAGTGATGGCCATTGCTTTTCTAGTGTTAAAGCATACGTGTATTCCACACAACTCTTTGCAATCTGCCTATCTTCATAGTCAAGTAGTGTCTTGTAAACATAAGTTATGATAGTATTTAAAGGTTTTATGTTTATATTTTCCTTTGTATTTTGATGATTATTGCAATATATGTATATCTGAACTATTGTATTTCATTTGCGTGTATGTGCATGTGTGCATATGTGGATGCACATGAATGTAGGGGTGCATGCGTATGGAGGTCAAAGAACAATGTTGAATGTCTTAGGCATTGCCAAACATTTGAGACGAGGTCTCTTGCTGGTGATTCGCCAAGTAGGCTGGGCTAGCTGACTGGCAAGCCCTGGGAATCCATCTGTCTCCTTTTCCTGAGAGCTAAGATTACAAGCTAGGATTACCCACCTTTTTTCTTGGGTTCTAATGGATTGGACAGAGGTCCTCATGTTTGCAAGGCAAACGCTTGATGCCTAAGTCATCTCCTCAGCTACTTGAGCTTATCTGACCTTGAAAGTATTTTAGAAATTTCTTCCTACTGCTTGCTGACTGTAGTGCAGGACTGAGTGCATATGAATGTGGTTTTCCACTTGAGTTAGAGGAAAGGAGTTGGGCTCCCGTAGTGTCCTGTTATCTTCTTTGCATTTTCAGTTTAACTGCTTGAAGACCTCTGTTTTTAGGTCAGTGTTTGAGTGCACAGCAGTTACTTGATAAGTGCTTATCAAATGGAGAAGCAACTAGGTCAGATTGAAATATAGTTGCAATTTATATTTTTGTAAATATATACTTGTATATTTATAAATATTAAATGTATAAATTGTATTATATTAATATGAAGATTATATAAAACTATATAAATGTAAATTTATAACTAGCCTTTCACCCTTTACTAGAGGAAACATTCACATTGATTTCTTACCATGCTTCATGTAACTTTTATATCAAAGGTTATTGGCGTAATATCTGGGAAGAGAATAGAAGGTTCTGGAACAATTGAAGGGGTCATAGTGACACTGGCCCTGTACAACTTTCTTAATCTTTAGTCATACCTTTCCTGGTCAATAAACACTCTTCTCCATATATGCAATGCATGTTCAGTTCTTCAGTCAGCTTTTATGGTATATGCTAGGTAGTGTCTTCTAAAGAGTGTGGGCTGTCACAGGATGCGAGCAGGCAGTAAGGTGAGCATGGTGGCATAATGCATACCAGTGGAAGACAAGAGGCAGTAAGAAAGGGAGGAAGTCTAGAGTCCTGAGGAGGGACACGCTTGTTCTGATGGGAGGGACACTAGCCCAGCCCTGAAGAGTAAGAGGATTTAGATAGGTGGAAACATCTGGGAGATGCATCCCAGGTTGAGGCAAAAGCTGGAGCAGACAGCATGGTGACAGTTTGACCTGAGGGTCCATGTTTCCATGGGCTCAGAGGCAATCACAGTTACAGCCGTGGGTGAGCTGCATGATGAAAGCCTTAGTGCAGAGCTGGTTTCAAACTTACTCCAAAGTGAATGGAAGAAGATAGCAGTTTAACAAGCAGTGGGGTCGGGATTCAGGCCGAGTGATGATCTTAGAAGGTCCCTAAGTGCCATATGTCCCCAGAGGCACACAGTGGGCACTCAGCACATGATACTAGAGAGCACTACCTGCCAGGAGTGCTTGAAATCAGTTTTCTAGGTTGCCATGACCCAAGGCAGCCTATGGAGAAAGTGATTACTGGCTCACAGTCTGTCTTGGCATGGAGGCATCGCAGCAGGTGGCAGGCAGTGGAGAAGAAGCAGGCAGCTGAGAGAGCATGCTGGAACTAAGGCAGAGCTGGGGATTTTCAAAGCCCACCTCTACTTTCTCCAGTGGCCCATAGGATCTCTCCAAGCATCACCACACCCAGGGGCCACATTCTGAAGTGCCTGAGCCTCTGGGGGACAGCCTCTTCCAAACCACTACACCCTATTAAAGACAACAACAACAACAAAAGCTTGGCATGGTGGCCCATCCTAATACTGGGAAGGCTGAGACAGGTGGGTCCTCTGCTCCTTGTCCAGCCAAACTAGCATACTTAGCCAATTTCTAGGCTGGTGAGAGACCCTTTCTCAAATAGCAAACATTATGACAGCACCTAAAGACTTATCACAGAGGTTGTCCCCTGTCCTTTATTGTAGGCACATAATCAAACGCAAGCAAGTATGCACGCACACACACAGGTGTTTCACAGCAATGCTAGACTGTACCATCTCTAGTAGTATCAATACATCTTACAGTTGTTATACTTGTGTCTGTGTGCTGGGTTATACTGTAATGCTTTCTCTGCCTGTAGTTGCAGTCCTCCAGAGGTCTACGTCTAAGCTTGTGGTGAGGGAACAACTATAGGTTCAGCACATTAGAACCCGGTCTACTCCCAGGGTCAAGGCTTGTTTCAGCTCTGCCTCCTTTACTGCCTTTGACCTCTTCTGTACTGCCCCAGCTTGATGCCCCAACTCATAGCCTGCATTGCCAGTGGACGTTCGTTTTCCAGCTCTGTCTTTGCTGTTTGTGTAACCACAAAGTAGAGCTCAGGCTTCCTGCCACCACAGATGCCAATAAGCCAAGCTAAGAATTAGCCTTTAAATTACACAGATCTGAGAAGGCCAAACGATATCCTAGAAACATTCCATCTTGTCTCCGGGCAGCAGACTTTAGGACATGGCAACAGGGGCCACCCATCATTCCACAGTTAGCCTTGGCTCTGAGGTTCCTGGCATTTCTCCATCTGTTTCCTTGCCCTCCACTTTCCCCTCTTAAGGCTTCTCTCTGTGCAGTGAGGTTTGGATGCCCCCAAGGCCACTGAGCCTTGAGCACCACTCGGTTAGAAGCCACTTGGAACAAACAAGTCCTTAGTCTCTTTCCTCTCTTCCTCTGTCTTTTCTTCCCCCCCACCTCCACCCCGCTGTGTGTGTGTATGTGTGTATGTGTAAATTCCTTTCTGTAATTTGAAGCCCAGTGTGACCTGTCATTTTTAGTAAGCTCTAAGTAACTTTGTTAGCTTGCCACCTTGCTCAAAGGTGTCTCTGAGGATAAATAGGAAAATGAGCCCAGTTTCTCTGCCTCCAGTCTCTACTCAGTACCATCAACACAGAGGCTTCTTTGACAAGTCCTCTTGTTCACTCTGGCTGGATGGCTGTGGGTGCTGGTTTGATGCCCTCATTCTCCATTCAGTAGGTTTGTGGAGCTACTGGTTAAACCCAAGGACATGTGCTTGTGTTGCTGGGTTAGTATAAAGTGTTACAAAGGGTGAGATGCAGAGGCGCGCAGAATGGAAAGTCGTGCAGCACAGCGCAGGGCCTGTGCTCTCTGGTGCTGCATTCACAAACCTTCTTCCTCCCCTGGGCATTTGGAAGCTTTCTAAGCTTAGTCTTCTGTCATTTAATGGAAGTGTTGTCCTGTAGGAAGATGGAGTCACTGCTGTCAACTTGAACTTTAACCACTTTCCTGTTCCTGGATCTTGCAGGTTGAGAATAAAAAGTCCTAAACCCTCAACTCACCTTCAATTCCTTGTGACTAGTTCCATCCCTAAGCTATTTAGGGGCCACCAAGCTGGTTTTTAGATCAACCTGAGGTTTAAATAATATTAAGTAATTTTCTAAGATCTTCTGAGAGCGGTTTGGTTGCATTGTTGGGATTTGAATGTAGACAGAGCTTCAGAGTGTGTACTCTGCATTTTAAATGTTCCTTTTTACAGAAATTAAATTATCCATAGCTTTATTTATTATTTACATATACAGAGAAATGAAGAAAAAAGAACTATTTATTCCATTTTCAAGGAGAGTGCTATTTTATTTTTAAAAAGTTTTACATAAAGTAATGTAAGGCTGAATGATGTTCAGAAGGGTCCAGACTGTGCGCTCTCCCGCATCAGTTCGTTACTAAGGTCTCCACAGTCCCAGGACTTAGATGGTGTTAGTTAAGACTTGTCTTCCTTTTCCCCTTGATACCTACAGGCTGACTGTTTCAGTATTGCCATCTATAGCGTTTGTCAGCGTCTCATCCGCTCTGTCCTCAGTGTCACGCAGGGCTTTGTGATCATGTGAGTCGTTTTCTCATTGTGTCACTGTATTGACTTTGTAACTAGAGCACAAATTGGAAGAAGAGGAGGTATGCTGGCTGCAGTATGTCTGTGACCTTACAGGTCCCCTGTGATGTACCCTCCCCGGGCTCATTCTCAGTCCAGTCTTTATCACCCAGCCATGATTCCAGAGTTTTAGATGATGTGGCAGGGTGTTTACCTCAGTCTATTTTACAGATAGGTTTTCTTCTAGTGGTTTTAAAACCAAAAATAACAAAACCTTGCAAATTTTTTGGAGGGGCGGTAATAGGAATATTGTTCAATACTGTCTGATAGAAATATCTGTTCAATATCATCTGATAGGAATATATGTTCAATACCACCTGATAGGAATACCTTTTCAGTACCATCTGGGACTTTTCCTATGGCTTTGCTTTTCACAATCATTTGCATTAGAGACAGCAATTGACATCTGTGTATCTCCTAATAACCTGATGCTGGTGTGGTAATCATTACACAGTGAGTGTTCCTGACCTGACCAGAAAGATTTTACATTTGGCTTTTATATTTTGGAGTATTTGCATAAACATGTAATGTGGCATCTTGGAATGGCACCAAAATCTAAAAGCGAAACTCACTGTGTAAATAATTGTGTATTATTTTGATTTTCCTGGTTTTCTATATTCTGATTAATCCACCAATTTTACCACTAAACTCTAAGTTGATAGTTTTTTACTTCTTATTTCAGCACCCCCACCTTTGTGTTTCTCTTCTAGATCCTCTCTTGTTCTGCTTCCATGAAGGTGGGCCTGATCGAGGCCGCCTTCACTTGTCTAAGACCTTGCACGTCCTAGGCTTCCACAGGCTGCCGTGAGCCCTCTGTCTCCTCCATCCTGAGAGTGCCCCCCTTTACACCTGTGTTCATTTGGAATTCTGTAGTGGCCTCTTTCTTACATAGTCCTTTATTTTGGAGAATCACGTTCTCTCGTAGTTTGGAAACAACAAGAAAATCTAGAGATCATTTTAAAATAAATATGTCTTGCATTTGAATTTATTTATTTGTTTTTGTTTGTTTTTACTTTATTGCTGTCTGCCTTGTTCTAGATCCTATTTTTCCTTAGACACTGAAGGCCTGTTTTGCTGCTTTCTCAGCTTCATTGTGTGATATGTTTCTGGGAAGATGCAAACAATCTACTCACCTTGGATAGGCAACTAGCAGACTAACACCAAAGATTCCACCAAAAGCAATTGGGTGACTACCGAGTTTTATTGCAATTACTTATGGGATAAGGGTGAAGGGTTACTTAAAGGAGTACAAATGACTCAAAGACAGCTGCTTTACCATGACACCCTCAAGCATGGGCGACAGCTCATAAACTTGGAGCACACTGCACAGCCTGCAGGCAGCACAGCATGCTAGAGAATATCCTTTCTGGGTAGCTCAGCTGGTCTGCTTCTTCCAGGCAGCGTATCTGAACTGCCTTTACAGGAAAGCTCGGCTTGCCTCTCAGTTATATATTTTGTCTAGGAAGGCACCTGGTCAACTTGATGACTTTCAGAGACTTCCTGAAGTCTTTCAGTTGTTTACTTTCTGGCGTAATGAGCTTCTCTGCAGGATGGAGTGTTTTACTTCCTTTAGATATTCTATGTTTTAAGGAGCTTTCCTCCTTTAGAAACAGTGATCACGGGAGTGTTCACGTAATTGGGTTTAATGCCTTGCTTTTTCTTTGACTATTTGTGTTTATTGTCTTGCTTGTTCCTCGACTGTTTGTATCTATTGTATTGCTAGAACTGACCTTAATACATGCATGTAACCAAAATGGTATAAAAGCATAAAGGAAGGGGGATCTAGGATAAGGGGTTCTAGGGAGGGGAAATGGGGAAAGAGGATGACATCTGTATTGTAAATAAATAAAATATCCAATAAAAAAAAGAAAAAGAAAACCTACTGTTCTTTCCTTGGCAAATGTAAATAAAAACACCCTCCATCTTAAAAAAAAAAATTAAGGAGTTTTCTTCCATAGTGGAGGTTTTATCTTGGACAAATTGCCTCACAGCAGGAATGCCTGCTATCAGTTCCTTCTGACCCCTTCCCCTTATCTGTTCCCTTTGCATCCGTCTTTTTATCTTTATTGCCCAAAAAGTCTCAGTGTAGCAGATGACAGTTTATTCTGTCTGTGGTACTCTGGGCTCTGCATCTTGGACAATGACTGTCCTCAGTCTGCATGAATACTTTGACTATTGGTATTTCTGAGATGACTTTCTTACCTGTTTCCACTTTTTTTTTCTCAAAGTCCAAATTATTTGGATATTAGAATTTTTTAAAATAAAATTTTAGGGTTGTTTTTCTCCCCTATGCTATCTGTTATACTTTCTGTTCCTTAGTAAAATTTCAACTTTTTGTAAAGAATCTGGATTCCCAATTTTTCTGTGTGTGTGTGTGTGTGCTGTTTTCTATATTTAATTTCTCCTTGAAATGTAGTTTCTGTTTTTCATATGTAGAGGGACCCTGGAACCTGGCGATCCTTAGTGCAGCAGTTACAATTTTAGAAGCAGAGAGCTTTTAGAACCTGAGAAGATGAAGCTTTTAAGGGAGTGGAACTTTCAGACTGGCAGACTCCATGAGTCTGGAAAGCTGTCTGTAGAGGAGACCCAGGCTCCTTTTGTCTGCAGCTCTGTCTTTGTGGCCCAGCAGTGTCTGTATGTGGAGAGCAAGCAGCAAGGAGGAACTTGCATTCTTAACCATTTTCATTCCTGAATGAGTGTGGTGTGTGGACATAAACCTGTACAGTGCTGCCACCCACATGGAACAGTGACACGAGGGCTGAGTGTGCACACACTACCCAGGCAAAGCATGCTCTCCTGGTCCTCTTTTACCTTCACGTTTTGTGCTGAGTCAGCTGTCTTAGAATTGATAGTCTTCTTTTTTTTTTTTTTTTTTTATGCATTTCTGTCCATTTCATATCTGCTGACCAGGGTCCCTGAGGCCACTGTGATCTGTCTCTGATGCTTTCCTCTTCTTTCTTGTGTTCATCTTTTCTCCTTCTCTCCTTCCAGACTCCTTGATCACTGATGGTCAGAGTAGCTCTCTTGGTAGTAGAGACACTTTTTAAACACAATTGTATTTCTAGATGTTACAGAAGGGCCCTGAAGACTTATCTGTACTCCTCTCCCCCATTTGATTTTGTCATGTCCCCGTTTCCTTCTGAAGTGAACAGTCATTTCAGTCTCCATGATCGGCCTCCATGTACGGCTCAGCTGTTCGTTTGAGGCTCTGTGGTAGGATGAAATGCTTTTTATTATCAGTGTCTTAGTTCTCTACTGGTTCCTACCTGTTAAATTTCTCATAAGAATATATTTTATACTCGTCCTACTTCTAGAGTTTTGTGTGATATTTTCTAATCTTTACTATGTCTTAGCGCAGGCATTCACTGCTGACACACACAGGATTTGGTAAACTGTGTCTTACATAGGCTGTGTTGCATCTATGAAACTTGAGCAGGTACATGCTTTTCTGAATGTTCTAGTAACTTGGCCTGCTGTCACATCTTTCATCCAACCCACTTGGTTTAACAGTTGTATATGAATATTTAAAGATAAGTACTTCTCTTTGGTATGCATAAAATGATGAATTTTGTTGTTAGAAAATACTACCATCTTTTCTCCAAATTCTTTCCCTGGTATGACTTCACTGTTGTAGCAAATGACACTTCTTTCACAGTGATGCCCATGCCTGCTCCTGGGAGGTACCTGTGGCCTTCCTCTGCCCTTGGCTCTAATCCAGGTGGATCAGAATATCTCAAGTCCGTGCACTTTCCTCTCCATCACCGACTTTTCAAACACGAAGCCTCAGGACACTGGCTGTCCAGCTACTGCGCCTACCTTGCCCTCACCCACACTGTTCTGTACACTGATGTCCATGTGAGCGTTTCACTAGAGACTCACCCAGACCTGGCAGACAAATGCAGACGTTTGAACATGTGCTGATGTTTGGATTGACACTGAGAAATAGAATGGTAGCCAAGTGTGGGGAGCACAGAGGTGGCTTGTGTAGTTCATTTATGAAGAGCTCTGTGGATGGTGGCTGCCTGAGGCACGTTGTTATGTTTAGAGAAAGGTAACAGGCCTCGGGAAGGAGGCCATGAGCTGTAGTCTTCCTCTTGGTGGAAGAGAATGGCAGCCTGGGCAAGTGTGTGGGAATACTGTAAAGGAAGTTGTTGGGAAAATGTGGGGGTCCCGAGTCTGCCACACCACGGGGCTAGAGCCACTGCTTGGGGAGGCAGGACATAGGATGCAGGACATGGGAAGTTTGACTGCACTCACCCTATGCTGGCACTGGGTGGGAGTCAGGCTTTGTGAAGCTGAGGGGGGTTGGGGATGCAGTCTGAGTTCCCAGGAGCCGCCAGAGCTGGCTCAGGGGTGTCCCCGGGCCTGCAGGCGGCCAGGACGGACTGGTTCTCAGGCTCTGGGCACCCAGGTGCTGCTGGAGATGTGGGAGAGCTGACTGATGTGGAAGAGTGAGGGGGGGGGGGCTTCGGGGTGCGTTGGGCCCCCGGCCTGCGGGGAGCGGGGGAGACGGGGCGCGGGGGCGCGGGGGGCTGCACCCCACAGAGAGAGTCCTTGGCAGTCCGCTGGCTGGCTTGGGTTGGTGGTCTCCATGCCTGGGAACACAGAGAGGTCTTCTGCCGGAGATTAGAAGGCGGCTCTGTGGGTGCAGGCCTGTTCCATTGTTCTCCACGGTGGATCCCAATGAATCAAGAAGCAGTCCATGGTTTTAAGATGTTTATTGTCATGGTGGAAAGTAGATGAGAAACTGTACCCCAGCCCTGTTTTTGGGTGGGCCTGAGGTTAAATACCTTTTGCAGGGAGGAGTGTCTGGGAAGGAAAGCTTAATTGGCTAAGCCCTTAGGTACCTCATTAATATGGAGATCTGTCTTGAGGCTCACACCTTTTACCTGTGGAGGGGCTAGTAAGGGTGTTGCCTTTATGTGACTGAAAGACACAAAGACCTTGTGTCAGGAGCCTAGAGTCTGGGAGCATGGCCAAACTCCTACCATCCCTTGCAGGGGTCACCTCAGGGGTCACTCGGGTTTCAAACCTAGCTCAACCAGAAACCAGGCTGCCTTTCATGGTCCTACAGGAAGTGTGTAGACTGCAGTCATTAGCAGGCAGAGCTGGACAGTCTCCAGGGAAGCAACCACACCAAAGACATGGTGGTTCCAGCAGCTGCGGGAGGAAGGCCCTGGGAAGCGGCTGCTGGGCAGCACAGTGAGAGCTCCCCCTGGTTGGAGGGCATAGTGGAAAGGCCTGTCGTGGTGCAGAGACTCCACTGACCACATACTGTTGGCAATGAATTGGCACCTATGTCTGGGTAAGTGGCTAAGGACTACAGTGGCATATTTAACATCAAGGTCCCCAAGCACCGAACACCAGCAGCCTTCTGGATGAGTGCCATTTATGTATTTGTTTATGGTCAGGTGCCATCCCTGAGTGTCTGCCATAGCAAGGCTTGGTCTGCTGCGAAGTATGTGGTTCCTACCACAGTGATAGAGAGGTTTGGTTAAATGCCTGCAGACATAGTTAAAGTAAAGACATTAACTAATTGTAATATAAGCTGCAGACCTGAATAGGGCCAAGCAGAGAATACTTTGATAAACCCTATTTAGTTGTCATTTTCTTCCTTGTCTTTACTTTCTTCTTTTTAAATCGTTATTGTGTACATGTGTGGACATGACATGTAGGTATGGGTATGTGCCAAGTTCAAGATGGGGAAACCCATTGAGTTGTTTCTCTACTGTTACCTTTATGTGAGTTCAGGAGCTTGAGAGGCAGGAGCCTTTACCTCTTGAGCCCTCTCACTGGCCAACTCTTTCCTTTATTCATTACACCATTGAGTTCCATTGCCGTAGGGAGAAGGCTCTCAACTCAGGCCTGTTCCGTGTTTTCTTCACTAGGCCAGAAAGGTATCAGAGACTTAGTTCCCAGACTTGGGACTAAAAATTCTCCATTTAAGCTTCCACATTTTCCCTTTCCAATTTATTAAGCATTTACATAAGAAAACTCATTCCAAGTGTTATTTACTATAGCTTTAAAACCCTGAATGTACTTTTCTTTTTTTCAAATGTTATATTTTATGTCCCGTCATTTTGTATGTAGTACTACAGAGAAAAAATTAACATTTATTAATCAGAGGATTAATAAAACTCATTAAAATTTGAGAATTAATTTCAGTCTTTAGAAATCAAGGATTATAGAATTATTCAATTTCAGAACTAGGAAACATTTTTAATGGATATTTTAAATTTTAAGCTTTAGTGCTCCTCCTTAACTTTTTATCCAAGATCATTGAGGTTCAGAGGGTAAATAAAGAGGCTGGGTAGATATCTCAGTTAATAAAATACTTGCTTGTACAAGCATGCTGACCCAAGTTCAGGTGACTGGTGGCTATGTAAAAAGCCAGGTAGTATAGCAGCACACACCTGTAATCCCCAGTGCTGGGGAGATAGGGATGGAGGATGCCTAGGGCTTACTGGCCAGCTAGTTTGCTAGGCTTCAGGGTCACAGAAAGACCCTATCTCAAAACTAAAAGGTAGTCACAGAAGAAGATCCCCAATGTTGACCACTAATCTCACACAAATGCTCGAGTGCACACACACACGCACACACACACAGACCACATTCACAAAAAGATAAGTGAAATCTATTGGGTGGAGGTGACAGATGTTCACCAAGCTTCGCACATTTTGTAAATTTGCACAGTGGTGGTTTTCATGCTTTCTGATGGTTAGTAATAGATAGTACAAAAGAGGAATACTGAGATATCAACTGTAGTGGGGAAAATTAAACAATTTTAATATTTTAATTACCACATCTTTTCTGAATAGCAAAGTAACATTTTTGTGGCAGTCTCTAGGATCAGAATGGTAGCTTAGTACTAGGGACAGTAAGTTTGATTTTTGTTTTTGCAAATCACATCATTAAATAGTGATTGCAACTGAAATTATTCCTTATAGACAAGCCAGCTCTACTCTCCTTTCCAGCTTTGCCTGTTGTGAAAGTGGGTCAGAAAACGCTGCCTCCCTGGGTAGTTAGGCACAGAAGACAGAAGGCGCCAGACTGGAACCTGTGCTGAGCAGGTTGGTAAGAGGGATGTGTCCTTTGAAGAGTCATGAGGATGGCCAGCTGTGGCAGTGTCAGCCTGAGATTTGGTCAGGCTTTGCTCCTTTCACATGTTCCGTCTCCCTCTGCTTTTTCATTAAGACAAACTAAAGTTAGGAAAGTTTAGCTCGGGTTCTGTTTTGCTCAAGGGAAGTCTTAACAAGGGAATTTTGTAAGTTCTTAAATGTTTCTGTTTGTCTTATGTGTTTTACTATAATCAGAGAACGAGTTGTTTCCAGAGCTCATAGCTATAGGAGCATAAGAAATAGTGTATTCTCTGTACAGTCAGACTATTGTATATTTTTATAAAATTGAGCATTTTGGCTATCTACTTCACATCTCTTGGCATGTTTTCCTTGGCTAATGTGACCTGTCACATTCTGAATGTGTGAAAACAACCAGCATGGTCAGATTTCACCACATTCTCTGTGTTTATAGAAAGATTAATTTAGTACTTGACTGATGTGCTGTTCATAAAACTTTCTTTGACATAATTCGAATTTAATAAATAGGGAGTGGCATATTTAGTGATTGAGTAGGCAAAACAGTCCATCACAAATTGTACATAAATTCAGTGCCATTCTGAGGAAATACAACATTTGTTCTGAAAAGGGAGCTGTTAGATCATCCTAACAGCAGAGAGTTGCTGAGAATGACAGAAAACCATCTCTATGAGGAGCTGGGCATGGGGACTTCTCCTGAGATGTATGAAAACAACCAGAATCGTACAGGATAAAAATGGTGTCATGTGACAGAAAAGAATTACAGAATTAAATCAATTGACTACAATAGAAAAAGCTCTAGGCTGTAGGAATTTACTGTATGAGACAGGCTGGGTTGCATTTCTCTGAAAGGAAGGTTTACTTGCTTGGCATTTTAGCATGAACGGCGACTTAAAAGAGAATAGAGTAGAGCTCTCCAGATAAAAGACCTAAGTGGAAACGCATGGCACTTGAGGAAATTTTAGGTGGCTGTCTATAAATTTTTGAAATAAAAAGAACCTGCATGGACAGGGCATACAATGAAGAAGAAATAAAATTATTGACATACTTAACCACATAATATCTTTAAAGTTCTAATTGAATACCCTTTAAATTATGTCAGTGTAATGTGTGACACATATGACAGCCAGCCATTTGATTACTACAGTCTTTAAGCAGAGATGTACACAGTCATAACATGAATACTTAAGGGAGTTTGTAGGCAGTTCATGGAAAAAAATGTGCATTTAATTGAAACAGTACAGTTGTCTTCCATACAAATAGGGAGGGAAAGCCAGGCGGTGGTGGTGCACGCCTTTAATCCCAGCATTTGGGAGGCAGAGGCAGGCGGATTTCTGAGTTCAGGCCAGCCTGGTCTACAGAGTGAGTTCCAGGACAGCCAGGGCTATACAGAGAAACCCTGTCTCCAAAAAACAAAAAACAACAACAACAAAAAACAAAACAAAAAAACCCAAAACAACAACAAAACAAATAGGGAGGAAAGTAAAAATTCAAATGACAGTGTTGGTAAGTTCCACCTGTCTGAAGGGCAGACTTTGAGTCTGAGCTCAGCCTTGGGAGGACCAGCATGGGTCACTCTGGTCTGTCCCAGGAGAAGAGAAGCAGGCGTGTGTGCATGAATAATACTTGCTCACCCATTAACAAAGAGATGAAGAAGTTGCAGTGCTCTGGGACTGTGCAGTATTTCACAGTGATTTAAAGATGCCTTTGGTAACAAGTATTGATTAAGAGTAATCATAATAAAGTAGAAGAGAACAAATATCAAATCGATGTAAATGACACACACTAGAAATTGTATGGTTATAGAGAAGGGTTTGGAAGGAGAGACACATGCAAAAATGCCAGTAACATTCTTAAATAATGTCTTTCAGTTCTCCGTCCGCTAACCCCCTGAATGTGCAATTTTGTAGGTGGTAAATAAGGTGGTTGTTTTTGGTTTTCTGAGACCAGATCTCATACTCTGGCCTCATAGTCCAGTGTTGCTATGGCCTTGAACCCCTCTTCTCCTGCCTGAATCTCAAGTGCTGGGTCCCTGGCATTTGTTATCTCATTCAGCTGGTAAGTATTTTGACTAGTGATAGTTTGGAAGAAATCAAGCATTTTGTAAATAAGCGCAGGAGAGGTCTTCTGTGGCGAAGCAGTCTGTGTTGGTGGCAGGTAGTCGTGATCCTTTGTTTTAAGGTTTAGATAAAGACTGACCTGCATTTCTGACATGCAGTGAGTTATATTTTCCTACCCTCTTTTGCAGTGGCAGCAGGCTGGGAGGTGTGGTCACAGTGATGTGCTTCTTTTTCAATCATGGAGAGGTAAGGAGACAGAATCACTACTAAAATACAAACTTCTTCCAATTAATTTAATTATGTTTAATTTGTAATAGTGTTTCTTAAACATTTGATCCAGTTATTTTGTCCCAGCTTTAAATACTAGTGGTCTCTTAAAGTGACTGGAGTCTTACTGATTTGAGCAAATAATTTGATTTTAAAGCCAGTGACTCTTATGTTAGGGGCAGTGCACTTTTACGTATCCTATTCAGACTATTTGCCAAACCTATAAATTCACAACTACTCCAGGCAGTGCAAAGATAGCAACATTGTCACGTGCCTGGTCTCTGGATCTATGCTGCCTGGTTTGAAACCCTAGCTTTTTCATTTATTATCTGTGATACCTAGGCAAGCAGTTACTCTGTCTATGCATTCCTCTGCTTTGTTAATGAGGTCATGATGTTATTTATCTCATGGAGTTATTGCATAAATCAGATGAATCCATGTGTGTAAAGTATCTAATACAAGGTTTAAAATATTAAGTGTCATATGCTTGTTAGCTCAGATTGGTAGTTTTATTCATCAGTAATAGTTTTCAGATAAAATCCTAATGCAGATTTTCACTACATTCCTTCCCCTAAATTAATCATACTTTTAATGACTTTTCTGGTGATATGTCTGTCTAGACTTCTCATGGAAATATTTGTGTGGAGTAGAAAAAAGATGTGTGAGATGTGTCCATCTTTTCTCTTCTTGCCCTGGGTATCTGCAGCCTTTCAACATACACAGGTTGCAGAGTGAGTAATAAGACGAGGGGCTGCTTGGCTTAGAGCGTTTGTGTGTGGGCACAGCAGCAGCAGCAGTGCATTGCTACAGCTGGGTTTGGCCAGTGGTGGGAAGGAAGGCTTTGGCTTTTTCCTGACGATTGATTCTGCACATTGTAATAGCCTGGGTCGGTGGATGGTTTAAAGCTGGTTAAGAGAATGATGTGCGAAATGGTAAGTCACTGCTTACTCTTCTGCAAGAAAGGAGCATTGTACGCTCAGAGTAGGATGTGGGGCGTGGGCTACTGAATATGTAGATCCAGATGCATCCAGAAAGGCACTGTTGTGGGGCACAGAGGGCCCTTGTGCCCCTCATGGTGTCCTGGGTTAGTAGTTTCTTCCTTACGTTTTTCTTACATTCTTGATGTTCAAGTAGTAGGAACATTGTTTCTTAAGATCTTCAATTCTAAAAAGACTAGTTTTTTTAGTTTTTTCCCTCTTGACAGTTTTTACCCATTTAATTTATTTAAAACATAGTTAGATATCATTTTCTTAGGAAAAGGTACATGAAACAATTAAAATTAGAATTTTAGTTTTATGGAAATGGCTAGTTACACTTATTTGCTGGTTTATGCCAAAAATGTTACATTTTAATATAATAACACTATAGTTTAGAGCATACACTACAGTTTTCGTAAACTATGGAAAGAATTCATGTAACCAAAAACTTTCTATAATTTTGTGTATCATTTGGCTTTCAGATTATGACAGCTTCAGTTCTCATTTTCTTCTGACTTTTTAAAACTACTTTCAGTTGAGTGCTTGCCTTTTATCTCAGTGTTCAAACGGCACGAGAGTGGCTCTCTGTGAGTTTGAGGCCAGTCTGGTCTATAGATTTTAGGTCAGCCAGGGCTACAGAGCGAGACATGTGAAGCAAAAAACAAAAGTGAGTGTGTGTATGTTTCTAAAGTATCCAATTTTTGTGTGACAAGAATCATCTACTCTGCTTATACCCATTCATGCACCCAGTAACTTTTGTAGAACGTTACACTGTGAAACACATTGTGTTTGTTTATTCTGTGAGTTGTTAGGGGTACAGATGGCCTGCCCTTCAAGTGACAGGACTAGACGGCTTTTAGATGTGTGCTGCTCATTGTCCATGTGTGCTCTGTGGGTCAGATGTGGGCTGTTGGGTGGCCTCAGGCTCCTGTACCTGCTGAGCCATCTTGCTGCCCCAGCACTTACTTTCTTAGAAGAGATATTTATTCATAGACATGAATTATTCACATACCAATACACACATATAGCCTGTTAGTTGCTTTTAAGTTCTGTTTTCATTAGTTAGTTGTCTTAATAGTGGATCTAAGACACTATTTGGTATATTGTAAAATGTTTTCCAACTGATGATATTACAAAGAAATATTTGCCTTAACAGAAGAACTGTTCTATTCATAGGGCATGGTATTACTTGAGGGTAGTGTACTTGCCTCATATTCTCAAAATACTAGGTTTGTTCCCTGATTACCTAAAATAATGTGAAGTGCAAATGGATTAACACAATTTTAAAAAATGATTTGAAAATCTTAAAATGTGAATCATGTGAAAATGGAATATAGGGCCTTTTCAGCATCATGAGTGACCACACAGAGGTCTGTACTCCAGGACAAAACATGAGGGTGAGCTTGCTTCTTCCTGTTTATTATGTTACTGTGGGATGCCAAGATGAGGAAAGCCAACAACTTTGCTGTTTGTCAAATGTTTCCTTGTCATAAGACCAGGAATGTATGCTCTAGGTCAATGGTGCTGCATACTGACTAAAAAGAATGGAGACTGGGGACTGCTCATCCCTACAGGGGACATGCATAGCATATCTTCCCCAACGAAACTTAGGACTCTTCCAGGAAGAGCAGGTAGAAAGACTAGAAGAGCTAGAGGTTGTGGTTAACATCAAGGAAATAGTATTTCTAGCCACTGCAGGGTAGCCACATGTGTGAACTCACAGTGATTGTGACAGCATGTACAAGCCCTGTGCAAGCTACAACCAGCAAACTCCCAGCGTTGAGTGGAGAAGGTAAGCAAGAAATCCCACCCTTAGCTGAGGAGCTACTAGTACTCCAGAGCTGCTGGGAGAGGGAGCATCAGGACTTTTGATGATGGGGCTTCCTGGTACATAGACCATGTTCACAGTGCAGGCCCCACCCCCAAAACAATCCAAGCACAAACAGTACTTGACTTGTGGTGGCAGGCCTCTAAGTTAGGGGAGGAGGGGAAGTGTAGTTAGGGAGAAAATAGCAAAAGAGGATTTGTTCAAAATAAGTTGTATGTAATCATCAAAAAATTAGTAAAATGGTCTTTAAACAAAAGATTATGGAGCCCAGGCTGGACTGTAGAAGTCAGACGATGAGCAGAGTAGTTCAGGGCTACAGGGAGAGTGGGTCCTGTGTTGAACAGAGACAGTGGGCAGAGCCGAGTGTCACAGCTGCCCATGTTGACATTCTCCTGGCAAGGTGGTTATCACAGGTTGAAACTGGTTAAATACCATAGAAAGATCTTAGAATGGGAAAGAAAATCTCTAGGAAAGCAAAATGGAGAAGAGAAAGAAGAAGCACTTGAGAACATAGGGAAAGTGAGCTTCCACAGTGTTCATCACAAGGAAGAACAAAATGATTCTCTTGATTTTTCAGAAACCTTTATAAACAAAAGAAACTGGGGGTGAGGTGGGGAATGGAAAGAGTACAAAGGACACCTCTGTATAGGGCGGGATGGTAGAGCTAATGATGCTTGCCTAACATCTGCAAGGGCCTGGATTCAATCCCTAGCACCACAAAGAACAAAACAAAATCAACTAGTACTGTATGTTCTTCAGTGTTGTGAATGTGTCTGTGTATGTGTGTGCGAGAGAGAGAGAGAGGGAGAGAGAGAGAGAGAGAGAGAGAGAGAG
>NW_021604598.1:5260102-5271911 GCF_004785775.1 Grammomys surdaster | reverse complement strand
AGAGAGAGAGAGAGAGAGAGAGAGAGAGAGAGAGAGAGAGAGAGAATGTGTGTGTGTGTGTGTGTGTGTTGTGTGTGATTCCCTGGAGCTTGAATTACACAGGCAGTTGTGAGAAGTCACTGTGGGTGCTGAGCACTAAGCTGCTGCCCTGTATAAGAGGAGCAGCTGCTCTTAACTGCTCAGCCGTCACTCCAGCCCTCCCTGCTTTAAATTTTAACTGTTAGAAATTCCTTTCTCTGTGAAATAGGATTGTCTAGTTTTTTCCATAGGGACTTAAAAATTACTGTGTATTATCAATGTTTTATATAAGAATACTATTATGAATATACTCACATAAAAATGAAAAAGCCTTTTGAAAATTTCAAAAATTTACTTTAGAAAAGTAAGTGAAGGTAGATGGAAATATTGTCTTGAGGGCCATTTCTAATTAACCATTTAAAACTACCCACAACGTATTTACTCATGCCAATTTCTTAAATATACTTATTCATTTTTGAGAACTTCAGTATTTAACATACATTGTTCTCTCCTTTCTCACTCATTCAAATTCTCCTATGTCCCCTCTCATTTATTTATGTTTAATTACATTGTTGTGTGTGTGTATCTGTGTGTATGGATGCACACAAACTGAATCCATGTAGCATTGTTTGTATTAGATAAACTACTTGTATGTTCATCTGTGCAGGAAACAGACTCCTCCTATTTTAGAAGCTACTGGTCAGGTGTTGCACGTTGTATCACTGTGGGACCATGTGCATATCACTTGGCTTGTCTCATCTCAGGCAACCACACTGTTGAGATTTCTTGGGTGCATTTTCTCTGTTCTATCTAGGAGATACTATTTAGAAGTAGCCATCTCAGGCCTTTGGCTCTTCAAGTCTCTCTGTCCCCTCTTCTGTGAGTTTCCTTCAGTCTTGGGCATAGGGGTTGGTTGTAGTACAGATCTGTCAGTCGGGGTTGGGTACCCCACAGTCATTCAACTATGCTGTTTGATGAATTGAGGGTCTGTGTAATAGTCCCAGTTTGTTCTGTACAGAAGCTCTGTGGGTGGGGAGCACTCCACTTACCCTGTTGACATAGGATAAGACTTTAGAGCAGTTAGAAATTATATTGGTTTAGGAGAATGGCAGCAGTAGGTTCTCTCCTCAGGTCTGTGACTTCTCCAGCATAGGCAGTTAGCTAGATTTATATGATCAGTTTCCTCCTGTTGAGCAGATTGAGTCTAATTTAATTTGATAGCTGCTGTTTATACCCAAGACAAAAGTGGCTCTACTGCACCATTGTGGAATCTGTTCTCCCACATTGTCATTGTGTCATCATGGTGGGTATGAGCTTTTCAGCTTTGGTAGGACTGCTGATGGCTTCTCTTTCTTGACAGATTTGATGTCACCTTCTAATACCATGGAAGCAGTCCTCAGGCTGTCAGTCCAGTTGCATTACAGTTCTCCAGACCTTATGTCCAAAGTTTATGTTGTCTTAGGCAATAGGGTCTACCTTCACATTCTGGAAGGCAACCAAAGGCAATGGAAATAAATAGTCCATACTGGTTTTTGAAACTCTTTTATTCCTCTGTACCTGGGACTCCAGGTTTTTTCTTAGGTATTAAGGATAGTTATCACCCCATGTGGTGCAATTGCATCACACACACACACACACACACACACACACACACACACAAACACACGCTTTTGTACACACAAACATTAAGTTAACTTATAAAATGTTTTCCCTGTGGCTTTTGCAGACATCCTTAGTGTTACCTCTCCTTGTCTCTACTCTGTATTCCCACTGCTTCCTCTGTAGCACCTGCCTCCTACCATCCGCATCTCCAGGTTAGTAACGATTGGAGCTAGGATGCACAAGTGAGCGGGGGTGCTTCATCTCTGTGGTCTGCGTGACCTCAGTGCAGGCTTTTCTAATTCTAGCCATTTACCTGCTAACTTCATTTCATTTTATTTTCTTTGCAACTGAGCAGAACTCTGTTGTGCGTATGTTTCATACTTTCACTGTCCATCAGTTGAAGGATTTTTAGCTTGTTTTGATTTCCTGCCTATTTTGGCAAGGGTAGCAGAGAACATGGATGCGCGGGTATCTCTGAAGTGGAATATTGAGTGTCTTAGATATTGTTAACTGGGCTAAGATTAAAATACAAATCTGCATGATACTAATTACTTATTGGCATGATTATCTTGCTTATATAAAATTTGGAAAACAATTCTTAGAACACTGAAAACAATTTCGATCATCTTCCCAATATTTTTTCATAGCAGGAAGTTATAATATCTCAGTGTGCATTAAATGAAACTACTAAAGACTCATTAACTCATGTTTACTGAGCACATAGATTTATTAACTATTAGTGTATTTTTAATTGAAAAATGATAATTATATGATCTGTCTACACATTGTAGATTTATTAGTCAAAATAATTACATTTTGTGATTAAAGATATTAAAAGTATTCTTAGAGTCATTTTAAATACAAAGTGTGCTGTTCACTGTGGTTACAGCAGTACAGTAGACCACTGACACTCTTCTAGTCTAAGTGAGGCTTCGTTCCTTTGATCTGAATTTTCCTTTTCACTATACTCCGTCTTCTTCCTACCCTGAATCTTAAGAAGCACCAGTTTATTTTTTCATTTCTCTTAGTATAACATTTTTTATTTCCTATATAAGTAAGACCCTGTTAACCTTCACTTTTGTTTACCAATTTTTCTTAAAAATTAAAATTTTTTATCATTGTGTGTGTGTGTGTGTGTGTGTGTGTATGAGAGAGAGAGAGTGTGTGGGTTTAAGTGTGTGTTTGGTGTGTATGTTTATGTGTGTAGTGTGTATATGTTCATTCCACATATTACAGTCAGGACAGTGGGTAGGAGTTAGCTGGTTTTCTCCTTCCCCATGTGTGTCCTGGGTAGTGAACTCAGGGTTGGGACACGTGCCTTTGCCCGCTGAGCCATCTCAGTAGCTCTTAATTTACCACTTTGCATGCTTGCTTTCTCTTACTGTCATGTATACACCTTACCCAGGCAGATATCGTCTTATTCCATATGGGTATGAGATTTGTGCTTCATAGCATCTTGCCTTAAACACCATTGTATATGTTGTCCAGAAGGTGCTACATCATCATAACTGACTTTTCTCATACTTAAGAAATTCAGTGATAACATATTGCACACTCAGATTTCCAAAGTTATTCCAGGCAGTTCCTTTATGCTTTTGTTTTGGATTCAGAATTTGATTTAAGGATCACACATGGTTTTTAGCTATCATTTAATCTAGAATGTTTCTTCTAGAGTAGTGATCCATCTGTTTGTCAGGATGGGCATTAGAATTTGGGCCTGGTGTTTGGTACAAGTTCCATGATTTGCACCTGTCTATTTCCTCACCAGTGGGTCCCCTGATTTGACAGTTTTTGAAGACTATAGCAGATGATGTATCGTTTTTATTGTAATATATTGAGAAGCTTGTGAGACCAGTTTGCCACATTATTGGATTCCTTCAGTCAGTCCTGTGGCTCAGGTGGTAGAAGTCAGATTTGTCTGTTGAAAAGATACTCTTGTTTCTTTGTGTGCTACTAAGTGGTTTGTGTCCTGATACTTTGAGATTTAGAATGCCTTGTTTCCTTGAAGCATGCTACCAAATGCTCACATCCATTGATGAACATTGCCTGAATTGTTTACTGTTAGCTATTTAAAGTGGCAGTTTCCTCATCCTCTTATTTTGTCTATGTTTAATAATTGGTGTTCTATAAAGATGAATCATCCCTCTTGCTTTCTTTTACTTTTATTATATATACATGGGTTCTTTTGTGAGTAATGTTTTATAATCTGGTCATCGTAATTCTTGATGTTCAGATCGCTACAATTTCGATAGTTGCCTTTGCTATAAGTCATACATAATTTACACATGTTAGTGTCATATACAGTATCTGTTAAGCTGAACAGATTTTACGTATGTACCAATTATGTAGCTACTCTCTAGAACAGTGATTCTGAACTTTCCTAAGGCTGTGATAATTTAATACAGTTACTCATGCTGTGAGGATCCCCTACTGTAAGATTATTTTTTGCTACTTCATAACTGTCACTTCTTTTCTGTTATAAGTAGCATAAGTATCTGCTGTAAGGCCCCTGTGAAAGGTCACAGCCCACACACAGGTTGAAGACTACCCCTCTAGATTAAGGCACAGGAGGCTTTAGCCCTGTTTATTTGACACTCCTAACTTCCTCCGTGGGAAATAAATCCTTTCTCCTTCAGTATTGATGGGTTTGGCACTTTTGAGACTCTATAGAAATGGATTCCTACCTTCTGTTTTGAAATAGTAGTTTTTTTCTTGGTTGAGAATTTCTTACAAGCACACAGTATGTCTTAGTCATATTTACCTGATCAGCTCCCCTCAGAACCTCTCAGCACGTTGGTCTCCCTCCAAACTTCCTGCTCTCTTTGTATTTATTATTATTTTAATTCATTGAATGCAATCAGAGCTGCCCACAAATGCATGGGTGTGGGGCAACCCACTGGGACATGGGCAACTAGTACCCTCTCCCTCCCCCAACAGCCATCAACTGGCAAGAGCGCCTCAGCTGGGTGTGGGGCCTTGGTGGCTCCTCCCATATCCATGCTGGGGTCTCCCTGGGTTGTGCAGATAGCCATAGCTGCTGTGAATCCATATGTGTAGTAGTTAAGTCATGTGCAGAAGACTGGGTCACAGCCCTCCTCCATCATCCAGCTCTTACATCCTTATGCTCCGCTTACATGATGATCCCTGGGACTTGGGGTGGGGACCAGTGGATTTAGGTGCCCCATAAACAGCTGAGCACTCATTGTCTCTTGCTCTCAGCACTTCAAACCATTACCCCCCCCAACACACACACACACACACACACACACACACACACACACACACACACAGTGAGAAGCTTCTGCCAGACTTGAGAGCAGCACAGATCTATGGGTATGGACATAAATATTTATAGGGCAATTTGATAGTGTGGGTTTTCCCCAGGACTGTCAGTAGCCACTAGTGCAGCAAAGAGGAGAAGGGCCCCTAGGAGCCACCCTTCCTTCCATGATTCATGAGCACCTGTTGACTGCCCCCAGTTTTGTTCAGGTCCAGGGCAGGCAGCCATAGCTGCAGTGACTACACTGTGCACAGGAGACAACTTTTTGCATCGTTTCTTTTTGTCTCGTGGCTCTTACGTTCTTTCCATCCTGTCTTTCAAGATGTTCTCTGAGCCCAGCAGATGTGGGATGAAGGTTCTGTTAGGGCTGAGCTGTCAGGCCTGCATCTACATTCACTGATCTTCAGTGCAGAGAGAAGTGTCTCTGAAAAGGATGGGGTGGTATTTCACTTCTTTTCATATGTTCTTCCATCTTAGAAGACTTTCTTCCTGGTACTAAATGATGCCATAGGATCACCCTGTCCCAAGACACAGAACCAACTATTTTCACAGAATCTTGTATCTTGTTGGGGAAAATGGTATTTCGAGATCACAGTTTGAGCTGTAAGCACTTGCATCTTCCTAGTGCTGAACACATCTGCATGTTAGAACAGTCACACTCTTTTAGGAGTTTTGAAATACACCATGGATTGTTGTAACAAATACCTACCCATTCTGTAGCTCTTCTACTCTCAGGCATATCTCCAAAGGGAATACAACTTTTATCAAAATTTACCCACACTCCCATGTCTGCCTTAGCACTAGTCACAATGCCCAAGACAAAGGATCGACAACAAAGGTTAACTGATGGACAGATTAAGCACAGTGTGGGCCACACATGTACTTGACACGTGCCTTGACCCCGGTGCCCCTTTCCCAGCATTGCCTCTCACTTCCCAGCATTTGTATTTACAGAAAGCCCAGCACTTGTGTGCAGTATATCATCTAAAGTGCGTATAGGCAGTACTTGGTGTTTCCTGATCACCCTCTTCACCCTGTGTTTGTCAGCACCTTGAGTGAGCGCATCCTGTGGCCTGTTCGTTTTTCAGTGTACCCGCGTGATGTGGACGCCGCCTCTCCGAGAGAGCTTCTCATACCCGTTCCTTGTACTTCAGATGTTGCTTGTGACTCATATTCTCAGGTAATTCTCACTGATTTCTCCTGATGGGGTTTTACTTTCCCTTAAACAACAAATTAGAGTTTTGTACATTTTTTTAAAAGAATATCTTTAAGTTTCCTTAATAAAAATTGGCATAGTAAATTAAGGTGATGATGTTTTGTTGAATTAATAGACATAATTTTAAAGTGTTTTTTTTTTAAATGTAACTTTAAAGATCTTCCTGCACCTGCCCTCTGGTCCTCGTTTTGCTTTTGTGCCCGTGGTCACTGTTCATGAGTAAATCCATGTTTACTTCTCTCCACATTCCCTGGGCTTTCTCTTTTGCCATGTCAGCTGCCAAATGAAGAGAGAGGCTGGCCATCCTGAACCCATCCCTCAGGAGCAGAACTCAGAGTCCCAGTTGGGAGCACTAACACAGGAACTTTGTGTCCGGATGCCTGTTTAGTGTCTGAATATCAGATAGTAGCTATAGAGAGAAACCACCTCCATAGACCATAGAGTTCCTGTCAGAAATCCAGAATTGAATTAAGTTTAAGTATTACTGAGAATAAGAGCAGCTTGTCTTTCCGTGGACACATTCTGAGCTTAGACATGCATTGCCTCTATCCAGAGTGCCAACATGGGTTAGTGCCTGTGGGTCAAAGCCTGGAACAATCTGAAGCTGTTTGGGTCTGAGAACTCTATTCAGTGGTCTGGTGGATTTTGAAGAGTGGGGAAGGCTACTGTGCAAAACTCTGAGTGTTACCTCTGTAATGGAAGTAGAAGACAGGGCCTGTACACAGCTTCCTGTCCCTCATGTAGTCTCATCACTCAGACCTTTCATAGGTCAAGTTTGTGGTGGTTTTTACATTGTCAGCCTTTTAAAAGCCCACATACCTCCACTCCAGCCTTCCCCTAAGTCCTTGCTTATGATAGGTCTCAGTGTTGCTTCAGCTCCTGCAAATGAGACACAGCTCTGCACTATAGACTCTGGCACTGAGAGAAAGGGCTCTGTGCAGTCTGGAGGAAGTGCTGCATTGCAAGCCCACCTTCTGCTCACCCTCAGGAGTAATTCACATCCACATGACGGTCATTCTTGGCTTTCCCATTCCATGTGTACAGACACTAAACCACTCAGGAGCACCTGGTTCACTTTTCCTGTGTCTGCTCCTGTTAAGTCTGATGATGAGGAGACTCCAATTCTTCTCTTTCCCGCCCTGTTCTGGTCTGTGGCTCTGTGGCAGCTGAGAATGAATTAAAGTGGGTTGATCCTTTTAACCATACCTCTCTGTGGGTCTGAGGTCCCAAGCTGCAGGCTCTGGCAAGGCTGCACTCTGCCTGGGGCCCTTGAGAGAGACTCAGTTTCCCTGATCCTTTGTATGTTGGTTTCTGTTCCATCATGAAAGCTAGTAGTTGAGAACTGCACCTTTCCCTATACTCACTCTGCCCTGCTCTGCAGCCTTTCGTCTACTTCCAAGATTGTGTAATTATGCTGGGTTCACCTGCATAGCCAGGAGCTATGCTTGCCGTAGGATAGGTGATTAGAAATCTTAATTCCACCTGGACATGCCTTCCCCGTTGCCATGCCCTGTTTCATCACAAGATTTCAGACACACTGTGCTGGGGGCTGCTCCTATAGCTGTGGCCTGCTTGTCTCTGGGCCACTTTCTGAGATTTTCCTCAAGGTTCTTCTGTTGCATGCACTCCCCACCTTCTTTTGTTTCCTGTCTCCTTGAGGACAGGAATACTTTCGAAATGAGGTTAGCAATAGGTTTTATTTTAGCCAATTGTTTTGTGCAGTTTAGCATTTGAAGTGTTTTTGAACATCCAGGTTTTACACAAACCACCTTCTTCACCACCACAGTCTGTTTATTCTCAGTTGGTCTAAGTAATGTTTGTTTTTCATTTCTGCTGTCCAGGGCTAGTGCTGTATTGATCATTACCAGCTGGAATTCCTTTGGTTTCTTTTGGTTCTTATTTTCTCTGAGTGCATTATATATTGAACTGCCAGATTAGTATTACATTCTATCCTTAATTTTCCTTGTTAACTATAAAATGAAAATCAAGCCTCATATTCAAAAGTAGCAGAAAAATGCTTTGTTTTACAGAATGGCATTTCAGCCCCTTTGACTGTAATGTTCACTGTGGTCCAACTCATACATGTGCAAGCACATGGCCAAGATTCATGGGATGGTGCCCTGTTTCCCATGTTGCAGCTCGAGGTTGTCTGTCCTTCCACTTCATCGAAAGTGTTAGTTTTCATCTAATTACTTGGTTCTTAAGGTTGCCAGGTGCTTAAGAATACTTGGGCTGGGTTAGAGCAGCAGAGCAGGCTTGTTCCTTGGAGCAGTCTAGGAAGGCAGCTATGGTGGCGTCCCTCACTGCTGGCTCCTCACCCGGTATGCTCACTCTACTTCTGTGAGGATGGTGGCAGACTTGGGGGCTTGGCATTGGCTCATCCCATCTGTGGGAGTAAAGGCTGTTCCTGAAAGTCTTGTACAGTACTGGTCGGTCCTAACATGGCACCCCTAGTGATGGCTCCAGATCAGCTCCTTCTTTGCCTCTGCTTCTCTCTTCCAAAGGGCACCTGCAGAAGACTGGCTTTCCTGCTGCTTCCCGGCACTTGGTCTCACCCCATGCACCATCTCTGCAGTGTTCCTCCACACATTGCCTGGCTCATAGGATGTCACTTGTGTTATTTCTCCTCAACAGTCTCTTCTCCAACTCATGGATCTGCGGACTCAACATCTTAAGAAGTTTGATTGTAAATTCACAAAAATACAATGTAAAAAAAAAAAATAACCGTACTCAACTGGCCTCCCTCCTTCTATTTGGCAGGGTCTTATGGTTTTGAAGTAATAATAGGTATTTACTTTTTATAGAAAATTATTGTAATTGAGAATCTGAAGGTGTAATTTCTAACCCATTGGTTCATCTTGTGCACAGTTTATGTGAACCCCAGATCATGCTTATGATTCTGATTGGCAGCAGTTTGGAGCTATGCTGGACTGTTTTGTAGTTAAACCTCCTGATATTTATCTTTCCAAGGGCTACAAAACTTTACAGAGGGAGTTTGATTGCACTCTGCATTTCCAATGTATTCTTCATGCTTCCTTGGCAGTTTGCCCAATTCGTGCTTCTTACTCAGGTAAGGCGGCCACATTTTTAAACTTAAGTACTTGAGCTTAGTGAGCTCATTTGTATAAAATCATAGCCAAGATTAAGTTTTTATTTTTAGCGTTTGAGAATTTTATATATGAGAACTGTATTAGCACCATTCCCGGCTCTTCCCTCCAAGTCCTCCATTCACATTCAGGGCTTCTGTTGTTAATGTTACATATGTATGTCTGCTTGGATCGGCTCACCTGTCACCATCCCTGGAGCAGACTGGTCCTTCTTGTTTCATGAGTCTTAAGTTCTAAGATTTTCTAGGTCATTCTTAGAAAGAAAATTCAGAGTGTAGACCTTTGTAAGATTCATTTACTACTGAATAGTATTGCTTAGTAGTAGAATTCAGGCTTGTAGTGTGCTGAAAGGAACTCATGGTTAACCCAAAGGAAGTCTTAGGTAAAACATGTTCGGCTAGGATTAGTTCTGTAAACATTTCACCAGTGTTCATGCATACATAGCGCTTATTTGCATCAGATCCGTCCTCCTCATTCCCTTCCCTTCAATTTCTCCCTTCCACATTTTCCTCCCAACTTGTGCGTGATGCTCACATATCCCCACTCCAGTGTGCTCTGCACCCTGCCCCTCTGAGTACATTAGTTCTGTCTGTATGCACACGAGTGTTAGATCATTAATTGGAACATGAATAGCATCTCTAGGTCCAAATCCCTGAAGAAAAGTGACTGCCCCTCTCCGTCACAATTACCAATCCTCAAATAGGTGTGGGACTTCATGACCCCCTCCCGAGTCCATTGTGAGACTTTGGCTAACTGCCCTAAATCCTTACATGTCGAATAAACACATGTGGGACAAGAGAATGAACAGGCAGGGGGGCCATGCTTGATGTGGCTGCCCTAATGGTTGGTTATTTATCATCTCCCATGTATTCCTGCTTCTCTCTTCCAGATTTATAAAGCAAGGTAGCCCTCTGAGGGACGAGGCTTTTGTGGGCTCAGGCTTTTCTGGCTTGCTATTAATGAAGTTATTCTTTCCACATTTACATAACACTGCTGGAGAGATGCTTTTAAATACTCAGATACCTTGCCTCAGAAATAAAGGCAGATCTGGATTTAGGTTTTAACTATTTACTACCTTCTTAGACAAAACAAATAAACAAACAAAATCTCAAAGGCAATAAGAAAAAAGAAAACAACACCTTAACTTTTCTTTCTTCCAGATTTATCTTTTCTGAAGCACAGGGAAGGAAAGTGTGTACTTTGTTTGGTTGGGTTAGCGTCACAAGATAGCGTTCCTAGGTCTCAGTGTCACAACCAGCACCCAGCCAGATGTCAGTAAGATTAGCTACTTTGTTTTGTTTTACTTTTTGAGACAGAATCCTGGTGGCCTCAAAGTGATGATGCTCTAGCTCAACTTCCGACCTGAGGTGAGCTCACAGATGCCCCAGGCACCAGGCTCTGTGAGTTGCTTTTTTACTATTTAAGAATAAAAAAGGTTAGGGTTTTTTGTTTGTTTGCCTTTTTTTTAAAATCTTCTTTGATCTTATCTTTGAGACTTTGTCTCCTTTAAATTCTATTTAAATTCAATTTGTGGGATAAGTTATCCTAGGAATCCCAAGATTGTACCCTATAAGTGTACTGCTCTGCTCCAGGAGTGTGAAGGGGACTTTTAGTTGCTTCCAGGTAGTGGGATAGCCTGTGTTAAGTAGAGAAGTATAGAATATATATAGAAGGGTCTATCCTGCCTCTAGTGGGGAGTACACAGAACAACACACAGCTGTGCACACATGTCCTCTCACGGTAATCACCCTGAAGCCATGCAGTCTCCGTGGGTAGCTGAGGAGAATAAATGATGCTTCTTTATTAGTAAGGAATGTTTGTATAGAGGACGTGGAAACAAGAAAATAAAAACAAACAAGAGCTTAATGGTTGGATAGAGTCTATGTAAATCGTTAGCTATTATGCAGTTTTTCCATGTTTGTGTGTGAAGAGGTGTAGAATTTAATTTGAATGGCGTGTGTGTGTGTGTGTGTGTGTGTGTGTGTAAAGGGTAGAGAGACACTGTCATGAAACCCCTCTACATGAGCTGGAGTATCATTTAATCAATGAATTCATCAAAATCTAGAAATTTTAGAATTCTTTATAGATAACAGAATTTCCTTCAAACTGAAAAGAAAGTTACTTGTATTCTTTCAAATTTGGAACTTGAAATTTGATTATAACTAGCATGTGACTGTCTGAATTTACATAATACTAATGAAGGTAGCAAGTAGGGAGACATAATGTATTTTCATATAAATATACATTACCTAATTACTTTTAAGTTTACTGTGTCTTCTGTAATTATGTCCTAGTGGTCATGTTATAATTACAGTTTCAAGTGTCTGATTGGATAGAGGACTTTTTAATTATATGTGTTGACTGTAGAGTTAGGCTGATATTATGAGTGCTGTTCTGGGCAATCCACAGGATAGATATTTCACACTGTATGCTGTGGAGTGCCATGTAAGTGCAGAAGGAAAGCTAAACCACTCAATTCCTACGTAAGGATAATTGAAACAATAAGGTAGTCTTGTCTTTATTCATGTGGCTACTTGGTGTGTGCGTGTGCGTGTGCGTGTGCGTGTGCGTGTGCGTGTGCGTGTG
>NW_021604598.1:5226675-5260092 GCF_004785775.1 Grammomys surdaster | reverse complement strand
GTGTGCGTGTGCGTGTGCGTGTGCGTGTGCGTGTGCGTGTGCGTGTGTGTGTGTGTGTCATTTTTTTATTTTTAACATAATTTCTTTTTGATTTCAGATTGCATCATTATTTGCAGTGTATGTCGTGGGATACATTGATACATATAAATTACAGAAGATCATTTATATGCACATGGTAATGAGTTCTATTGTTTTTTTTTTTTTCTGCTTAGTTTGACCTTAATAGACTCCTGATTGAGATCTGATTTGTTTATTTCTGAAACTAGTTTTAATGTATTTCTTTAATGAATCACTGTTGTTCAAACACTGATACAGTTGCTCTTGTTTTAAATAGACTACCAAGACAGTTTTAATTTAGATCTTATTTTCTTATGTATCAACTGGGCACAGGGAACATGAAGTGGTACACTGTCTACCCATGGAGCCTCCTGTTAAAGTGAAGTGGGTTGTCCACCCACTGGGCTTATGAGACACACACATGACCAGAGCTGCAAGGCACTCAGCAGCCATGCTTCTGACCTAGTCCAGTGGGAAAACCAGGAGTGTAATGCATGTTGGAAAGCTATTAAAACTAAAGAATGCAAGCCTAACAGAGAGTAGGGCACATTGGGAGCACAAAGCCGGGGAAGAAGATGGAGGCCTTGAGGAGGAAGTGCTCTGCACAGGGAAGGACAAGCAGGACAGAGGGTGAAGGGCAAGCGAATGACATCACAGAGAACAGCAGTGTAGGTTGCTGGGACAGCTGGATGAAATCTCCAAGACTTGTTGGTCTATGCTGGTTGTATGTTTATGCTTTGAAAGCATTTGTCTTCTCTCTGTCACTCTTCCTTTTACACATAAAATCAGTGTTTTGTTTTTCTGGTGATCTAAATGTTATTGCAGTGGACCATAACCAGCTTTTCTTGTAGTGCACACTAAGGATGTTGGTTTGTTTGCTTATAGGAAGCTTATGAATAAAGTTACAGTATTAATGAGCATGAGGCTGCTGTCCTAGCAAAGCATAGACCACTCTCACCTCTCCTCGAGGTAACCACTGTCCTCACTGAGCTGTCATCAAGTGCTTTCTTTCCATTTTGCCATGTAGATATTTTGAAGTAGTCCACATGTTTATGAACTAGAAACCAAGTTTTTCAGGCTGATGTAAATGACCTTTTTCTAAGACTGAAATTTTCTCTGGGTTTCTCTGAAGGTTTCTGGGATTTGCATGTTACCAGAGTTCAGAAATAATGACTCCTGTGTATTTTCTGTGACATGAACAATTTATTTCTGTTTCATTGTTCTTCAACATTGAAGTTTCTGCTACCACTTCTGTGTCTTCATTAACAAGTAATGGTGTGTAGTTTTACTTGGATCTCCTGGGGCAATGTACAGGCATTTCTTGGGCATCTTTATCTAGTACCATTCTATGCCAAAGTATTAATATGTTCAACTTTGTAACTGTTACATCACTTTTCAAATGGTGATAGTATTTAAAAAAGCAATACGCAATGGCTCGTAACACTCCACTTTCTCTAAATATCTTGTTGGGTTATATAAAATAGTATAATGCAATTATAATTTACATTTTCTCTTTTTTTCCATGGATCTGTGTATCTTAGTGTGTTTCATCACTCCCTGTTTTCATTTCTGAGACCTCTTGCTCAAATATATGTGTAAACTTTCTCTTTGGTTAGAGAGAGGTGGTTCTGGTTCTGAGTGGTATAATGCACTGTGTTCATTGGGTTTGTTGTTGTGTGGATTACACCAGATCCAGCCCACTGTTCTGTGCAACTGCCTTTCTCACACATTCTCTTTGAACTTTTACTCTTTTTAGAAGAAATGAACAACGGTGAGTCTCTTATGAAAGCCTTTCTTCTTCTGCCTAGGTGGTCGGTCCCTCTTCAGTCTGTTTTATGGTGAAGTCACACTAAAACAAGTAAACAAACACAATTTCTAACTGGTGCTATATTTTTACTTCTCTCTATGAAGTCTAAGCTTAAACAGTTATTTTTTTTAACTTTTATTTCTTAAAATATGGCTTATTTTTTCTCCCTAAACTGGTTAATGCAGATTTTTTACTTTGGAGTATACTTGGGTTGCTTCTGGTCTTTAGCTACAGCAAAACACTTCTATGAATATGAACATGTCTTTGTTTTCTGGTTTTCAGATTGGAATTGATCAAGTGACAAGCCTATTTTTATTTTTTTGACTAACTGTGACACTGTTTTATATAGTGATGGCACCATTTCACATTCTCTACAATAAGTAACATTTATTCTCTGTCTCTAAAGAGTTATTGTAGACAATCTAATGGCAATAGGACTCCTCATTGCAATTTTTCCTTGTCTTTGTTTTAATTAAGAGATTGTATTTTGTAGAGCAGATTTAGGTTTACAGCATAGCTGAGCAGAAGTCCCTTCTGTATGAGTCCCTTAAACTGTGGTTGTCCTGGACCAGCATGGTACTGTTGTCATAGCTGATACACCTGCACTGACAGGTGTTAACCGCCCACTGTCTGGGCTGTGTCAGGGCCCACTCTTGGCACTGTGTATTGTATAGGATCTGATGGGTGGTGGCACATCCTGTGAACAGGTTCACAGTCCTGGAAGCCATCCAGGCCTGCCTCCCCATGTGCCTAGTAACTGCCATCTTTGTATTGTTTTGTCCTCTGAAGAATGCCGTACATTTGGAGTTAGATAGCTCATAACCTTTTGCAGATAGATCCATTTATTCCACTTACTGAATCCAGTTAGGTTTAGTCTTCTCATGCCTTGATAGCTCACATTTTATAACTGAATAACGTTTTGACCTTTTTTTCCCCTTTCTTTTGCCTAGGTCATGGTGTATCCATTTACTTATTGAGGGCCATTTTGGTTAATTCCAAGTTTTTATAGCTATGAGTAAAGCTGCTGCAGCATTTGTCTGCAGGCTTCTATATAGATTTAAATTTTAAATTCATTTGGATAAATACCAAAGAAAGTTATTGCTGAATCATAAGGAAGCTGTTTATTTAATGTTTAGAAAATTGCCAAACTATTTTCAATAGTGTGTTTGTACCATTTTGCATTCCCACCAGAAGAAAGAGGGACAGGGAGGAAAGGAAGAGGGGTGTGAGAGAAAGGAAGAGGGGCTCCTGCTTCTACACCCTCCTCTGAGCCCAGTGTCAGCCATTCAAAAGGAAGGATCATTTAGTTTCTGATTCCGTATCGTGTTTGTTCAAGTCTTTGCCATTTTTTTTTAATTTTGCTGTTCACTTTCTTATTATTGAGTTTTAATAATTCTTTGTATTATTTTAGATAATAATAGTTTAGAAAGATGGCATATTTCTCTTCTTTCTTAGCTGCATACTGGAATTGAACCAAAAGCCTCATGGACGCAAGTCAACTGCTCCATCCCCAGGCTTCAGCCCAGCTCAGATGTACTCTTACAAATATATCTTTCCCTTAGTCTATGGCTTGTGCTGATTTTGGCATTGACTTTCTCAGAGTTGGAGTTTTAAGTTATTTTTAAAGATGTAGTTATTGACATATTTGAATTAACCAGTGTTACATAGTTTTCTCTTTATAGATCTGTGTATGTTTTGTCTGTGTGTATGTCACTGCTTTATATGTGTGCCTGATGCCTATAGAGGTCAGAGGAGGGCATTGGATTCCTTAGAACCAGAGGTGCAGAAGGTTGTGATTGCCATGGGGTCCTGGGAACCAAGGCTGGATCCTCAGCAAAAGTAGCAAGTATACTTGACCACAAAGCCATCGCTCCAGCTCCAATATGTACTTTTTAATTTATTTTACATATTTGTGTGTGCATGTAAACTTGTGTCTAGAGATCTTGTATATGTTTTGTTGGATTTATACATAGTTGTTCTTATCAGGTGCTGGCTTATATGTCAGTGTGTTACAGACTCTGTTGCTGCTATGATGGAAGGCAGTTACCTTTGGACAGTAACCCACATTGCACCTCGATTCAGCTCCTTATGAATTCTGGCTTTGTTGGCTATTTGAGATATTCTTCACAAATTGCTGTGTCATCTGTAAACATAGTTAAGGTTTTCCTTTTAGTCTTCACATCCTTCCTCACTGTAGGCTCTGAGCTTTTTGAGAAGAAGCAGCAAGAGGAAACTTAGGGCCCAGCTCTTGATCTTGGCAAGAAAGCTTCATTATCTTAACTCTGATGTGGAGTAGCATGGACTTTTGTAAATCTTCTTTGTCAAGTGGAGGGAATTTCTTTTTTTTCTTCTCAGTTTGCTAAACCATGACTCCATGTTGGACCTGGTCAGATAGCTTTTCTTTCCTGTTTTTTTCTTAAGGTGGTGAGTGTTAATGCCACATACCTGAGGTCCATCCACTTGCTTATAGTGTATACATCTTTTTCATTCGTTGTCCACTTTGATTTGCTCATAGTTCATTGAATTGGGGTTTTTTGCATCTGTGTTTATGGGAGATACCAGCAATAGTTTTCTTGTGTGTCGTTGTCTGAATTAGAATGACAGTAACCTTGTGCACTGAAGTGAGTTAAGAGTTTCCATAGCTCCCGTATCCTAGACGATCACGGTGAAGGCTGGCATGGTTTTTTCCTAGGAGCAGGATACTCTGGTGTATTTCAAAGCAGTCCTACTTTTTCCTTCTGCTGGAAACATAGAAGAATTTTTCACAGTGGTCTTTGCTCTCAGAGTAGAAAGAAAAATGTAAGCTTCCACCTTCTCAGGGCTCACTTCAGTAGCCATTACTCCATTACAGTGCAGGTCCCTGCTCTCTGTCTAGGTTGTTTCCATGGGGCTGTGTGCTTTGAGTTGCACGCATTTGTCTCCTGTTCTGAGGCAGTTCTCCCTGTCACCTCACTTCTCTACTGCTACACGTGTCAGTTGGTAGTGTTTCCTTGTTACTAAGACCCGGTGACAACTTCCCAGTTCTCATGTGCTTCTCTCCTTAGAGGGTCTCTTAATTTTCATTTTTTTTGATTATGGAAAGCATTTTTGTCATGTGGTTCTTAGTAATTTCTGTTATCTTTGAAGAGATGTCATTTCATGTTATTCAGTTTTGAATGAACTAATAATTTTTGTATTGAGTTTTAGGAGTTACACGTATATTATGATTATGACTGTATCTGTAAGTTGATGTTTGGTTCTGCCGTCCTTATCCCTTGATGACCATTAATTTTTAGATTCCAGTCCAATCATTTTTTTATTGTTCTCTGTGCTCATTGTGTCCTACCTAAGAAAATACTGCGAAATCTAACCACAGGAGGCTTACTGTCCCAGCTTTTCTGTTAGGTGTCCATTGTGCTCTGAGTTAATTTTGTGAATGGCAGTAGATAATGGTCCATGTTTATGGGAGTATCTACTTTCCTAAGAACTGTTTCTTGAGGGGGTGGTCTTCACTGATGGATGTTGGAATTCTTGTAAAAAAAACAAAAAACATTGGTCCAATTACTGCAGGGCTTGTACCCGAGCAGGTTTGATGTCGTTGATCTACTCTGACTTGATGCCTGCCACACAGTGTTCTCAGTACTCTGGCTTATATCAAGTTGGAAACCCAAGTCTGAGTCTTACCTCATTCCCTTTCACTGTTGGTTGGTCTACCCCATTTCCCAGTAGATTCTGCATGGATTTTTATTTCTATGAAAGATGCTGGGTTTCCGTAGCTATTGCAGCAAATCTGTAGCCATCTGGGTGTTGATGTCTTCAGATGGTGAATATGAGCTGTCGGTAGTATTCCTGCTTTAGCTGCTTTCAGTGGCATTTTGTGTTTTGCTTTGGTTTGGTTTCCGTTTATGTTTTGTTTTTGTATGAATGCGTTGCACCTTCACAACTAAGCTGACCACTGAATATTTTTATTCTTTCTGATGCTACTGGCAAAAGGATTTATTTTCTAGACTTCTTCATTCAGATTGTTTCTTGTTGGTATATGCGTACTTGCTTGGGTTTGGTGTGTTAGTTTTGTATCCTGGTACCATCCTCCCTTTTTAACAGTTGCTATCCCTCCTTTAGAGTTTTCTTCATTCGAAACTGTATCTGTGGGCAGAGATGTTACCCTTCCATCTCCAGTTTGCTTTTGATGTTTTCTTTCCTGTCTCTCTAAGTGACACTTTTATAATGTCCCTGGTCACTGTTCCTTGAGGGAGAGATTTAGTTTCTCACTGAGTGTGCTGTGGCTTCTGCATGTATGACATCTATTTTGTAAAGGGAGATGCCTCCTGTCCCTAGTTTGTTCAGTGTATTGTAATTGGATGATGTTGAATTTTGCCAAGTGCTTTTCTGTATCAATTGAAATGATTGTGCTCTTTTTTATCCTCAAGTTGTAGTGTATTACATTGTTTTTAAATATATTTTTGAAATGAAATCCACATACAAATGGACATATATCAAAGAAAAACAGAACTTTCTGAATAAAGGATGGGCTTTTCATTTTTAAGGACTTTTTAAATTATAAAGATAAGTCTTGAAGACCTAAAGGAGATAAATAAATATGACTAACATAAAAATTTAAGCAGTAACCATAATACAGAAATAGGACAAAGATGAAAAATGAACTTGGGACATATTTGTAGTATGTTTGTTTCATAAGCAGCTTTGTCCTATGACACATAAGAAGGACATGAAGGAAAACCACTAATCTAATAGAAAGAACACAGTAGAAATAAGCAGTTCACACTCACACCACATATCCCTGGAAGGCTCTGTCTCACATACACAGCATTTCCCCTGGTGTAAAGGAACACTCTAAAGAAGTAATGTACAGTGTGCGTCAGAGTGTGTGTCAACAGCAACGCTCATTCAGTCTGGGGGAGAGTAAACAAGTACAATCTGTTTGTATAACAGTTTGTCAGTACTTTGTATTTTGTTGCTGAAATGGCTGCATCTTGGTTCATCAGGTTTTCTTGAGGTGGTTATCTATCTATAGGAATGTTTTAACAGGTGCATAAGATGCATCTGACAGGTCCTTGCCATTTCTGCCGGGGTTAAGGAAAACAGAGTAGATGCAGAAGGCAGTTAGGTGTTGGGCAGTACCTAGGGCTGTTTAAATAAGCTGCAGCTCATGTATAGAGTGCCATATGATTTTCAGGTCTGAAACAGCGAATTAGATTGATTTGGATTGATAGAGGAAGCTTCTCTCAGCATGTTAATAGTCAAAGCAAGAGAGGATACTATGGGTGGGTGGCCACTTGGGACTTGGGAGGGAAGAATAAACCAATTTCTTTATGTTGGTGTCTGGGAGGTGCACAGGAAATGGCTGATGATGGTGCACTTGGAGTGTGGGTTGTAGAGTGAGCTGAGTTTGCCCAGTAGCCCTTTATGAGTGCTTCAAATTCCTTCCATCATGGGAGTAAACAACTTGAAACTGAAAGACCCGTTCCTCCTTTGGGCCTATGCACACTAATTGCATTTCTTTTGGGTTTTTACAGATTTCTCTTGTACTTTGTTTTGTGTTGATGTTTGGGAACTCGATGTTACTAACATCTTACTATGCATCCTCTTTGGTAATTATTTGGGTAAGTATTCCTTTGGCTGCTTTTTAAAAAGAATAATATTTTATACATGTACACAATGAAGAATGATCATGGATAGTCCCCATATACCCTCAGGACTCTGTCCCAGCTTCATCTCCAATTTTTTTTTCTTGATAACTCGCTGTTTTCAGTAGGTCTATCTTTGGCTGCTTTAGAAACAAATAGTTTCAATTTCTTTATCACAACCTTGGGATTCATGAGTAGCAGGGTCATATGAAGTATCTACCTACTTTATCTCTACCTGACAGAGTGATGATGTTCTCACTTGGAAAGCAGAGAAAATAAGAATCAGTGAAGTTGCTATGGGAAAGCTCAGAGACCACCTCACCGTGGCTCAGTCCCTCGCATCTCTCTTGTTCCCTCAGCTTCCCTCGCGCCTGCTTTGTTCATGGGCTCATTGTCGGAGGTTTCTGTGCTTTTTAATTTTTCTTTTCATCTTTTCAATATCAGTTTAAGTATAAAAGTCTTATTAAATTTACACTCTCGTGCACTTTAGAAACTGACTTTGATTCACAGGCTTTAGTGTTACAGTGTTTAACAAACCGATGGCTCTTTTTCCTTAGCTGGGCTGGTGCGGGAGGCACATACATGCCCACATCACGTTCCCCCCATCTGAGCGCTTCCTGTCTTTTGAGGAGCATCCTTTCATTCACTTGATTTCTAGAACCCATTAATAAATTTGAAGTCTTAAGCTCATGTCTCACAAGTTGCTACTTTAAAATACCATTTCCAAGAAATGTGCTTTTCCGTGCCTGAGGCGATGCCTGTCCTCTCCAGCAGAAGCTCAGTCTAGCCACGGACATGGCCATGTGCTGATGCCCTTTTCAATGGCACCATCATTGCACCCAGGATTAAGATTGGCAGATTTTTAAATATATGTTGGCCAAGTTTGAAGTCTATTTTTCTCTCTGGAGGTCATATAATGTAGGATTCATGTACCTGGAAAGACTTAACACAGAAATATTTTGTCAAGATACTAAAATGTCATGTATAGTTCATCAGGTAAGTTAGGAACTTTTAACTTAAAAGGAACCTTACATTTATATGAAGTATTTAAAATTTGGAATTGTTACATACCTACCTCTTCATAAGCAAACCATATATAAAATAGAGAGCTACATCTTTCATATATGCTGATTTTATTTCAGTTTTACAAACTCATTGAAAGTAGGGTTTTTTGCATTTATTTTTTAAAGGGATGCTTTGAAATCACTAACTAACCACATATATGGACAGGAGGTACTAATTGTGAAAACTCCACAAAACAAAGCAAAAGGCTTGGCTATGGGAAAGAGATTTGTAAAGAGAAGGGACAGGGACTGAGGATCTGGGATGAGAGAGTAATTAGGATATAGCCTATACATATGTCAAAATTTCAAATAACTAATAAAGAAATCAGACGTGCTGAATTTTATATTCCTCAAAGTCTTAACTATTTGGAATGTTATATTGTTCCTTGACCTTCTGATGTTCATCTGTGTTCCTATTTAGGGCATGCTGGCAATGAAAGCACAGTTCCTGAGGATGAACGTATCTGAACTCGGCTTATGGGTAAGCAGAAACTGAGGCAGATTTTTTCTTCTCCAAAATATAACATTCATAGGTTTTATGCTTTACTTTTAAAGGAATTATACACACAGTGCAGGGACTCAATATGTGAAGAGCCTTCTGGGTTTAGTGGTCCACTCACTACTAAATTTATCACCCCACACTTCTTTTGAGGAGCAACCATGTGTGACCAACCCCACCACAGGAGTTAAGCAGTTCTTGCTTATCTCTCTGATAAAATAAATACATTTTGTTGGAAATGTCATATGTTTTCAGTCTTACTTTTTGTTATAGTGACCCTTGGTTTCAGAGCACTAGACACTTTCCCTTGGAGATTAAGATATTGTTTACATGTGAATAAAGCATTTGTTCTTTTCAGTTCACCAGGCTATAGGAGGTGGAAGCAAAGTTAGTTTCTTTAAATTTTTCTTTTGTAGGTTATCCAAGGGTGTTGTTGGTTATTTGGAACTGTTATACTCAAGTGTCTGACCTCCAGGATCTTTGGCATTGCGGATGATGTAAGTGTATTTTTGCTTAAAATTGAAAGACTTGAAAAGAATCTAATAGGCAGAGAATAAATTAATGGAACTATTAGAGTATCATTACTTAAGCTAGATTTCAAGGTGTGAAGTATATATTATTTTCTCTCTTCAAAAAAATGTGCTTATGTATATAGTTTTTAATTTCCAGAATTAAGACAGTCCTCCTTTTTGTATATTTCTATGTCACAAAGAACTCTGGAGACTAAGGCCTAACATTTGAGGTCTGTGCAACTATTTTCTGACTTCTTTACAGTTTCCTTATAAAACCAATGGGACAGTATCTTCAAAATCATGGACAGAGATTTTCTCTTCCCATCTTCTCTGTGGTCAGTGCATGTGTGGGATGGTTGTTTGTATACCATTATTCATAGTGAGAGCTGTGTTAGACTTAAGAGATTTTGTTTTGTTTGGCTAGGGCAGAGAATGAAATGATAACATTTCTGTAGGTGCTTCTGCTGGGATGGAAGGGTGTCTTGGGACTCAGAAGCCCAGGAACCACACAGCTCTGAGAGGAAGCCTCCTCAGCAGAGGCAGTGCAACTCCCAGGGGAGGGGGGGCCCCAGCTGAGCTGAGGAGCTCAGGAACCTCACCCTGGATCCTTCTCTTAGCCGCTTCTTTTCTTCTTGGCTTCTTCTGATCAGAGAGTCATACCAGGCAGGAAATGTCATGAAAGAGATTTATTGGAGAATAAATCGAGGATTTGGAGGGATGAATCCAGGGATGGCTGTCCTGTGCTCCCGGGAGTGGATAGCAGAGAACTGGACAAAGGGACAGTGCTTACATAGAATTTCTGAGGGTGCAGAGCTTCTCAGGGGAGAGATTTCCAGAAGGAGGATTGATGGAATTTCAAGTCCTGAGCTTGAGGGAGCTCAGGGATTGGTGGGTCTTTCTGCTCAGATATTGGTGGTTTTCTTCACACCCCCTTTTCCTGCATTGGGCCCATGGAAATCCTTCCCCACTGTAGCTTTTGCTGAGGCACTATCTCTCTGAGACTGCTGTGGGGAGGTGGGGAGGTTGTGGACAGTTCCTGTGGGACATCTCCTGCAGTGGTGTTTCACCAAGCTGTAGGTTGAGGCACGAAAAAGGTGTCACCACCTCGTACAGCTCCTCATGCTGGCAGTAGGCTGAGGCTGGAAAGGTGTCCCCAGTGTGGACAGCTCCTGAGGGACAGCTCTCCCTGAGGCAAGGCACCCTCGTGGACAGCTCCTAAACTCCTGTGAGGGCTGTAGGCTGAGGAGATGTGGTGCTGCCATTTTAGACAACTCCTATGGGACATTTTATTGCAGTAGCCATAGGCTGGGGCGGAAAGGAGGGGCCTACTGCAATTTGATGGGTTTTGTGGGCTTGTGGTGCACTGCTAAAGGACTACAATTTCTGTTTTATTAAGGATTTTTATAAATAGTTGCTTTATTTATTTGTGTGTGTATGGTATGTTCATGGTGCTTGTGTGGTTGCCTGTGAGTGAGCAGAGTTGGACGTAAGGTATTCTGTTCTATCACTCTCTACCTTACTGTCTTGAGACAATGTCTCCCACTGAACCTGTAGCTACCCTGGTGACAGCAAGCCTCAGTTATCCTCTTGTCTCACCCTTGAAAATGCTAGGCTTATAAGCATGCTAGTCTTTATGCTCTGGCAGTGAGTGCCAATGTACCTCTGTCCTTGAGCCATTCCCTAGCCTGACTTTGCTTACTCGACTTTTGATGTTGTGATCAGGACATTCTCAATTAGGGGCCTCCCAGCAATTATAATAATACAAAAGGCAACAAAGGCTATGACAAAAGAGTAGTAAGTTTGAGATGCTTCAGGAGCAAACAGGAGGAGGATCAGGAGGTATCTGTGCAGATGAGAGGAGAGGAGTGATGGAGTCAGCTTGGATGCAGAGGGTGAGAAGGAAGGCAGTAAAATGGATCCAGCCCTAAATGTGTGGACTTTATTTCCTTTTTGTTGGGGGACAAACTAAGACAGAGTCAGACTGAAGACACTGTTGACATTTCTGTTGTAGCATAATGTCTTTGTATATAGTCAGTTAGATTTCCACACAAGAGGTGACCTAACTTGGTGAATGTCTCCAGAACTGTAACAGTGAGCTACAGCAAGGACTGCAGCATCCTTATGTTCTGTTGCTAAGGAAGCACGTGCCAAGCACCCGGCCTTGGAAATGGCTGTGTCTTTCCTCTTCCATGCATTTTCCTTTTGGAAATGTGTAGGCCTGTGCCTACACCTGCATCTATCAGTCCTCTAGGATGTGCTCACATCCTAGGTTTGTGAGTCAAGTATTTCTACTTGGCAGGTTTTAAGTAGGTCTCATTTCGCAAGTAATGAATTCTATAGCTTTCAAAAACAGCTTCATCATCAACAACAACAGCAGTCAACCAACCAACCAACCAACCAAACAAACACACACTTATATTTCCCAGTACATTCTTTTCAGCAGTTTCATGATTCTTTAGATTTGAGTGGCTGCATCCAACCTGTGAGATCTTACACAATTTATCTAAATTAAAGGAACTTTCTCAGGATAGCATGCAGTTAGTGCTAAATAAGTTTTAGCTGATGTTTCCATGATTATTATTGTTGTGATTTATCGTTATTGCACACACACGTGCACACACACACACACACACACCATTCTTTTCTCCATGGATCCACTGATGTGTCCTTAGGTTACTAGGTTGGTTTAGGTTGGTGGATAGGGCTGCAGTGCATTGAGCTGTGAGTAACTCTTCATTAGTTAATTCTCAATGGTAGTTCTAGAGATTGCAGTGCATATTTTAATTTTAAACAATCTACTTATATTAATGCTGGATTAATTCAGGTTAAATCTCTAATGCCCTCACTTTAGAGTATCTCTCCTTCCTGTCTTTTGCACTGTTATGTCATCTGTTGACCTTGTGTATTAGTGCCAACAGTGCCATTAGTGCCTGAGTTAGTATTGTTTCCATATCTACTCTTATCTTAAACAAAGAAAAGAACAAAGGGGGTCATTGCCTTTTGTATTTATCAACATTTTTCATCATTTTTATTGCCTTTCTTCCTGTGTTTGAGTAGGCTTGTTTCTTTTTAACCAATAGGACTCCATTTTCTAACTTTTCCTAGCCAGGTCTCTTAGCAATGGGTCTGTTGGTTTTGATTTTGGTTTTGCTCCAGTGTTAGGCTTTGGTTGTAGTGGTTATTTTTTCTCATTTTGCCAGTTATAGAATTGTCTGTTGGTTGTAGCTTTTGAGAAACTTCTGGCCTTTATTTTTCCTAAGAAACCAATCAACATTATTCAATAAATATTGATAAAGTTTTCAGCCTTTTTTTTGTCTTCTGTGCCCCTTTGCCTGTTCCCTGGCCACACTATCTTCATCTCCGTCAACTGTGGTTTTGTAGAAAGCATGCCTCTCTTGGAACTCTCCTGTATATATCCTCCAGGGGGTGTGGGAATGTCCCCATCCCTTAGAGAGTTGTCTCTTCTCTAGGTTCTAGCAATTACACCTGCTTTGCCTACCTTCTGTTTGGGTCACTGGGGTTTCACTTTAGGTGCCTGGCAGGATAGCTTCCATGTTTAATTTCTTGCTGATGCCGATCATGGTATTTCTAATATGTTTCAAATTACGTTTTGAAACTGGTCCCATTGTCCTCAAAGAGACCATGTCATTGACCCAGCAAACTAGAGAATCCATGGTAGTGTTGATGATGGATGGAACAGCCCAGGCACGAGTGCCACAGACTCCCATTTCTTCAAGGAAAGTTATTTTTTAATCAGCAAATACAACTTGGTAGCTCTTAGGTTAGAAGACTGTGACATGGTTGTTTGTGACACTTTTGTCTAGTTTTATAGTTGCCTTGGAGGAGGAAATTTCTGACTCTTTCATATCCAGAAATCCCCACATTCACTGGCTTCCTAATTGACCCAGGGTTGTACTTCCCAAGCAAACCTCACTTGTTTGTTGTGTTATTTTTTCTTCTTAGTGTTGAGTTTGACTGGCTAGTAGTTTAAGTGTTTTTGCCTTTAATCATGAAAGGTATAAGTTTTGTTTTGTTTTATCTTTAATGATTTTGTCTGATTTAGGTTTCAGGATAGTGGCAGCTTCCTCTATTTTTGAAGACAGGTTCAGTGTCTTATTTTCAGAGAACATTTGGGTAGAGCTGGTATTTCCCCTTCATTGTAGCCAGAGAAGAGTAGTGAAGCCTCCAGCGCTCAGGATCTTCTCTCTGTGGAGGTTTTTCAGTGCGAACTCGACTTCCTTAGGAATGTGGTCATCTGACTGGAGCTGTGGTACATGCCTTCAGGACCTTTGTCCCTTCTGTGTGTACCATCAAGGGACTGTGAATTAGAAGAGGTATTGTTGAACCCAGCTAGCTGAAGTGGCGTGTGCAAGTTTTACATATATGGGAAATGCTCCTTTATTATTAAAAGAATTATGTTTCCAACTTCTCCAACTTGACAGGTAACATTGTATGTGTTTAGTATGTACAGTATCATGTGTGGAAGCTTAGGTACATTGTGGAATGATAAAAAGCAGCCTTTCCTTGGATAACTTTGTTGTTGCTTATTGACAAGCACTCTTTCCATCCATCTCTGTGTTTTAAAAAGGAAAAGGGGTCACTCATGACAGTCAGCTGCTGTGCAATAGGTCTGCTGAACTTTTCCTACCAACTATAGCTATGTACGTTCTGACCACCTCTTCCCTAACTTCCTCCCCTCCAAGCTACTTTAACCGCACTCTTCTGTTGAGATTAACTTTTGTAGCATCCGTTTGCAATATTTAACATGTAGGAAAATGCTTGGCCCTTTTGCTTTGACCATTCTTTTTTTCTAGGATGTTGTCTGAATTATTGCTATAAGTAGTGCTTTTTATGTCCTTTCTAAATTGGTGTTTTGTGACTTTCTGCATAATCTAAAGGTTATTAAATTTTGGTTTATTTATTTTCCATCAAAAGGGTTCCTAAAGCTATTCCTAGTTATTTTCTAGTTATACTGCATTTATGATTAGAAAAAAATTATATGAAATTTTAAGATACTCTTATATATATATATGTGGTATGTGTGTGTGTGTGTGTGTGTGTGGTGTGTGTGTGTGTATACACATAGACTTAGATTTTTTTTGTTTGCTTAAGGAAAGTGTGCGTGCTTTTCCAATAAAGTTGATAGTTTTTATTTATGGACTTAATAATTACATTGTGCTGAATAATGCTATGTTTTATCAGCCTTTGCTCCTGGAGTATTGCTTATCATTTCTAGTGAATGCTGTCGCCTTGCCTCTCTTTCCCGCAGTTGTCATTTCCTAGCCATGGGTCTGAGTCCATGCTAGTCTGCACACAGTCACGTGCCATTTTACTTTGCTCTTCACACGTTTTTGTGACTCTCCGTGTAGCTTTTATCTTGAATTTTGTAGTGTGTGTGCAAGCGAGTGTGTGTGTGTGGCAGGGGAGGACAGGGGGATTGAAGTTCTCTCTTTCTGGCTTCTGAGAACACAGGCTTCATTGATTTGCACAACAAGTGCCCTTACCTGAGTCTTACTGGCCCTTGAACTTTATTTTATGAGATGGTGCAGTTGCTACCCTAGGTTTTGTGTTTCAGACTTACATTGTTTATTTTCCTTTATGCTTTCATGTGAAGTTAATCTTTTGAGGACAGCTTAGTGTTGTATTTGTTCCCTTAAGCCAGTCTGAGCATCTGTCCTATAGTCAGATGATTTAAGCTCTTGTGTATGTGGCACTGGTCCTTTGCTAGGATGTTTCCTTCAATCTCCCTGGGATTTGTTTCCGTGCACTGTTTCAGGATCACATAACCTCCCGTCTGCCTTCATGGGTCTACAGTCTCTCTCTCTCTCTCTCTCTTTCTCTCTCTCTCTCTCTCTCTCTCTCTCTCTCTCTCTCTCTCTCTCTCTCTCTCTCCCTCCCTCCCTCCCTCTCCCTTTCTCTCTCTCTCTCTCTCAGCTTGTGTGTCATCACATTCCCATCATCCTCTATGCTTTACTCTCGAGAGCACCTGTTGTGTGGTGGCCTTAGGTATAATTGCCTCTCTTTTTCTAATCTTTGCTGTTTTAGATAATAATTAGCTTGTCTGTGAGCCTTCCTTTTCTCGTTTATAAAATGAAAGTGGCTGCTTGCCTCTTATCTTTGGGAGGAGGTGAACCTGACTGCACACATGCCCATGTTGATTGTCAATCAGAAGGTGCCTTTTATACCACTTCCTCTCATGTCTGCTACATTCAAAGAGTCTTCTAAGGCCCTTCCCAGAATTCAGACTCAGACTTCCCTCTGTGCTGCAGACCCAGTTTTCTGTGTTGTGGACAGAAATCTGTATGATTTCCTGCTAGAACTCTTAGCCTCCTGGTAGAGAGCAAGGTGGGGGCTTGGAAGCCTGCTTATCAGACGTAGAAAAATCAGATGTGAGCAGAAACCTCCAGGGTAAATGCCTTGGGCATTGCTGAGTGGGTGTAATGGACATGGGTAAGAACCTTTGGGAGCTGCCATATGCTGGCAGAACAGGGGACACAGCTGTGAGGTTGGAGGGACAGAACTTCCTTAACAAAAGTCCAGAATTAGAACAATGGACTTTTTCATGTGGCAAAAACTATTCTAGAAATTGTTAAAATTAAAATGCAAAATTATAATATTTAGCTTAGTCTAATGATTCTTGACTTTATTTCTTTCTAGGCTCATATTGGCAACTTATTAACATCAAAATTCTTCAGTTACAAGGATTTTGATACTTTGCTATATACTTGTGCAGCAGAGTTTGACTTCATGGAGAAAGAGGTAAGATGTAATGTCGAGCTTTCTTCCCTTGTCTTTGGCCCTTTCATTTTTCCTAAAGGGGACTGCTGTTTCAGGGTTTCAATGCTCAGCTATCTCAGAAGAAGAATGCCTAACAGCTTAATGAAAACTCTCCCCTTTTGTGTATTTATTTCTGACCTTTTCCATGTTGGCAATTTTGAAACATGATTCCAACACAATGCTCAGATGAGTGAACACAGGCAATTCCGATTGCCTCTTTTCACACTGCACTACTTACTGTAGTCAGGCTCTCAGGCTCTTCATTTCCACTTAAGTGTGGAGATGCGAATGATCTCCTTGTATTTAAATATCATTGAACACAAGTTCCCATACTAACATTTCTCTTTGGAAAACTTGATTCAGGTATTTGGTGTTTACAGGAAAACTAGACAGTAGGTAGAGTATTGTGGGACAGAATTCTGCAATATAGATTAATGTTCTTGAACAAACATATCTTATTCTTTGTGTTATAGTCTACAAGTTCTTAGTAATATACTACAAACAGGTATTGTGAAGACAAAATGAGATTTCACATAGTGAAGTACTTCAATCTCATATGTGAAATATTACCTTCAATCATTGATGAGCTGGTTGTTTCATCAAGCATGTTTTTATGGCCTTGGAAGCACCATCCATCTTGCATTCCTTTATTGCGGTTTATGCTGAATACATTTTCCTTTAAGGCTACATGTGTTGGAATGTCTTAAACTGGCCACTACTTTATCGACACATTCATTGCCTCTGCAATCCCACTGTGGTAATTCTGTGTCCTGAGTGCCAGTGCTAGCAGCCTTCAGCATAGACTCTTACGTTCTTAGTCAAGTGTGCCTTGATGACTCTAATTGTTGGTCTTCATTTATCCTGTTTATGGTATTGATATATGATATCTGATAAAAGCTATACAAATGGTAGTAAGAAAAATCAAAGAGTATCTCTTGTAAGATCTTAAAATACCAATTTATAGAAATCAAGGTTTCTTTAAGAAAGTGGTAAAGAAAATAGAAGGTAAAGAGAAGCAGAGAACAGATGTAGAGGCTGGAGACACCCAAGAATGTCATGCATGCTGTTCTAACCTGGCAGTGGCCATTACAGGTCAAGTGAAAGAAATCGTGTATTGAGGCATGGCATGACTTCATTCCACATGGGGCTGTTTGCAGTATGCCATGTTTGTGCATCTGAGCTCAGGTCTGTGGTGCTGAGGCGGCTGAGGATCTGTCTCTTGAGGGAGTGCATGCCCTTTATGATATCATATGTATATTGTAGGAACAAAACAAACATGAAATGCTATTGCCCAGCACAATTCCCAACTGACCTGGAAAGGTGTTCAATATATAGAATGGAGTGGATACAGGAGAGCTTCCCTGTAATTAGCGCACAGAAGTGTAAGAGTGACATCTCAGCAGAGGCTGGAGTGGTTGATAACTGAGAGGTACACAGGACTGTGCTACTAAATACATTTCTATAAACTTTTCTGTTGTGAAAGTATAAAAATTAGTTTTGTTACCTTCATAAGCATTGGCCATTATTCAGCATGTATTTGTGTATAAGAAAAAGAAATGCAGTAGGTAAGAATATGCATAAAATATACAAGGTAGCTTGCTCTATGTAAATAAACATTGCTTTCTTAGGATGAACAATAAGAGTGATCTTCAGATAGGCAAATAGTGTGCAAAGAGAAGAATCGAGTTGCCTTTCACAGGAGTTTTGGAAACTGTATTTTTAGGGTTTTTAACCTAGCACTGGTGAAATGTGTTTCTATGGAAACGTCCTTTAATTTCAATGATGGGAATCAGTGCACATGTTGGACTCTTGGTTGGTGAATGTTTGTATGAATATTGTTTACTTATGCCTTTAGAAATTCACCTGTTTCTCCTTTTGAAAAGAAGTTTTGTTTGGCTAAAACATTTCCCTCTAACAAATACCGCTCAATTTTAGACTCCACTGAGATACACGAAGACACTGCTGCTTCCAGTTGTTCTCGTCATCGTCGCTGCCATTGTTAGAAAGGTGCGCTTGCCACTGAGAAGCCTGTTACAATTACATACATTTGTGTTTTTGTATAGTTACAATTATTTGACTGCACGATAATCCGATAGTTTGTCCTGGTTAATCAAAACATTCTGTATTTTCTTACTGATAGCCTTTGATGTGAATACTTAGAAATCTTACAGATATTTTGCTTTCTGCTAGCCTAAAATAGATGCAAGAAAGGATGGCTTTAGGCTCTGATCATGCATTTTGGGAGACATTTCTAGAGGCCACAATTGACCCAGATACAAGTTTATTTACCCATGTCCATTGACTGGATTTTAATACTAAGTAATATTTCCAAAAAATATTTAATATTTTGGCTCTTTTATATGATAACAAGCAGTTTTCAGTTATAGCTGAATGGGGTTTATTATTAATCAAAAAGAATTGGGAAACTTCAGTGTATTTATGAACTGGATAATTTGTTTAGGCTCCATGTTTATTTTGATAATGAAATTCTAAGCCCTGGTGTAAACTAGGCCTGAGAAACATCAATTTTCTATGAAGAAAAGCAGGTGTGAAACTATGTTTTTAGGTAACTTGTGATGGCTGTAACTGTGTAAGACTTAAAAGATGAGATTAATGTTCAATGAAAGAAGATAGGCCAATCCCAGCAATGTATTGATCTCTAATGATTTGTGTTAGCACAGTGAATCTATGGGATATTCTGTATTGTAATTATTGTTCACTTTGGATTTGTATTGGACTTTGTACTCCAGAGTATCTCCCCATGGCATATTTTGGTGTGTTACTCAACCAGTGACTTATGAGATAGTACCTTGCAAAATCAGACATTGTTAGTAACTCCCTTTGTGCCCGCTGTCACACTAGACTCAGGCTTAGCTCCCCCCTCCTATACCAGGCATTTGGTGGTAGTCATCTCTGCTCTCTCAACCTGCTTCAGCTTCTGTCTGTCAGTTTACTTGGTTTTACTGTGTGGCAGGCTCTGAACTCACTTTGCATTTTTACACTTTGATTCATATTTAATAATCCCCCCAAATTGCCAGATACTGACCATCAAGAACCTATTCAAAGACTACAGTGGTCAGGTATGATGGCACATGCCTTTAGTCTTCATATCTGAGAGGCAGATGCAGGTGGATGTCTGTGGAGTTCAGGCTCTCCTGGTCTACATACAAGTTCTAGGCCAGCTAGAGCTGCACAGTGAGGTGAGACTGTGCTCAATAAAATGAAACAAGAGACTGCAGCTTTGATGGCAAGATGTGATGGAATATCTATCGTAGGTCAGATGGATGAAGCTCCACCGTTTAAAGAACAAGAGATTCAAATAGAAGGTGGTTAATTATTTTCAAATATTTAAAAGCCTACCATTTGGAAAATATGACTATATTTTGGTGCCTAAGAAATCTGATAATCAGTGGTAAATTCTGGAGATAGGACTTTGGGCCAGAAATGCATAGATCAATCAGAAAGATGTTAAAGGTTGAGTGAAGCAGCAGCTCTGTAGTTATTCCAGGCTATAAACTAAGGTGTGTGCAAGATGCTGTAGGGATGTTCATTCTGGAGAGAGGATTTTAACAGGTTGGTGTCTGAGCCAGATCTGTAGTTTTGTGTGCCTGATTAACGGAGGCATTGCTATCGCCTCATGTGGGGGAGGAGCAGGAATGAATGTCAGGGCCAGCTGAGCTTCTTAATGTTTGCCCCTCCACCCCCAGGGAGACCATTTCATTGTCTGAGCCTGTTAGTCATATCCTAAATGGGGTATTGGAATTTTCCTAATAGGGTTGGTGACTATTAAACAAAATCAAGGACTGTGCTAGTACAAGATAATGTTGAAATTATTATTTTCTGAGTAGTCTCCTATCTTCATATTTCTTATATTTATTTTAAGAATCTTAACATTTATTTTTTATAACAGCTTTTCTAAAATCTTTAAAAATCCATTTGTAGATTATTAATGATTTACGGGGTGTCATAGCTCAACAACAGACTCATACAAGGTAAGTGTGCTCTTACTGTTCTTACTTCCACGCACTGAATACTTGCTCCACTGTGCACTTCTATACTTGCATATTTCGCACTCAGCACTTGAGAAGAGATGTTCTCAACTGGCACCATCCCCTCCCTATGGAGGCTCCTGGGCTCTGCCTTCATTCTTCAGATCTCATGCAGAGAAGTCTGACCATGCCCCTCTTTACCCTCTTTCCTGGAGGGACACAGCTTTGCCAGTTCAACAGAGAAAATCATTTATTCTGTTTGGAAGCCATTTGAGAAAGAAACAGAAAAATATAAAACTGTATCTATCCCTCATCTTTTACTCAACTTCCCTAAGAAGCAATATTAAAACATAGGTAACCAACTGTACCTGGAAGTTGACAAAGAGAATGTACTTATAATTAAAGAAAACTGTATTTTTAGTTTTGATTTACATATCTGTGTCTTGAGAGGAATACTAAATAATTTGTAAAGGCTCGTATTTGTAGATAAAAGAAAACGTAATTGAAGTATATCAGTAGTGAGTCATTTTTTCTTTCATTTCAGAAAACAACAATTTGATCATGGAGAGGTAAATATTTAACATTACCACGACTTTACTTAATATACACTCTGTGTGTGTGTGTGTGTGTGTGCACATGCACATTCATTCTTTGGCTTGTAATCTGGTATCTAGATTTATTGGTTCTTGTCATGTATTTTTTTTGTGGGAATGAGCAAGCTGATTGGCTGATTCACTGAACTGCAAATACTTTTGGTCAGTGAGTGAGTCCCTACAGTAACAGGGTTAGTTTCTAGAGCCCATTGAGGCAAGTGTTTGAGGAATCCTTGTGTGCTAGAATGCCACATTTTTCTACACCTTGTCCAGAAGCTTCAGAGCTTCAGAGATGTGATTGGCTGCTGTTCCAACCTTCCAGAGATCAGCTGGCTTCACACAGCGCAGGGTGGAGCACTGTGGTTTGGAGGCAGTGGCCTCCATTGTCCTGCCTGTGACAAAAACAAGGTAGATTTAAGGTAGACCCGAAATGAGGCTGTGTTAACTCCAAGCTTGTCTCTGAATGCAGTTGCACAAACGGTTGACTGTGTGGCTCTGATAAAATGGTACAACCTGATAGCCCATGTTAACAGTTTCTCCATGCCTGTAGATGAAGAGAGTTCTCACCAAAGTGCAGAGAGTAAGGGAGTAGGGTGATCAGCCACACATGTGGCATCTCTGTGATCCCTTTTGCTACCAAGCTGGGGTCAGGGACAACTGCAGCACCTTCTGTACACAGGAATGCCACAAGTGAACTAGCAGGGTTTGCCTGCACAACACCTGTGGACCACAAGCCAGTTCCCACTCTAGCATGGATGGGCCAGTGCTTGTGAGCCTCTACCCCAAACTGAGGAGAGGACCTATTGATTGCTTATGGCCTTGGCAGGAGGGAGTATCAGTTTTCTTTAAAGATGTGGCCTCTGGTAGATCTTAAATGCTCCAGTGGATAATCTAAACCCATAAGAAAGTGGGGGAGCGAGGGGAAGAAGGGAGGGAGGGAGGGAGGGAGGGAGGGAGGGAGGGAGGAAGGGAGGAGAAGAAGAGAGGGGACATATGTGTGTCTGTATACATAGCACAAATTGGAATCTGAACTATGATTGTTTTTAAGGAGGACACAAAGTTAAGAGGCTGTGACGAGTTTCGGGTGTGGCTCTGAGACTCCGGAGTTAGGGGAAAATGTAGGGAATGATTGTGTTCAAGATGCCTTCTTGGAAATTCTCTAAAAATTGATAAAAATATTCCATAGGAAGAGCCATTTAAGAAATCATTTCTGCGCGCCCTGACTAACGATGCCTTGCCTTCACAAATGGTAGAGATGAACACTTGTCTTTCCTCCCATCAGTTGGTTTACCATGCTCTGCAGCTATTAGCATACACAGCCCTTGGTGTTCTGATCATGAGACTGAAGCTCTTCCTCACACCACACATGTGTGTTATGGCATCCTTGATCTGCTCCAGACAGGTAACTTGATGACAGTGAGTTCTAGCCCAGTCTTGGCTACCAAGTAGTACTGGCTGATGTGCTGTAATTCCTTAACCCTGAAGTTCTTCTCTTTGCTTCCGTATACAACCTTACTATAGCGTAGTGGTCCAAACGGATCATTGTCTGCTCTTCTACCCTGGCAAACTATCCTGGCAAACAGCAGATACCGCATCAATGCAGACTGGGTTCATCAGCAGTCAGTACAGGTGCTGATAGAAAGGACAACTAAACTCTAGAGGAATTTTTTATTTTTCTATCTCATATTTGCTTTGACATTATTATTATTGAGGGAGGTAGTTTTTGGTTTTTCAAGAAAAAGTTCCTCTCTGGGCGGTGGTGGCGCATGCCTGTAATCCCAGCACTTGGGAGGCAGAGGCAGGCGGATTTCTGAGTTCGAGGCCAGCCTGCTCTACAGAGTGAGTTCCAGGACAGCCAGGGCTACACAGAGAAACCCTGTCTCGAAAAACCAAAAAAAAAAAAAAAAAAAAAAAAGGAAGAAAGAAAAAGTTCCTCTATGTAGCCCTGGCTGTCCTGGAACTTGCTTTGTAGACCAGGCTGGCCTTAAACCCAATATATATGCTTGCCTCTGCGCTTGAGAGTTGGGTTTAAAGGCGTGTGCCTCTACCACTCAGCTACATTATTTCTAAAATTGAATTTGAAGTTAGCTTTCAAATTGTATTCTTTTATCAGAATCAAGCTTTAAGATAGCTTCCCTTGAGTGTACATTGGTACGTGCATCTCTGGTTTTACTCTATAGTCATCCTGACAGTTTACTCTTATTCATCATGTAGTTACAGTCAGAACTTTTGCTCCTCTGTAGTGTGGCTGACTCATTAGTCAGTCAGCAAAGTGCAGCATCACCTCTGTCAACTGTAGCAAACGTTTACTAAGCACAAGCTCTTAATTCTGGGGGTGGAAAATCCAACTGTGTGTCTGTTCTGCAGAAATCAGGCAGGGGATGCCTGAGGAAGAGGACAGTGGGACGGTTCTGTTCTGAATGTGAACTGTTATGTGTGGCTGCTGTCACAGTGTTCAAGCTGTGTTAGAGATGCCCCACATAGCTCTCTCATTCTCTTCCTCTAGTCTGGGATGGGACAGGAAACAGCTGGTAGCAAGCCCTCCATCTTAACTCCCAACCCACCAATGGGGCAGTTAACAGTGTCTGCACTGTGTTGAAAACTCAGAAGGACTCTGCATGAGGTTAAGTTTGCTCCTGCTGTGGTACTGGAGATCAAACCCAGGCCCACAGGCAAGTGCTGAGTCAGTGAGCTGAGTCTCTAGCCTATTCTGAACCAACAAGTTTTATAAATGGGCCCTTGTTTTTATTTTAAGCTGGTCCTTGTAAATCAGGCAGGTGACCTGGCTCTTCTTGCAGTGATTTTGAAGCTGTGTCTCTTGGCTACAATAGTTTTGATACTGAATATCATTGTTGAAATATTATTTATTGGGCCAGCAAGATGGCTCAGTGGCTAAAGGCGCCTGATGCTAAGCATGGTGACCTGAGTCCAGTCCCTGCAGTTCACATGAGGTCGAAGAGAACTGACCGCACAGTTGTCCTCTAACCCCTCACAGCCCACAGTAATAATAATGAAATTCTACTGTAAACAGTCCACGTGTGGCACAGTCCACAGCACAGGTTGAGTTCTTCCTCAGGAAGGCCATCTTGCTGGTTACCCATCTTGCTTTGTACTGACAGTCCCTGGGGTTTTTTCTTGAATTTCAGCTGTTTGGATGGCTCTTTGGCAAAGTGCATCCTGGTGCTGTTGTCTTTGCTGTATTAGCAGCAATGTCTATTCAAGGCTTTGCAAACCTACAAACCCAGTGGAACATTGTAGGGGAGTTCAGCAATTTACCACAAGAGGAGCTCATAGAGTGGATCAGATACAGCACAAAACCAGGTAAAAGAACAAGGAAGCCCTGCTGTGTTTCAATCTAGCTAGGATTCTCTTTCCACCACAATGTCATCTTACCACAAAATCCTACCTGAAGTCTTTTAGAGGAGTTACCACTATTGGCTACATGGTTTAAGTGGAGAATGCTGTACGCACCTTAGTGATTTAGTTTGTTATTTTCATATAAATTTAAATTTATAAAAGTTTTCCAAACTTGTAAGTTCTACATTTAGCAGATTTTGTTGTTTCCTTCCTTGATGGTATTTCAGTATTAGCCCTCCCATTCCCTCTTACCCGTGAGTCGTGGCCCTTTAATCCATGTGTCCCCATGGAAACTTGCTGTCCCAGTAGGAAGTGGTTGGTGCTGTGAAACTTTCTTAGTCAGCTGGACAGTCCTCTCCAACATATTAGAAAAGGAAAGGAAAAAACAGGATGGTGATACTCACTCCTCAGCGCTGACCACCCTGTTATCTAAGCTTGGCTGTAGACCATCTTTCTGTCAGCCACTGGCTTCAATCTGCTGTTGTGCTTGAACCTTTAACTTGTGAACCTCCATGGGCTTCAGCCAGCTCTGTTACTTGTGAAATAACTGGGCTGTCCTGACAGCAACCCCTGCTGATGCTTGTCTAGCATGTTCCTGAGACCATGTAATTGCTTTCAGATGCAGTGTTTGCAGGTGCCATGCCCACCATGGCAAGTGTGAAGCTGTCTGCTCTCCGACCCGTTGTGAACCACCCACATTATGAAGATGCAGGTCTAAGGTTAGTGCACAGGTGCATGGTCGGAAGGACAAGTCTCACACAGTTAAGACAGTGAGTGAGGATCCCAGCAGAAGAGGGTTTCTGAGAAGATAGGATCAACAGGGTTATTTCAGAGTCATTCATGGGGAAAGGAGTGGCTGGGCTAGAAGCCAAGCTGTTGAGGCTCCATGGTGCAGTGATGCTGTTATCTTTGGTTATGGCTTTCTGTTGGGCAAACAGAAGAATTCCTATCAGTTGTCCAAGGTATCCAGGTCTCCGTAGTGCTATCGCCCACAGTTGTCCAACATTCATTAGTTTAAGGCTTTTAGTAAAGCCTCCTCCTTGCCGGATTTTTTCTTGAAATCTGAGGAGTGAGTTGGAAGAGATTCATTCAGTGGGATTTCTACTCTGCTTTTATTATATTGTTTGCAATAATGAACTTAGATATTTTGTGTGGTCATATAAGACTTACTTGTTTTCCCCATAAACCATGCATTCTATTCTCTCGAAGAGGTGATAAATTTAATATAGATGCACTTTGCAGAGGAGATAAAGCTAGGCATTTCCCAGTTGATCAGATGAATACTATTAGTGTATTGTTTTGCATGACAATGGGGTGTACACGTGCTGTGAGGGCTGGACTGCTCTGGACCCTGACTCCAACTACCTCCATGGCCCGCAGAGGGCCGCCTCCCTGGGCTGGCCCTACGAGGGCCACAACCGGCACTAGTGTTAGGTTGCAGGATGGGACTGGTGCAGCAGCCTCTGGTGGCCCGAGAGTCTGGATGTGTCTTTATTTATGCCTATTTAAGTTGGGAAAGGGCAGAGAGAGGAGCCCCTTAGGCCTGGCCTGCCCTGGTGAAGCCCAGTCCTGCTTCCTGTGCTCTGGCCCTTCTCCTGGGCGGAAGTGTAGCCCTGTAGGGAGGCTAATGGTTCTAGCCTCTCTCACCTAGGGTGGGAACCCCGTGGCCGCCTTGCCTTGTCCTTCATGTACTAAACGCTTTATTTCTGACAAAAAAAAAAAAAAAAGCTTTTTCATTAAAAAGTCAATTTCAGTACACATTTCCAAAGGAATTTTGTAGAGTAAGTTTTTCTTCAATCTAGAGATCAGTGGAGAGTTGTACGGGTTGCCTATTCCAACCGTGCTGGTGTGTTTGCCCTCATCCCTGTCTGCACACAGGGTTGCTGGACAATTATAGGCAAAAGCAAAGGAGCAAAGGCAACATAAAGTTTGGAAATGTGGGTGTTCTTTAGAGCCAAGCCCCTTTTCCCAGAACCCTGGGCTACGTCTGCCTTCTTGTTGTGATCTCCCCAGGCGCCTTGCCAGCTCCTCCAAGGCCTTTCCACCTTCTGTCTTCTCTGGAGTGTGCATAGTCCCATCCCATGCTTGCTTCTATATAACATTGACTGTGTCCCTTTTAATCTTGAAAGTTTGTGCCTACTTATTTTTTTCTTCAAGAGCCAGAACAAAAATAGTATATTCAATGTATAGCCGAAAAGCGCCTGAGGATGTAAAGAAGGAGCTGATGAAATTAAAAGTGAATTACTACATTCTGGAAGAGTCATGGTGCATCAGGAGATCCAAGTAAGTATTTCACACAATTCATAGTTTATACTCTTAAGAGTGAGAAGCTAGCTTAGACCCATGGTAAGCGTTCTGTATGTATGATAGATAGGATATATGATATATAATATGTTATATGTAAAATAAAACAATTTCAAAAGTATGAATGAACTCTGTACATAATTTGAATTAGACCTTTTTACTCATTATAGAAATATGCTTTAACAGTGATATACGTGTACATATTACCTTAAAGTGACTATATTTGGATTGATTATCTCCCAAATTGTTATTTGCATTTGATTTTGTTTAAAATACTTTAGTTAGAACTGAGTGTATTGCCTTTCAAAAAACTTAGGACTCTGAAACCAAGTAATGAGAGTCTGGCTGTGCTACAGTAGGTCCAACAGCAACTAAGGGGCTCCACTGTCCACACTGAGTCTACACACCTGACGAGGCCTGGGGCTGGGTATTACTGTCTGGTAATATCACTTGAAGTGAAACTCTTCTTTCTTGCTTTACCTACATCCTCCTAAGTTTATAGTTTGAGAAGTTTGTTTCCTAGCTACAATGACAGAATGATTTCAAAATGGAATATAACAAGGCTTTACCGGGGCTGGACACACACCTGGTATCCCAGCACTCAGCATGCTGAGGGGAAGATTACAAATTTGAGTTACATGTGGACTTTGAGAATAGCCTGGATTGCATAGCAAGACTCTGGCCCAAAAACAAACCAAAACATAGCCCAGCAATGCTGAATACAATGAGACAATGGACAACAGTATCCTGCAGTGCCAGGACCAAAGCATCCCCTAAGTGGGGAGCTTAGGGCTTGATGATTTCACCAAGGTTTGAGGGCATTGTATGTTTTACGTCAGAACTCTTACTGAAGCCTTCAGGGGACTGCTTTATCTATCAGTGCTGTTTTCTTCAGTGATTATACAGGGCATTAAGGGAAACTGTTTACATAAACTTCATGAATGAAAACAGTTCTATGACATAGCATCTCCATAGCTTTGTCTACAAGACCTAAGATAGTTACTGGTTATGGAAAGCCCTTCCTATGAGTAGGTTCCAGGTAACTTCATTTATAGAAACTGTTATTGCTGTTATTGGATAGAACATGTCTTAAATGCTTACAACCAATGTCAAGGAGATGGCTTAGCATTAATTGCACTGGCTCCTCGTACAGAGAACTTAGGTTCATTTCCCAGCACCCTTGAGCTGACCCACAACTATCTGTAACTGCAGTTCTAGAGGATCTAATGCACACTCCTGGCCTCCACAGACATTAGGCACTTGTGTAATGTACATACACATTCTCATGAAAAACATTCCCTCACATAAAAGAACAATTTTAAATGCTTGTAGTGATGTAGATATAATAATATTCACATACTCAACTATTATCTCTGTTCTGTACATTGTACAGAATCCAAGTGTCTAAGTATATGAGAACACGTAAGAAGGCAGTGCTGGGTGAGCGTTTGCAACAGCTCAGCATCTCGACAGCCTTCTGTGAAGTCGGAGTCTTTATCTCTTTGGGCTTCCTCCTTTTAAGAAACATGAGGCCACTAGAACAGAAAAATCATTTGTATAACCTTTCCTCCAATTGATGAAAATTGACCCAAGATTCATCTTTGTTTTCTAGTCCTTTGAGTGACATTTTTTAATATGACCAAATTGCGAAAGCTTTGTGTTCTGCAGTCTTGATGGAGCAGTTTGGGTTTGCACAGCTCTGGTGGTGCCATCCTTGGTACGCAGAGAACTGGTTTTATGTGCATGGTTTGGGGCATAGAGAACACAGAAGATATAGGGCAGTGGCTCTCAGCCTGTGGGTTGCAACCCCTTTTGGGAGTCGAATGACCCTTTCACAGGAGTCACCTAACACCATTGGGAAACACAGATATTTACATTACCATTCATAACAGTACCAAAATTACAGTTTTGAAGTAGCAATGAAACTATTTTTTGTGATTGAGAGTTACTACAACATGAAGAATTGTATTTAAAGGACTGCAACATTAGGAAGGTTCAGAACTACTGATACAAAGCAGTAAATGTTCCCTCCAAGCAAGAGCAGCTCTGTTTTACTGGCTTCAGATCACTCAGGTACTCAGGCTGCCCCAAAGAGGGAGCAGATTGTACTTCTGCCATCTGGACATGGACTCAACAGCCCTGGATGCTGGTTTCATCAGGAGTGGGAGGGGGGAAGCCAAGAGGTGTCTTTGTTTTGCCTGCTTCCCATTCCTGTTCTAGTGAGAGTCCAAGCGGACTGAAGGGATACCCTCAGGAAACTTTGGGCAGGTCCAAAGCTGTGCTTCCTTTGTCTTCCCAAAGGGATGCTGTCTTAGTCAGGGTTTCTCTTGCTATGACAAAAACACTGTGACTAAAAAACAAGAAGAAAGGGTGTATTCCACTTAAACTTCCATATTGCTGTTCATTACTGAAGTAAGACAGGACAGGAACTCAAGCAGGGCAGGAACTTGGAGGCAGGAGCTGATACAGAAGCCATGGAGCAGTGCTGCTTACTGGCTTGCTTCCCCTGGCTTTCCCAGTCTTCTTTTTTATAGAACACAGGACCACTAGGTCAGGGATGGATGGTACCACCACCTCCCCTGTTGATCACTAATTGAGAAAATGCCTTCCAGCTACATCTCATGGAGACGTTTTCCTCAGCTGAGGCCCCTTTCTCTCTGATGACTGTAGTTTGTGTCAGTTTGACTCAAGACCCAAAGACAGCCATAACAGAAGCCAAAAGAGAATGGACAGGGAGAAGGGGGACAGGTTTTTATCCTATTTTTACATGTACCAGAAAACTGAGTTTCTTGAGAGGTGTTCATCCAGTATTGGGTTTTCTTTTCTCTTATTATTTCTGCCTTCAGTCTGCATCAGTTAGGTTGGCCAGAGGACCTGCAGCTTGCTGCAGATACTGGAAAATAAAAGTATGTCAGAACAGGAGCAGCAGACTGAGCTCAGGAGAGAAAGGAAGGACAGTCTATGCTGAGCGAGTTTGTGTGTGCGCATGTGTGCCTGCACAGGCTCATGCATGCCTGCATGCATGATATCCTGAGGGCATCATGGCATGGCTGCCTGCATGCATGATCTCCTGAGGGTGTCATGGCATGGCTGGATCATTTCTTAGGTAGATGAGTTTTTATAACCTTTTTCATTTTCTCTCATTTTTCTTTTCTCTTTTCTTCCTTCTTTTCTTTCTCTTTCTCTCTCTTTTTCTCTTTATATTTCAAAGAAAGCTTTTCTTAATCTCAGTTAGTTTGACTATAGTTAAAATACTTAAATTGAGGGGGAGTCATTCACATTAGCACTGGTGCTCCCCCACCCCGTTTCTCTTTTGATATGTATGTTGTGTGTTGCTCTGCTGTCTAGCCTGACCCAGAGCTGGCCTTACCTGATGCTTCTGATTCAGCCTTCTGTGGATCCAGGATTATGGACATACACCACTGTCTTCAGTGTTAAAAATGCTATTGAAAGTTGGGGTTTGGTGCCAGGGGAGATTTACAGAACTCCAGTAACAGGGGCAAGCAGGGATCCCAAGGCAGCTCTTTGCCCCTTCATTTTGCTTAGCATGTTGAGCTCTGGAAAACCCAGAGTAGGTATTGAATTTTTAGCTGTCATGATTTCTATGACCCTAAGTGTGATAACAGTTCAGCCTTGGTGTGCGTGAGAACTTTAAGGGTGGAAACCAGAAGCCCAGCCTTATGATTCTAGTTCTTCAGCTCTGTGCATCCGGTGTTAATGAGGCTGTTCAGAAAGTGCACTGGAACCCTTTGGGGACATCACTGGGAGGCTCCTGGACCGTTAATCCGTAATCTGATGGAGGCAAAATGAAAATTTGTGTCTTGGACACAATGAATATTTAAGTTACAAAAGGGAGACAGACACCAAAACGTAGTGGTGTTACATTATGGCAGCAAAGTGGGAAATGACCAAAGTGTACATCCACGAGTGAGTCCTTGAGTAATCATAGACCAGAACTAACAGCTTTGAAGAGGAGCAAATGGGTCTTCACGTACCAAGATGCAAAAAATAACTCAATTGTACTGTTACAAGTCCCATAATGTCCCCAGTTTTGTGAAAGCAACCCAGAACTGTCCCTGTTTGTATTATGTGTGAGAGGGAGCATGGGTCAAAGCTCTAGCAGGATAGATGGATGCTGATGTGTGTTAGCAGTGCTTCTGAATAATGGCGTTCAAGACTAGACATGGACCTGCTGAGTGATGAGTACCGGGCTGAGTGGTCACAAAGGATTAGTTTAAATGGACTTGAACGTCTCATAAGTGTTTTCTCATGGAGAGAGAGAGGGGGAGGGAGGGGGGTAGAGGTATTAGGACAACAGAACCATGGTCCATTCTCTAATTTTAACTTTCCCTGTTCTTTTCCTTTCACTTATGCTGAGTGAGAATTGACTGTGAAGGCCTCATCTATGCTATTCAGGCACGCTGTCCCAGACCTTTTTCCTCTCTCTCTACCTCCATAGTGCAGGGATTAAAGATGTGTGCCACCATACAGAGCCACTTATATTTTTCTTTATAAAAATATATTAATGGCTGGACATGGTGGCACACATTGAGAATCCAAAACCCTGAAACTCTGAGGCAGGAAGACTGTATTTTTCAGGCTAATCTAGGCCATATAGTGAGACCGTGATAAGAATACATTGTATTTACAGTTTAATTTCATTTAGCTAAGAAGTAAGCTTACCTTTGTCAGGTGTCAGGTAGTTCATATATCTTGAAATGCTCAAACTGGATTATAGGATGATTTCTTATGGTTAGATAAAATCCAGCATTCCTCTGGAACTTGTGAAACTAGTTCCCATCAGCCACAAGTGTCCTAAGGAGTCATTTTCTTTACCCCTGTCAGAGGGGACATATGGCTCCATTGGCATGCACGTGTGAGTGTATATCAAAGCCCATGCTGGACCTTGGTCTCTCTCCACACCTTCTCACAAGTATTTGTTGTACGTTCATAAGTCGCCAACACAGGTCCTCCTCACCTCAGTCCCAGCTCAGTCACTCTCCTGTCTCCTGCTATTGTAGCTTCTCTGGCACACAGCGCTGGCCATGTCCAGTCTGCTTCCCTCTCTCTGCTCTGGACTCCTCCAGATGTTTCTAGATATTTTCTCTCTTTTGGCCATGCCCAGTCTGCTTCTTTCTCTCTCTGCTCTGGACTCAAGATATTTTTCCCTCTTACCTACAATAAAAACCACAACCATACAATGTAGCAGCCATATTGGTAGTTTCCTTGCCCTGCCCCTCCCATACAATCACAATCAGACTTTCTTTTAAACTGACTCATGTTAGAGAATAATGAGTACACCTTTCCTGTGAACTAAGCAAATTTCATAATCGTTAATACTAACACGTTGGTGGTCTGAGCCTGGTGCTGTAAATATCTGATTGCCCTCAGTCCGCACATTCTGAGGGGAAGCCGGTGCTATGGGCTTCTTCCCCCTTAAACAAGTGGAAACCTCTAACAGCACACTCTTGATGAGAAGCAGAGGCAGAGTGTGCCAGCGTCTCTGAGCTGTCCTATCCAGCCCCTGAGCACATGCATTCTGTGCCTCTCTCCTTGTACTCCCTGATGCTCTGGTCTCATCGTCCTAAAGAAAAGCTATGGCAGTAAAGGTAACTAGTGTGTGGTTTAAGAACTATGTCAGTTAATGGAGGTAGGAAAGGTGTGATGAAACAAGAAGTGTAGACACTGCTGTGCTGTGTGCAGTTGGATATCGTGTATTGACTTTAACATGTGTGTTCACTTCTCTAGGCCTGGGTGCAGCATGCCTGAAATCTGGGATGTGGAGGATCCGGACAACGCTGGGAAAACACCCCTGTGCAACATCTTGGTGAAGGATTCCAAGCCTCACTTTACCACGGTGTTCCAGAACAGTGTTTACAAAGTCCTAGAAGTTATCAGACAGTGACTGCATGTGCATCTGCCAGAGACTGCATCAGTAATGGCTTTACTGCTTTGCCACTAACTCAGATTACAAATCTTTTAAAAGTCTTGGAAGTAACTGGTTTCAAATGGCAAACATTTGATTTGGTCAATTTGCCATTCTGATTGTAAAAATGACTTTCACCAGATCGATTAGTTACTGTCTCAGTGCACCTGTTAAAATTTGCTATGCAAATGAGTAGTATATGCTTGCGTTACGGTGAACAAAGCCGTCTGTGGAGAAATACATCATGGGTCACGACAGATGATATGAAACTATAGTCACTTCTGGACTGTTTAGGGCCTGTTACCACCCTTGCTTCCATTTACCTCCTGGTCTTATATTTGAACATTTCAGTGAGTCTGCGACTCCTGGTCTTGTCAGCTGTCTCAGCTCTCAGTCCAGGCATAGTTGGCGTGTGAGTCACCTGTTCACCTCACTTCCGGGTGCTCTTTTTGTTCTGTGTTGCCCTTGTGAATCAAGTGTTTCTTGCCTGTTGTTACCCAGACTCCGGGGTGTGGTGGTGAGGACCAGCTCCTTTAGTTTCCAGCCGTGTGGTGTTGTGTTTCTCCCTATACAGACTTGGTTTCTTTTCCACATAAATGCTATCTTGTCTTTAGGTTGATAAGCAAGTGCTTATTCTTGGTTAAAAATTAGTAATTTTGTATTTTTCTCATTTTTAGTATTAATCAAATATTATATTTTAATACCTTTAATTCATTTAAAAATTTTTATGATTAATCACACTTTTAGGAAAACTATTTTGAACAACCCCAACTATGATGCATCTATAGCTTGATATATATATATATAAAATCAAGAGAGAGAGAGAGACAGAGAGAGAAAGAGACAGAGACAGAGACAGAGAGAGAGAGAGAGAGAGAGAGAGAGAGAGAGAGAGAGAGAGAGAG
>NW_021604598.1:5201284-5226665 GCF_004785775.1 Grammomys surdaster | reverse complement strand
GAGAGAGAGAGAGAGAGAGAGAGAGAGAGAGAGAGAGAGAGAGAGAGCGAGCGCTTATGGTGGCTGTAGTTTATGCTAATTTTACTTTCACTATTAAGATAAAATAAAGCCTAAGTAACTTCTGTCAAAATGTAAATGAATAGAGTTTTTTATTTTGTTTTCAAAATTGCCTGTCTTTAATAAGACAAAGCCTTAAGCCTTATAATTTTGCCTCCAAAAAAAAAAATTTCAGTGTGAGGAGTGAGTATGCTCAGTCTTCCCCATTTTTTCCTTGATTTTTTTTTAAATTTCTAAACATGCTTTGAATTTCTTATACGAATTTTGTTTCTTAGAAGTTAATTTGTGTGAAATGAGATACTTCAAAACCATAATCTTCATTGTTGTAAGAAATGGTTTTGAGATTTTAAATTCTAAAGAAACTGTGACCATGGCTGACTACACATTTAGTTATACAGTCTTCTCTTTATTAACCACAGGCAGATTAACCTCAGTGTGGATTGTCCTTGAGACCTGAACCCTCAGGGATGGCTTCCGGTGCCCACTTCTGGCAGCCATGGAAAAGCTGTTCTCTTTCTGCCTTCTTCCCAGAGCCCAAGGACAGGCTTGTCTGGGGGACATTGGTCACCTGCAAAGACAGCACTTGCGACTGAGGAGTGTGGCCTCAGTAAGGCGCCAGCCTCACCAGCCAGGGTCTCCCTCTCTGACGCTGCCCGGGGACTGCCATTCCTACTGTTGCAGACTGTGGCCAAGCTTCCTCATCTGATGCTTAGTTTTATTTCATAAGCTTTTACCAACTCAGAAAACAGGGGAGCAGCTGGAGGGCGTGGTTTAGGGATGTTGAGTGATGATGTAATAATGCAGGGGAATGTAAAGAAAAGGACAGGCATGGGTGTGAGGGATGCATGCCCTGCCCTCCACACGGCTATTCTGCAGCCCAACATGGCTGCTGTGTGGATACAGCAGTTAGGATTTTTTTTATCACCTTTTAAAAATTATTTTCTGTCCTTACCCTCTAACAATTCCCTTCATAATAAGTTCACATGTAATGATTGGAAATTCTGTACAGAGAAACAAAACATTAAAATACTATTAGAGCCAGTTCACATGCTGGGAAACATTAAAAGTAGTCTAAATTAGTTTTTTTTGCAGAAACCTTTTGTAACAGTCTGTCTTAATGTAACTCCACCAGCAAGCTCTGCTTGTATTTTAGGCAAGTCAGCTTGGAACTGAGGCCTTGGGGGCCACTGCATACTTAGCCTCCAGCACATGGAGCAGCAGCCGGTACCCTGCGGCGGTGGAGGGGGCACCATTTTTATGGCAACATGGAGTGGTAATAGATTGTATGTAGCTGACAATGCAGTATTAAAGTGCAGTATTTTGCATATTTTTAGCATTTACAAATATTTTTGCTTTAGTGTGAGGAAAGGAAGGAAAGACAGAAAGCAACTGAATAGTTATTATTGTGACATAAAAAAAAAAAAGCTGGGTAATCCGTCCATTAAAAGATAAACCTCTGAGATGCCTGGCAGCGTGTGTGCTATTGCAGTAGGCCAGCAGCACGAATGAGAAAACAAAAGGATGTGTCTGTAATAAAGTGATCCTACACAGGAGTGTTGTATTTTTATGAATTTTATGCCCCTTGTTTACATGTACTATGTTAAATAAAAAATCCATGAAAAATGTACCAAGTGCTTCTCTGCCTGCTCCTGCCCTCTGCACCCACTGTGGCTGTGCACATTCCCGTCTGTAGCCAGATGGCCATGAGCCGCTCCACATCATCGTACAGCCCTCACTGAAATGGGGAAGGATGACAAGCTGGGGCCGTTGCTGATGGTAGGGACTGGAATCATCCAAAAGGGTATGGTGCTTATGGTCAGAGCCACACGTTCCTTTGTCCTTTTTTGTCAAGGGACATATGTATTGGTATAATTGCAGGGTTGCTGACAGCTTTCCCATGCATTACACCAAAGACAGTTTGTTGTAAAAGATTCCCCAAATTATAGTTCATATATTTGTGTGTTATTGCTTCTACTGTTTGGAGGGAAGGCAGTTTAGCTGTGTTCACCCATATAGAACTAACAAACTTGCCTTTTTTTGTTTTGTTTTTGTTATTAGATTTGTTTGATCATTCATTTGTTTGTTTTTCTACACAATTTCTGTGTATAACTCTGGCACTAGTCTATAGACCAGTCTGGCCTGGAAGTCCAAGATTGACTGCCTCAGTCTGATAGGATTAAAGGCATGTGGCTCCACCACTCAGCTTAGAACTGACTTTCTGACAAAGCTGCACTTCAATTCTGACATCTTTAGAGAATGGTGCTCTGATATGCTAATTCACAAGCTAGTGGCCATCAGAAGTACCCAGAAAAATCTGGCAACTTGCCAAGCTTCTCACTTGGCTGATCTAAGATGGGGACCCCAGGATTTACATTTTTATTAGTGTAGTTATATATGATGGGCTTCATTATGATATTTTCACACATGAATATGTTTGGGTCACTTTCACCCCTCCATTGCCTTCTCTTGTCACCTCCCACTCTCACTGATCCCCTTTCTAGTCCCAAAGAATACTCTTCTTTTATGTCTTGTCTGTCTGTCTGTCTGTCTGTCTGTCTCTGTCTGTCTGTCTGTCTGTCTGTCCCAGCAGATTTCTTTAGGGTTATAACAAGTTTGCAGGCACATGAGTGAGGGATTGATTACTAATGTCTAAAGGCTGGAGAACGTGTCCGTCTGGCAGCCTATTAACTACCTATAGATCTTCAGGGATGGGTGGGACCCCATGAGGCCCCTCCCCTAGCAATTGTTAATTGCCTATAAGTAGTAATCTGGGAGAGGTGGGCCCTGTGAGCCCTCCTACTCCATCCCATAACTAACTGTTGATGGGTCTAATCATGAGTGGGTTCTAGCAGTGATGACGACTGCCAAAGGTTGAAGATTGCAGCAACTTTGCTAGGTCCTGAAGATTGTGTTCCCCATTGTACCCCTCCTCTGTCTCCTACAGTCTTTGTACCCCATCCCACTTCATGTCGTTCCTGAACCTTGGAAGGGGAATGCCCTATTCAGAGTTTAGCACCCACTAGTTATTCTGCAAACCAACCTGATACGACCTTCTGTAGTAACTGCAGCCCAGTACAAAAGGAAGCTTTGCTGACAGCAGCCTTAGTCTATGGACATACTACTCAGAAGCAAACTGACAGCTACATCATGTCTTGTTAGCAAGGGCTTCCCCATGAGGGCCTAAGTCCTTCAAAGCTATGGCTTTTGACTAGGGTTGCAGCACCGCGCATATGAATCAACTTGCCAGTCTCATCTCAAAACAGTTAACAGTTGCAACAGTGTTGAACACTGGATACATCTTGCCCTGCAGGTCAGTACTGGAGTTAATGTCATCCACAGGCATACAAAGGAACATAGTACCCTGCTAGCAGCTTGCAGAGCCCCTTCCAGCACCATAAAATTTTACCAGCAGGAGGAAGCTTCAAACTCACTTACTTGCAACTTGATTTCAGCATGTCTTTCAACCAAAGGATGTATTGTGTTCAGTAGTAGGGTCTTACTATCTAGCTAAGGTATGCAACCAGTATCAGGGACAATGACCTGTATTGTTTTTATCAGAGGCCTTTTTGGCCAACAACCTGTGGAGAGATAGCTCACCCCTGGTACTGGGTTTTTCATTTTAAATGTTTTCATGCATGTATACTGCATATTTTGATCATATTTGCCCTGCATAACTCCCCCAGCCCCCTATTCTTTCTTAATCGGTTGTCCTTTCTTTGTCTTTGTGACTCAGAGTTCCATTACAGTTACATACAGGAGCATGGTAACTTCACCAGTGGCTAGACCACTGAAGAAAATTGTCTCCCTCCTACCAGCAACCATTAAGTGAATAATCTCATGGGAAGATGGGCCTCATGATTACCTCCCCTCCCCCAGGCAGTGTTGATGGGTAGATGAGAGTTCAAGACTCCACAGAAGAAAATATTCCATGACACACTCTACCTTTCTGCAGCTCTTGCATTCTCCCTGGATCCTCTGTGGTGGTCCTCAAGCCTTTGAGGGGTGGAGGTGGTGTCCTGTTAAAAGCATAGTTCTGCCACTCAGTTTCTCTCAGCACTTGGACCAGTTGTGAGTCTTCAAAGTAATCATCACCAATTGAAAAAATATGCTTTTCCAACCAAAGTGACAGAAACCCTGGTCATCTCTGCTGTTACAGTAGTAATGCCTGACAATGACAATTTAAGGAGAAAGGATTTTTTTTCTAGCTCATAGGTCCACATTATAGTCTAGCATGGCAGGAAAGTCTCAGCAGTGGAAGCCTGAACTAGCTGGTCCCATTGCATCCACTGATGGGAAGCAGGAAGGATGCTCTATATGGCCCATGATGATCCTCTGTCCCAGGAATGGTCCAGTCCACAATTAAGATGGGTCTTCTCACATGCCCAGAACCATCCCCAGTGATTCTAGTGTGACGGCAGTCATCACACTGCGCATAATCCAAATTGTTTATGGTTCCTGGGAGCAGCTCAAACATTTTTACTTTTATTTTTAAAATTAGCGTATAAAGTAGGTTTCTTGTGGCATTTTATATGTAGTTTGGCTGACCTGGTATTTATATTTCTTACCATCGAGGTTGTGCAGATTCCAGGGCCCCATGCTTGACAGTGTCTTCACCAATGGCTAGGAATGGACTAACTGGGCAGCTGGCCATTAGGGGCTCTCCATTCCTGTCAGCTTATACCAAGATGTCTTACATGGTCCTTTATATCCAGAAATAACTGACTTTGTCCCTCAGTAATGTAGGGACTTTGATTTAATTGGAACAAATGAGATAAGTCTGTAGCATTTAATTTTACTAATTTTTTTTTTAACTCAGAAATCTTCAATCTTCTCCTGATAGTAGAGGGGCACTGCAAATCAGTGCTAGGTCATCAGCTACCTCCTCCTCCTCCTGCCTTATGTGTTCTTGTGCTCACCTAGATGTTCCTAAAACTGTTCTCAGCACAAAAAGCATGAAGCTACCTTTTAGCTTCCTTTTGTTTGTGAACTGATATTCACAGTGCTGCATCTGGACAAGTGTATTTTCAGAAACCAAGGTGGAAGGTCTTAGAGATTTAACTGTCTTATTTCCTCCCATGAATTCCAAATAAGCCAGCTGAGAACTGTCTCCCTCCCTCCCACTCTCCCTCCTTCCCTCTTTCCCTCCTTCCCTCCTCCCCTCCTTCCCTCCTTCCCTCCTTCCCTCCCTCCCTCCTTTCTTTTTCCTCTTTTTATTCTGAAGAACTTTAGATAGTGATACTGACCTTGGCTTGATTTTCAAAGCAAATGGCTTTTTGTTTTGTTTTGTATTTTAAAGCTCAGTTATCTTTAACAACGAACTAATATGCACAATTAAGAGGAGAGTGTCCTTGCAAGTGTCATATAGGGAAGCAAACCACACAAAGAAATCAGAATGAAAACCCAGTATAGATTGACTTCATCAACTTGGATCAGACTTCAAAGAGTCTAATAGACAGTGTTTTATCCTCAGTGTATTTAAGCACAGTATAATTTGGGTGTGTGTGTGGGGTCCTGGTGTAATACAATCTCTGTTGAACAAGGAAGCATAATTACATTGATACTCAACTCAGAGTAGTGTGATTTTTCTCCAAGAAAATGGGCTATCGAGATACACTACCTGAAGTAACTTGTGGGCCTTAAGGGTCTGGCCTGGTCTTGGTCATACAAATAGTGCAAACATAATCTGGACTACGAGCTACCTCTGGTTCTGGATGTAAAGTTTAGGGAAGTCTCTGGCTCTAAGAGTCATTTAGATTACTACCCACTTCCGGTCCTGGGGGTAGGAGTTTGATATGGCTCAACACATAACACATCGCCAGGATGTTCATCACCTCCAATTCTCAGCTTTTGGGATAGAAGAATACATTTTTCATGTTTCCTATTGGAAAGAATCATGTGCTTAACATTCCTGCTTTCTCTGGAGATCTGCGGGCACAAGGACTTCCATGCTATCCTCCCAACACACTATGTTGTTGAATGACTTTTAAATAAATGGCAGTGGCACCTGGTATTCTGTTTGGGAAGGCATGCTGCTTTAAATACAATACAATGTCATTTTACCAATTTTAAGGCACTTAGGTATGTTTTGTGTTGTGCAAATTTAATACTGGGGAGAGTTTAATTTAGTAAAATTAAGCTCACTTAGTTTTTATACTAATTATTCCAATAGCTTTAATCCTTAACAAGTTATTTTTAATAAATGAAAATAAGAAACAAGCATTTTGAAAAGATGTGGTTTCATGAATGGGAACATTCTCTGGGTCCTCAGGTAATGCTCAAATGATGATGTCCTGTGTGGCCTGGCTCCTGATGGTCTTCACACTTCTACTTCTGATATCTCCTTATCAACGGCCTCTCTCTGGTCCAATTTGGAATAGGTTCCACTCCTTTGCATTACTGATGATTTGGATTTTCCTAGTAGATTCCACCATCTCAACAAAATCTCAAATTTTGTAATACTACAGAAAGATACAGAGACTTAGAATTGTTTTAAATCTCCAAGGAGAGTCTAATGTCTTTGTGCTAATCTCTTGTTTTGTTTTGTGTTTTTCGTTCTTTCTTTCTTTTCTTTTCTTTTCTTTTCTTTTCTTTTGTCAGACAGCCTTATTACGTAGTCCTGACTTCCTTGGAACTTGCTATGTAAACCAGGATGAACTCAAACTCACAAAGATCTGTCAGCCTCTGCCCTCAAGAGCTGGGATTAAAGGCATTGGCCGCATATTAGTCAGGATTCTCTAGAGTAACAGAATAGGTTTGGCCTCCATAGATTCATGTGTTTCAATGCTTGGTGATAGGGAGTGTCACTAGTTGGAGGTGTGGCTTTCTTTGTTGGAGTAGATGTGGCCTTGTTGAATGAAGTATGTCATTCTGTAGTCAGGCTTTGAGCATAGGAGTATGCTCAAGTTCCACGTAGTGTGGAATTCTAACCTTCTCCTTGCTGCTTTTCAATCAAGACATAGAACTTTTGGCTCCTCCACCACGTCTGCCTGCACACTGCCATGCATCCCATCATGATGGTAATAGACTGAACCTCTGAAATTGTAAGCTATCCCCAATTAAGTGTGTTTCTTTATAAGAATCAACATAGTGTCTTTTAACAGCAAAAGAAAGAAAGCAAATAAACAAAACACCAAACTAAGATATATATATATATATGTATATGTATATGTATATGTATATGTATATATTTATATATAAAGGGGATTTATAGGAATGACTTACAGGCTGTGGTCCAGCTAATCCAACAATGGATTAAATGATACAAATGAAAAGTCTAGGAATCCAGTAGTTGTTCAGTTTACTAGGCTGGATATTTCAGCTGGTCTTCAGTTTACCCTGGAATATCAAAAAAAGTTGGCTCTATGCCAGAGAGGGAATGGATTTGCTAATATGGTGAGAACAAGCAGGCAGAGAACAAAAGCTCCCTTCTTTCATGTTGTTTTATAATACATAGACTTCCAGCACAAGATGTTGTTGAGGGTAATATTTAAAACTGCATGGCCCAATCTGGCTTGCTCTTATGGGGCCGCCATGTTCCTGACTAGACAAGGCTTGAGGCCAATAGCATGGTCTCGCCACTCAGACCAGCCAGATGCACCGGCCCTAGCACCCACAAGACACCAGCATGGTGGCTAGATCACCCAGTCCACCATGCTGTCTCCACAAAGCTTGGCTGAACCCCAGACAATACCCACCATCCATGCAGTACAGTAGAAATGAGACTCTAATGCTTAAAGATTATCCAAAGGCTTTATATATTTAAAAATGCTCAATTAACAATTTGCCCACACAATTAGAGTTGTTTTCCAATATCTAGCCTTAAGATATAAATTGTTACCCAGGACCATTCTGGACCCATGTGTGGTTCTCCATGGCTGCTACATCTCTCCTCTTCCTAGCTCCTCTCCCTCTGCTAGCTCCTCCTCTTCCTTCTCCTCTTTCTCTCCTTCTCTCATCCCACATTAGCTCCTCCCAAATTACTGAGCTTTATTTTAAAATGTAGTGGGAAGGGGAGGACTATACTGCTACATATTACCCTTCTTGTTACAATAAAAAAAAAACCCACCTTTCTCTCAAAATATAATTATAGTAGAACTATAACAATTTGTAACAGTAAGGTACAAGATAGACCTAATACCCAGTACAATATATTGTCAATAAAAAGGCTATTGTCAGCTATCTTAACTTAAAAGACTATAGTTCTGTACCTGGCTTATGTCTTGGCTTTAGGATGAATGTCAGCTGAAAACCATCCTCTCAAATCTGTTCTCTCAAAGTAAATAGCCTGAGTTGGCCATGAGACTATAAATCTTCAACCCGTCAGAAATCCAGAATGACTGAATTAACTGAAAATATGGGAAGCACAAAGTATAGCTTCTAAAACTTATCTAATTTATAGAGGCCACTGAACACCTGGACAGTCCCTACACTTCGAAACATTGAAGCATCTGGTTGACAGCGCCAGCGCTGCCTGCGGTACCGAGCTCGGGCGTAGGCCTGGGGGATTAAAGAAATACTCAGACTCTGGTCATTCGTTGTGGGAGAATGTCAATGCCTTTACTGAGCAGGTTCAATATATATACAGCAAGCCAGGGAAGGAAAAATACAAACTCAGGAAAAAACAGGAACTCAACTGGGGGGCAATAGGATGTCAAGAGTAAATTCCCTTCCTGGGGCACCATGCCTTAGTCAGGATGTTTTGATCCTAGAGGAACCGCAGAATGTTACTTAGTAGACAGCAGCATATGAAAAGGTTCAGCCAGGACATAGCAGCCCTTTGGGGTCCTACACTGGTCTTCAGCCTTCTGGCCCAGGATCATCTGACAGACCTATAGTGCAGAATATTGAAGGGCTGATCACTCTGGCTTGGCAGATATAATCAGTCAACTAGTCCACAACTGTGTACTTTTTCTGGACAGTATTTGTCTGTAGATGAAAACAGGCAATTCTTGCCTAGTAGCTATCTCGCCACAACTGGAGTGACTCCAAAGATGTTCAGTCTCTTCTTAGAATCCAAGACAGGAAAGCTGTCAGAAGTAGACAAGTCTCTAATCAAAATAAACTTGAATAAAAAAAACGTTAGTAATGTCAATTCTGTGGACTTCTGAGGTTTTTGAAAAAACAATTATCTATGTAAAGTAATCTGGATTGTTGTCCATTAACTCCTCTCAGCTATTTCTAATTAAAATCTAGAAAACACTCTAACAATAAACTCCGAGATTTGAATTTGTTATAGGCCCTTATCTCAAAGGCTAACCATCTCAGATCAGTTAAAAAAAATTAAAGGACTGGGGTCTAAACCTTGTACCCACCAATTTTGAATTAATAAAAGAAATTGTACCAATGAACCCATTGAATATGTATCAAAATAAATTTTGTACCATCTAAGAAATTATAACTTCATCTTAGTAACAATTATACAGATTTCTACCAATATCTTATGGCTATGTAATCAATTCTAACTATTCCTCCCTGTTCCGATAAAACCATTACTTTTCCCTAGAAAGACAGCCTAATATTTACCACCTCAGTCCCCAAGCTCAGGGAATTGGGGCATTGACTCTTCATTAACTTCTTCAAGCTGAATACGGGCATTGAGATATTAGAAGAGGGGCAGAGGGAAGGGTAAATAGACAAGTCTCTGATGTCTGTCTTCACAGGATCCAGCTGTAAGTCCAGGACATCAGGAGTTCAAGCAGGTCGGCTCAGCTTGTTTGATAGGAGATACACCAAGGCTGTGTATTCTGTAATATACAATTCCCAAAACAAATTTTAGTATCAAGATAATTTTTTTTGATTCTCTGGAATCTAGACTTCTGTAGGCCTATCTCTGTCATGTCTGATCTATATAATTCTGGGAGATAGAAATACCTTAATTATCTCTTCTGAAAACACACAGACAAAACTTTTTTTCCAAAATAGCATATCCTTGAGCCAGTAACCAGAAAAGCCTTTATCTCGATGTCTTTCCCAGAGGAAAAATATAACCACAAAACTGAAAATCATACCCATTTTGAAAATAAAATCAATCTAAAACAAAAGAAATAGTTAAAGTACTGTATGTGCTTATTCTTAGGCCTTTCCTGTTTTGTCAAGCAGGAAATAAACCCAGAATTCCTGTGGGGCCCATGTTAGACAGAACCCAAGTCTCCTGTGAGGCAATATAACTATATCCTCTGGATACACCTGATTTACACTAGCTTTCTGTTCGGCTCTCTGCCTAGAACAGCTTGTTATTTATATCACCTATCTGTTCGGCTCTCTATCTAGAGGAGCCTCTAGTTATACACTGTACTCTCTAGAGCCAGTGACAATTATCCCATCTATCTATTTGGTTCTCTATCTAGAGCAGCCTCTAGTTATACACTGTACTCTCTAGAGCCAGTGACAATTTCCCTAGCTTAGTTCAAAACCCCAGGCGAAAATCCCCATGTGATTCGGACAAATCTGTTTATAAATCTTTCCTAAAAGCAAATAATCATTATATTGTAACTTTACACTTACATCAGTAACTGCTCCACAACAGAGGCTTATTTATTTACCTCTCTGACTGCAGCAGCCTGCAATTTCTCTCAGCAGAGGACCTGCCTTGAACAGTTTCTTTGTTCAAGGTTCCTGTGGTGGGAGTCATGTGACTTGTCTCAGTGCTACTTACTCACTTTCTTTTTTAAAACAATAAAAAATAAAAAAGCAACTCTTACTTTCAGGTGAAATAGACTTAAATTTATAGTGAATTTGTGCCCAAAGTTGGTGCACCACTTGTTGAGGGTAATATTTAAAATGGTGTCACCCGATCTGGCTTGTTCTTATGGGGCCACCATGTTCCCGACTAGGCAAGGCGTGCTCTTGCAGCTGCTGTGGCTCAGGTCAGCCAGAGGCAGCAGCCCTGGCACCCATGAGATGCCAGCATGGGAGATGGCTCTGCCAATCTACCATGCTGTCTCCACAAAGCTTGGCTGAACCCCAGACAATACCCGCCATCCACACAGTACCCAGTAGAAATGAGACTCTAAAGCTTAATTATTATCCAAAGGCTTTATATACTTAGAAATGCTCAATTAACAAGATGCCCACACAATTAGAGTTGTTTCCCAATATCTAACCTAAAGATATAAATCATAACTCAGGACAGTCTTTGACCCATGCGTGGTTCTCCATGGCTGCTACATCTCTCCTTCTCCTCCTAGCTCCTCTCCCTCTGCTAGCTCCTCCTCTTCCTTTTCCTCTTTCTCTCCTTTGCTCCTCCCACATTAGCTCCTCCCAAATTACTGAGCTTTATTGTAAAATGTAGCTGTGGAAATATACTGCTACAAGATGTGACCCAGATTCCGTCTGGATTAAGAATGTGTCTTCCTACCTCAAAGATACAGATTAGAAGTAGATCTTCCCATTAAATCTCACAGAAAGAGAGAAATAGAATAGAAATTGCTGGAGGAGGGATGGGAAGGAGAACAGGAGAGATCAAGTCAGGGGGAGGACAGAGTGAGAGAGTATGGAGGGAGAAAACAGAAATGGGTTGTGGGGAGACATCTCCAGGATGAGCAAGAAACCTGAAACAATGGAAATTCCCAGGAATCTATGAGGATGATTCTAGCTAAGACTCCTACAAGGGCAGATATGAAACTGAAATGGCCATCGCCTGTACCCAGAAAAGATTTCCAATGGAGGGACAGGAACACCAACCCAACCACAAAACCTTAGATCTACAATTTGTCCTGCCTACACGATTTTCAGGGAAGAATAAAGACAGAGCAGAAATGGAGGGAATGGCCAACCAATGACTGGCTCACCACTGCTGACAATATGAATGTTATTCTGCTATACTTACAGACAGGCATCTAGCATAACTGTCATCTGAGAGGCTTCATCAGCAACTGATGGAAACACATGCAGAGACCCACAGCCAGTATTAGTCAGAGGTAAGGGAAGAATGGGAGGAAGAATTGAAGGAACCAGAGAGATCAAGGATACCACAAGAAAACCTATAGGATCAACTAACCTGAACCCGTAGGGGTCCACAGAGAGTGAATTGCCAAACAGAAAATGTGTGTGAGACAGACCTAGATCATTGGCATATATGTAACAATTGTGTAGCGCAGTCTTCATGTAGGATTCCTAACAGCAAGAACAGGGGCTGTATCTGGCTCTGTAGCCTGCCTTTGTATCTCTTTCCCACAACTGGGATGTCTTGACTAACTACAGTAGGAGATAAACCTAGCCCTACTACAACTCGATATATCAAGGTGGGCTGGTATCCTTGGGAGGCTTCCCATTTTCTGAGAGAAAGGGAGGACAGGAGGATGGGAGGAGGGGAGATGAGAGGGAGAGACTGGGAGGAGGAAGGAAGGGGAAGATTTGATTCAAATATAAAACATAGAGATAGATAAGTATAGATAGATATGTAGGTAGGTAGGTAGATAGGTAGGTAGATAGGTAGATAGATGATAGATAGATGATAGATAGATAAGTAGATAGATGATAGATAGATAGATAGATAGATAGATAGATAGATAGATAGATAGATAGATCTTCCCAATTCGAATTAAGTTGAAATCCTTTACAGGTATGCCTTCCAGTTTGGAGTTATAGTTAATTCCAGATGTATTCAAATTGACAACTAAGAATAGCTATCAAAGGCCGCCATGCCTAGCATGTGCTAACATTTTAGAATCTGCTTTCCATCCTTCATTTCTGGGTTCCTACCCTCTCTGAGGTCCCTACCCAGTCAAAATAGGAAAGGTATCTCTCAAGTACGTCATTTTATTAACAACAATGGATTGGTTTGGGCACTCAGCTCAGCCAGTAAATTACTTGGTGAACAAATGTGAGGACTGTAATTGGATTCACAGCACCCAGGTAACAAAACTGGGCATCACAGGAAGGTAGAGACAGGAGGATCCCTGGTGCTTGCTAGCCAGTCTAGACAAATAAAAGGTACTCAATTAAACACCATGGCTCCAGAAATAAAATGAGCAATTTAGAAAGATGCCTAACCTTGAGCCTGGCTTCTGCATGTATATGTAAACGTGCATACAAGTACGAACATGCACATGCATAGACAAAGTGTGTGCAGTATGTCTACTCATCATGGAACTCAGTTGTGCGTGTCTATTTAAAATCTTCAATGTACAACTACATTTTTTTTCACATGACAAAGCCTGAAGAAGGAGGAACAGTTTAAATTCACTCATTTATAAGCCCTGGCTCGTGTGTCAGTTAGAAATTCAAAGAAAAAATACTTTAAAAGTTACTTTGACCATTTAATATGTATGAAAAATCAACCTCTCTCTCTCTCTCTCTCTCTCTCTCTCTCTCTCTCTCTCTCTCTGTGTGTGTGTGTGTGTGTGAGTGAGTGTGTGTGTATGTGTGTATGAATACACTTTTCTTCATCAGTGTCTAAAGATGCAGCTCAAGTGTCACTTTCTCTGACTGCCTGTCATTTGCCCAGGTGAACTGTCCTTTCTCCTTTGTCTCATCACCTATGAGTTCTGTACATTTACTGACATGGCCTGTACTATACTGCATCATTGCAGAAGAAGTGTGTGTCCTACTTCACTGTGAGTTCACATGCCTTCTAGCAATGATCCTGGCAAGTCATTGAGCTTAATGATATTTCAAATAAACTATACTTTCTACTTACAATATGTTTAAAATTCTAGGGGACATAAGACATATTTTAAAACTAAAAGAAATGGAGTTTTATGTTGTCTATGGAAAGTAAAGATAAATAGAAAATCTTTAGATGAGTTAATATCACAGGAGAAAAATGTTTTGATGAACTGCTAGCCAGAAATAACCCAATAGTATAACCTCACTTGGCACCCTGGAAAGCAATGTAGCCAAAGCAAGTGTGTCAGCCCTAGGTCCATGAACCCTGTTGGGATGCATGTCTCAGGTACTGCAGTGGCTAGCCTATGGTGCAATGTGCTTCTGACTCAAGAGCAGGGAACTTGGTAACATGGCTAGACACAGGCAAAGGGCATTTCTCAAAGGATGAGTAGAGATTAGTGTGTTACTTATAACTTGAGACTGTTAGGCAAAAAGACAGTAACCATCCAACAATTCACCCTGGAATCCTTGATCTAGCCTATCCACAAAGTGTAATAAAGCATATGTCTTAATTTGAGCATAGTTTCTTGTTTTTCAAATGACTTGCCTTCTAGATGATAGTTAGAAATGGAAGAGGAAGACAAATCCACAATCACAGCAGGGACTTTTAACATGACTCTTTAGAAGTTGATATGATATGATTGAAAGATGAATTAAGAAATATAAGTGAGTAATAAGCAGTCTCAGCTTTGTGACCATACATAGAACAAGAGCACCCAACAAATAAAGAATACGAACTCTATTACATTATATTACACGAGAGATATTTCCCAAGAACTCATAACAGAACGTGCACCTGGGGAAACACCACTCCTGAGCCGAGTTTGTTCACAAATGTAACTCAAGCACTTGCAACTATCCCTGGCCACACAGGTGCTCAGTACTTGTTGAATGAAGGAGCTGGTCATACAAAGGATCAAACATTAATTCTCAAGAGCAAAATTGAGCACTGAAAGCCGGTAAATTGGAAGTCAATACAAAATAAAGAAACACAATTTTAAGTAATACAAAAAAGAATCTATAATAAAAATTGAAGGAACAGAAAAAAAACCTATCATGTCATGGCTAACTCCAGAGATATAAAGTGGGTCTAAAAATCCAGTTATCTTTCTCTTATCCTAAAATGCATGTACAAAGCAAAAAAAAAAAAAAAAACCTGATAAATTCAAACGTCTTTTAGGAATATAGATAAATAATTTCAAAATATTCCCTCCTGGTCAAAGCTGAAGGAAAGGGGCACAAATGGATGAAACAGAAACAAAATGGAAGAGATCCACAAACCCAAAGTTGGTTTGTGAAACTATGATCTTGACAAAGGCAGGAATTTACAAAGCCAAAAGTTTTTAATTTGCAGAGAGCTGATACATGGCAAGAAATCCAAAGCAATGTGCACAGTAAGCTTGGATGTAGGTGAAATGGCTGCATTCTTTGAAAAATACAGGCTTTTTGAGTTGAGCCAAGAGGAAAAAGAACGTGCAAGTAAGTTGGTCACAGCAAAGAAACTGAGTATGTTTTCCTTTGGAAGAAAAAAGTCTTTCCCCAAATTAAATATCCACTCTTATATGCTTTTTCTGCTAAAGCTTTCAGAACAGTGATGTACTGGTGACTTCTTTGTCAACCTGCACAAGCAGAGTTATTTGGGAAAAGGGACTCTCAATTAAGACAATCCTCCTGTAGGCAAGCTTGTGGTGCATTTTCTTGACTGATGATTGATGTGGGAGGGCCTAAGTCACTGTGGGTGGTGCCACCACTGGGCAACTGTTCCTGGATGCTTTAAGAAGGCAGACTGAGCAAGTTATCAGAAGCAAGCCCGAAAGCAGCATTTCTCCATGGCCCCTGCATCAACTCTTTTCTCCAGGCTCCTGCCTGTTTAAGTTCCCTCAGAGATGGACTGTGATATGGACTGTGATCTACAATAAACATTCTCTACCTAAGTTGCTTGTTCATAATGTTTCATCACAGCAATGAAAACCCTAAGACATGTGACATTGCAATTCTATTCCCAAGAACAGGAAATAAAAAAAATAATTTTCAAATTTTTTTTATTTGGTGTTCATGTGTGTGAGGTATGTATGCACATGCTATGTCGTATATGTGGAGGTTAGAAGACAACTTTCAGGAGTTTGTTTCCTCCTACAAAGTGGGTTCTAGGGATCAAACTTGAGTCATCAGGGTTTTTTTGGCAAATAATTCCCAACTGAGCCATCTCATTGGTCCTGAAACTTAATCTTTTAGGTAACCAGAGCATTAATAGCTTTTACAGGGCTGGAGACATGGCTCAGAGATTAGGAGAATTGGTTACTCTCCCAGAGGACCATGATTCAATTCCTAGCATCCACACGGTGGCTCAAAATTGTCTGTAATTACAGTTCCAGGGGCCCCAATGCATTTGTGGACCCTGTACACACGTAGCAAATAGACACACATGCATGCAGGCACAACACTCATACACATAAAATTAAAAGGGAAGTTGAAAAAAGTAGCATAGGGTCAGTGCAGTGAAAGAAAACTGTGGAACTATAATGTTCAAGAAAAAAGATGCAAACAAGGAGCCAGGGATCAACTTGACATGTAATAATTTCAGGCTTTTTCAAAGTTGTCTATACGTTTAATCAAATCCATGCAAGACTCTCTTATGGGATTTGACAAGTGTTTTGGGGTGAAATACAACAAGGTATGTGTGATGAACCTGAAAGAAGGGCATTTTCTTACCAGACAGCAAGGTTATTGTATCAACTATAAAAGTGCATGCATGCACAGGAGTAGAAACAGCTGGCTAACAGCAGGAAAGAGCTTGAGACCAAATGGTGCATTTAACAAAGGAAGCTGTGTGAATCCATAGAATTAAGTCCTCGTTTCTCATATCCAAAAATACAATTCCAGATGGATTAATTGCAAAATGCACAGACAACAGTTTAAGAGTTAGAAGACAAAACAAGATTCCATGTCCCTCCTCAAGAAAGGTTTTTCTCAAGCAAGGAATTTTCAAGTCCACCACGAGACTGTGCAAAAAAGGGATCAGTAACTCACTGTGATTGCAAGAAGCAGAAGATGCACAGGAGAGATTCACCACTGTAGACCAGAGGAAGAACCAGAATCAAGCATCAGGAAGAATTAAGGAAGCACAGAGTACCCATTAGAAAACTAAAGGGTGAGGTACAGAGGACCCATTAAAAAACTAAAGTCTGTGGGCCTTTCCGAGGAAGCAAAATTTAAGTGACCCATAAACACTGTAACATCCAAACAGTTCGGAATTGATGCTGTGCAAAATAGAGCTATATTCTTGCCATTTTTAAAAGCTATTTTCATACAATACCTTTTAACAATGTTCTTTCTGCCCTTCCCTCAACTCATCCCAGATCCCCTTCACCTCCTCAGCCACCTAATTTGTAGCTCTTTTTCTAGCTCTCTCAAAAACGAAGGTGAAAACAGGCATAACAACAGCAAAAACAAAAAAGAAAACAAAACAAAAATCAGTAACAAAGTACCAAAGGAAATAAAAATGTACACACAAAAAAAGGAGTTGTGTTTTGTGTTGGCCAGCAACTGAGCATGTGGCCTGACCTGGAGTGTGGTTGATATACCCACTTGAAAAACTGCCACTGTTGCAGGTTCATTTACATATATATAATATATACTATATATGAATATATAGCATATATATTATTTAAATGAAGTCACAATATTATTGAAAGTAGTCAATGCCCCATCAAGATATCTTACAATACCAAGTAAAACTTCCAATGCCAGGGATGGATTACATCTTATTGGTTTGACTGAGAATGGCTTCCATAGGCTTTTATATTTGAATGCTTAATCACCAGTGAATGGAACTGTTTGTGAGACTTAAAAGGTGTAGCCTTGTTAGAGTAGGTGTGACCATATAAGAAGAGGTGTATCACTGGGATAGGCCTTGAGATTTCAAATGCTGATGTCAGCCCCACCACCACCCTGTTGTATCTGATCAGGTTGTAAATTCTCAGCTATTACTCCAGTGTCATGCCTGCCTGGAAATTTGCTCCCTATCATCATGGTTATGGACTTACTCTCTGAAACTTAAAGCAAACCCTAGTCAAATGCTTTTCTCTTATAATTTGCCTTGGTTATGGTGTCTCCTTGTACCAACAGAACAATAACTGTAACCATAATCAGACACTTTTTGAGTAGATTTAAAGCCCATTCCACGAAATAGAACCCATTTCTGACAATGCTAAAATGGCCAAGAACCTGAGAATAATAGATAGGTCATGGGCACAGGGGGAAACTTGCAATTATTATTCTGCTAAAAACACATAGCAATAAAATTATTCCTAATGATATATTGCTTTACCCAGAGTGCAGAGCATCACTGAACCCTCATCACAGAAGCGTCCTCTTGCAGTAGATGGTAATTAACAAAGAGATCCACAAATTGACAATGTGCAGAGAGTGAGAGAATTACCTTGTCCCTCCCTTATATAATTGCTACACACACACACACACACACACTCCTACATGGAATGTCATTCTCAGATTCCTTCCCTCAAAGCTCAGGAGTCTATGTGAAAGAGGATATAGTGTTTTCTAATACTAAAGGTGGTGAGTCCATAATTCCACGGTCTTCCATATGCAACAAGATTGCTACACACGTGAATTCACAGACTGTGATGCATGCAAAGTATTTGTATAGGTTCAAACCAAACAAAATCCCAGCACAGAAAAGGGGAAGTGGGCACAAACTTCACCACTAAACAAGGAGCTACTTGTAATTGATTCCTACTAAGATAGGGAAAATTTGTTTTCTGTAATATTACCATTTTAACTTGTAAAATTGGTTAAAAGGTTAGTCTGAGAAGCAAGAATATTGCACATGAACTCTAAGTTCCTCCTGCTGAAAAAAGAAACCACTTTGAACTAATTGACTACCCAATGTTGTTGAGGATTTTCATTATGTAGCCCAGTATTACCTTCTCCCTTTCTTATCTGATTTTATGCATACGTATGTACGTACGTACATATGTACATACATACATACATACATACATACATACACACACACAGACATGCATTCATACATACCACATAATTCAAGAAAAAATATTGTTGATTCCAGAAAAACTTCTAAACTATGGAACTCTTGTAAGATATTGTCTATATAATAGTTTACAGAAACAGAAACCTAGAAAATTCCTTCCATGTACTAGAGGAACAAAGATTGGAATGGACAAAGACACCAGGTATAAGAATGCAGTAAGCCCATACACAACTGTAAAAGAGCTCTCAGAGGCATCAGTAATTCTCAAGAAATATAAATAAATGGCAATGGTGCAATTGAGAGAACATATATGACATGAATCCACTTATAAAAATTTCAATAACATGAAAAGTTGATTCAAGTGTATGGTAGTGAGGATAGCATCCAGGACCTTACACATGACAAACTTGTTAAGAATACTTTCCACAACTGATCTATACCCCAAACCCTAGTGTTTTAAGGGATAGAAACATGGTAAAAGGTGACAAAATACAATTGAATGATATATATGAAGTTAGATTGGCAACCATCTCTCTGAAGATAGGCTGGAAAGGGGAATGAAGGATCTTCAAGGTTCAGGATTATATTCTTTAAAATTGAACGAGTGAGTATGTGGAGATAATTTTATCTGGCAGATGCTCCCTGACTTATAATGCCATTGTGTACTGGAAAACCTAGCATTGCTTTGAAAAAACTACCTTAACTTGAAAATGTGTTGAACTCACCCAATCTACGGAAAGTTACTGCAACACAATAGAATGGCAGGTGTCATTTGTGTCTCTCATGATATATGACTGACTAGGAGCTGTTGGTTTTCTGTGGCTGTCCAGTAACTTTCAAGAGAATTCTGTTGTTTGTCATGAGCTTGGGAGAAGATTAAATACAAGATTTTTGTTTGATAGAGCTCTGTCTAAGGATTTTACTGCCTTGAAAAGACACCATGACTAAGACACAGCTCTTATAAGGAAAACATTTAATTGGAGCTGGCTTACAGGTTCAGAGGTTCAGTCCATTATTATCAAGGTGGAAGCATGGTGACATCCAGGCAGGCATGGTGCAGGAGGAGTTGAAAGTTCCACATCTTCCTCTGGAGGCTGCAAGGAGAAGACTGGCTTTCAAGCAGTGAGGATGAGGGTTTTAAAGCCCACACCCACAGTGACACAGTTTCTCCAACAAGGCCACACCCACTCCAACAAGGCTACACCTCCTAATAGTGCCACTCCCTGGGCCAAGCATATTTAAACCATCACAAGCTCTTTCTGGCATATATGAGGCTCTAGCTTAGTCTCCAACTTCGGGGGGGGGGGGAAGAGAAAGAAATTAACATTCAAAACGCAATTTCTACCAAAAGCATATATATCATTTGCACCTTTGCAAAGTTGAAAAGTCCCAAACTAAACCACTGGAAATCCAAAAGTGGATGAAATTCTGTTTACCCATATTTTATGATCCAATGCTGAGGGAGGCTAGAGGCTCTCAGATGCTAATCCAGATGAAAAGAACTATCCAAAATAGGTGGGTCAGAAATAGAGAGTCGATCTTCATTTTCTCCAGCAAACACAGAACACAAATAACATTTCACTTAGTACCTTAGTGGCTTCTCAGTTCAGTGGAAAGTGAAAAGCTAAACTAGGAACATAGATGTCTTATTTATAAGGGTGACAGTGGCCACATAGATACCATGGCAAGACCATAGTTTCAGATAAGATTGAAACCAGCACACCCTTTTCTAGAAGAAGAAATAAAGTTATTTATCCCAACCTGTACAAGAAATCAGTAGTGAAGCTGAAATGAGAAAGAGGGCCACCAGGTCCTAACCAAAGATACTCCATTCACTATGACACAAGGAAAGAACATTGACTCTCAAGAATTCATTGCCTCTACTGAAATCACAGGTTCTATTGTTTGGCATGTGAGGTAGCCACAATTCAGTTTGAGTCCTCAAATCTCCTTGTCTCCTGGGGAAACTGTAAAAAATGACACAGCAGCAGATGGCTGCTAGGAAGGTTAAATTATGTACAAAAGTTTGTTTGGGTGTCACAGATGCCAGCTCCTTCCTTTTCTTCCACCTCACAAAGACTGGAGACAAGGATCCTTAAATACTACAACATTGTTAGCTCAATATACAACAGGTAGGGAAGACTCTACAGTGGTGCGAGAGACAGAAGTTCTGGGTTTCTTTGGGTGTACTTGTGAATGGTAGGGTACAGGAGTATCAGTATCTTCTTGGTGGCCCTTGCATTTAGTTTCATGTTCACACTGAATTTATTTCCAGTTAGATGAGTGGACACTTACTTTGTAGATGTGAGAAAACCAGTGTTGGTTCTTCATTTGTTTCAGGTCCTCAAAGCTTCCCTTAAATTAAAGCAGTCCTGTGTGGATTAGAGAAATCAAGCTTAACTCATTTCCTAAGCCAGAAGCCTTTGGCATTCAGAGCTATGAGCATTTCCTTTTTCTTTATCTTCCCCACCCCCTTCTCAAGAATGGCTAACTGTTCTTGAATATTTCCAACTCATATTAATTGGAATTCTCTAGAGTCATAGATCTCAAATCTCTCCCCTCTCTCTCTCTCTCTCTCTCTTTGTCTCTCTCTCTCTCTTTCTCTCCCTCCCTCCCTCCCTTCCCCCCCTCTCTCTCTATATATATACACACACACACACACACACATATATATATGTGTGTATATATACACATATGTGTATATATACACACATATATATATGTGTGTGTGTGTGCGTATTATATAGATATAGAGATAGATATATTACTGAACAGTCATAGAAAAGCACAGCTCCCAGTCCCCAGTCAGTCATATATCAAAGGGGACACAAATGACACCCTAACTTGAAAACCAAAACAAAACAATTGACAATGACCTCCAGAGGCCCATAGCAGGTGACACTATAGGAAGATTGGCCTTGTTGATGTAAGTGTCACCTCGTTGGAGGAAATGTGTCACTAGAGGTGGGCTTTGAGTTTTCAGAAGCTTGTAAGGCCCAGTTGCTCACTCTCTTGTTTCTGATGCTCGTAGGTCTAGATGTAGAACTCTTGGCTTCTTCCCCAGCACCATGTCTAGCTGCCTGCGACCATGCTTCCTGACATAATGACAAGTGGACTAAACCTCTGAGTCTGTAAGCCAGCCCCAATTAAATGTTTTCTTTTTTAAGAGTAGCATTGTCATGGTGTCTCTTCATAGCAGTAAAACCCTAACCAAGACAGCCCTATTGTCATCTTAGTCTTACTTGAGAATTGCCCTACTTTGTTTCTCTATTGCTGTGATAAAACACTGACCAGAAACAACTTGGGGAGGAAAGGATTTATTCCATCTAACAATCCATCATGAAGTTGGGGCAGGAACTCCAGCAGGGCAGGTACCTAGAAGCAGGAACTGAAGCAGAAGCAAGGGAAGACTGCAGCTTACTGACTTGTACTTCATGGCTTTCCTAGTTTGCTTTCTTATACAACTGAGGACAATCTGCCAAGAGGTGGCACTACTCAAAGTGGTATACATCCTCTCACATCAAACATTAATCAAGAAAATGACCCAGAGACTTGCCAACAGACCAACATGATAAACCCTATTTTTCAAGTGATGGTCCCTCTTTCCAGATGGTTCTTGCTTGTGTTAAGTTGGCAAAAATAACTAATCAACATAAGGATCTTACCCTAAGCAAGAAAGAACTCGGAAGGACTCAGGGTACTATGTAATATGACCCATCTTCTCCCATTTAGAATCCTGTTCTTGGCCCAAAGCTGAAGACTGAGGGACTAGTGCTTTGCAATGTCCACACATGATGATTGGGAAGTTGTAAAGCAATATGATTTCCCTGTCATGATGTCTATAAACCAACCATTAGAAAGAAAATCTTTGGCCAGGAGGTGGTAGTGTATGCCTTTAGTCCCAGCACTTGGGAGGCAGAGGCAGGTAGATTTCTATGAATTAGTGGCCAGATTGTTCCACAGAGTGAGCAGGACAACCACAGCTACATGGAGAAGTTTTGTGTTTCTGGAATAAAATAAAATAAAATAAAATAAAATAAAATAAAATAAAATAAAATAAAATAAAATAAAATAAAATGAGAGAATCTTTGAATAAGACTGATTTCTAGAGTTCTGAAAAAGAAAGCCAATTTCCCTATGGCAAGATATTTATCAGTCAGGAGCCAGGTGCACATGACTTCTTGTTCTAGCTTGAGAATTTGTTTTCTGAAGTCTTCACTTGATTGGGGATCTATTTTTTTTTCCTTAGAAAGCATGGAACCAATACTTTCTGCCTTCAGAGTTGTTGGAGAAAAGAATGTGAAGGCATTTCACACAGTGCTCAGCACTCACAGCATAGGCACCTCAAAATTCCACTATTATTGGTATTTGAATGGAAAGCATCCCCAAAAAGCTAGATGAAGAAAACCAGCAAAAGATGATGCCAGGGAGCAGTGCCCGGGTCTCTGAGCATCTCTGTTCAGAAGCAGCAAAAAGGAGTCACAAAGCTCATGAAAACGGACAGCTGCACCCTGAGGGAAAGAATAGTCTTCATTCTGGTGTCTGAGCTTTCCACACATCAGGTCATGATTTCCTCAGGTATAACTTCCAGGTAAAATCAGGCCCAATGAACCAGGTCTTCTCCAGAGTGCCAAACAATAGATGACATAATTTAGATCTGGAATGTGTTCCTGAGAACCCATGTATTTTAATGGCTCAGACAAGCTTAGAAAGTAGAAGAAAACTTAGGAGTGGGGCTGACCTTAGGTGATTGCAGTGTTCTCTGATAGAGTACTGTGGAACACTATCCCTGTTTTCATTGTTTGGCTTCCCCATGAATGAGCAGTTCTACTCAGCGACCTGCTCCCATCCTGACACGCTGCTCTGTCACAAGCTCATAAGCAATGGAGCTATGTATGGAAACCTCAAAATTGCTTCCTTTGATGTGATTGTCTCAAGTATTTCTTACAGTAACAGAGGGCAGACAGTGTTGCTGAGGGTGGTGTGAGCCTTAAGAGGATCATGAGGGCAAGAAGTAATGAAGGTGGGAGGATTAATGGGCAAGCCTGCAGTAAGATGTTGCACACCTTCACCAAGGGCAGCATTGGTTGGGTCAGCCTTGGGAGTAAAGCTAGCTGGAGAAGCTAGGAGGATTCCTCAAGATCATCTCACAGAAAAGAACATAGGCCCAGTGACCCAGAGGGGGTTAAACTGATGCCATTTCCTCCTGATTCGCCTTTGTGGGTCTCTGTGACTACTTAACATTTCTAGAATAGCCTCACACTTGTTAGAGCTCATCTTTTTTTTTTTTTAATTGGATGTTTTATTTACATTTCATATGTTATCCCCTTACCCTATTCCCCCCCCCAGCCCAGGAACCCTCTATTCCCTCACCCCTCCTCCTGCTTCTCTGCAGATGTGCCCCTACCTTCCCCCCAACTCCCACCTCCCCACCCTCAAATTCCCACCAACTGGGGCGTCCAGCCTTCATGAGACCAAGAATCTCTTCTCCCACCTATGCCCGATAGGGCCCTCCACCCTTACATATACAGCTGGAGCCATGGATCCCTCCCTAAGTGCTCCCAGGCTGGTGGTTTAGACCCTGGGAGCTCTGGTTGGTTGGTATTGTTGCTCTCCTCATGGGGCCACAAACCATTTCAGCTCCTACAGTCTTCACTCTAATTCCTCCATTGGGAACCCCATGATCAGTTTAATGGCTAGCTGTGAGCATCTGCCTCAGCTCTCTGGAGGAGTGTCTGTCTCCTGGGGAAAGAAAAGCACAGGTTTCAGAGGAAGAACCACCACAGCAGCCTGGCTGACAGGAGGCCAAACTGTACAGAAAAGCAACATGGGCCAGTAGGAATGCTTAGAACAGTGGATGGACATCCAAAACCATCTACAAGGATTCAGAGGTGGTCAAGAAAGCAGATCTAGAACAGTCAGAAGTTTCAAGATGGGATACCTACAGATACTGAAAACCAGGGCAGAGCAGAAAACCTGTTAGAGAAGAAAGACTTCCAGATCAGAGTCCAGGTCTCCCTGGGAAGACAGAGAAGCCCTTTAGCAGCACAGTCCAGCAACTTTCCTTACCAAAGGGAAGATTCCTGTATCTCAGCCGCACAGTAAGGCAGCTCCTTGCCACATGATTATAGAGCACTTGAAACGTGCCTGATAGGAAACTACATTTCAAACTTTACTTAATTTCAAGCAAAGTTGAAATACTTTCATGGTGGTACTGGCTACCATCTGGGGCACTGTGGCCCCAAGAGTCCAGCTGCTCATAGTGGTAAATGCTGGATCTCTTGGTTTGATTATGTTCCAGAGAGCAAGGGTAGGCAGTTTCTTAGACTCAAACTCCAAGAAAAGGGCTAGGCTTCTGTCTTTTCCGAAGTAGCAGACTTGGCCCATCTTATGTGGGGGGCGGGGGGGAGGAGTTATCTTTTCGTCCCATGTCTTTCTGCTTTAATTGTGCTCATTACTGGTCATGTCTCGGCTCTTACTCACTTGGCAGGTAGGAAAAAGCAGTCCTTAATGTCCCCTTTCTCCTCCCAGTAATCTAGATGCCCTCCTATGTGCTCTTTTAGCACTTGGGTGTGTCCATCATTCAATGCTGACTAGATTTTCTGACCATCTCTTACTAACTTCAAATAAAGTTGATGTTTTTTTTACGGCTGAGGGGGCCACATCATAGCACATCACAGCCTGGCTGATGGGGCCACATCA
>NW_021604598.1:5170780-5201274 GCF_004785775.1 Grammomys surdaster | reverse complement strand
TAGCACATCACAGCCTGGCTGATGGGGCCACATCATAGCACATCACATCCTGGTTGAATGACTGCAAACAAAGTAACTTACTTTTGAGCTAGCTCTGGCGTATTTTCTATGTCATAACCTGTTGAATTTCACTTCTGGGATCTTATTTAGATGATCCATATTAAGTATTTGCTGCATGCCAGAGATTGGGCAGTCATCATAGAATAAATGGCACACTCTATACCCGTAAAGACAGTCACGATTGTGTTGGGAATATGAGTTTCATCAAAACCAATCTAGTTAAGACCATGGCACAAGCTTAGAGTAGCTCCGGGCAGGGACTTGGCCATTCTCTAGGAAAGCCCGAGTGGACGTCAGCATTGTGGTAAGATTTCTAACGTCCTCTGTGTCTAACATATATAGGAACAATGATTCTACAGCACCTGTGTGTGAGGTATGGGACATTGTTTTGGAGGCATTTCACTACCTGTCAATGCTTAATCTTTTACTTAGCATTAAAAGGGGGATCTGAGAATCTAGCAATGGAAGTATCTCTTCTGTGACTTTTCCCTCTTCCTCTCCAGGAACTGAGCAGGCAGGCTGTTTGCTTGTAAGTCAACTAAAGGTGCAGAAAACTATGGACTTCTGCTGTGGTCTGGATGAGACAAGGGCTGTTACATACGACTGCGAATGAGTTGTCTCTTCCAACATGGAAATCTCTTTTCCTCAGCCCTCATTCTGTCTTACAGCTCTAGGCTCTCTTTCTCATTCCTCCTCTGGTCCACAAAATCACAACAGAGCTGCTTTGGGGCAAAGCCTAAAGCCCTGTTCACTGAGTGGAACAATTTATTTCCTGTTCATTTGATCTTCCTGTCTGGGTTCTCTCTTCCTAGGGGGATTCACACTCACAGTCAAATGTGTCCTCTAGGTTGATTTGGTCACTGGATACTTCGAAGCTCTAAAAGATAAATTCTCTGACCATTAATCTTAAATAGCAGACATTTAATATTATCTTGCTATTTTCTCTTTCCTTACTCATGATGCCCAGAGCAAAAGAGCAAATTGAGGCTGCCCAGGCCCCATTCCTAATCATTTTAATACCATATTCCCCAGAGATTTTCTTTTTAGCGTTTCCTCCCAAGTGCCTTGCCAATTCACCTAGAATCATTTCTTGCTATTTCTCTTTGCTTTTCACTCAGAATAGTAGCAATTCACTCAAACATATGGAAACTTAGGGTGGGAGCAAGAGAGAAAGTAAGTGACTCCTCTGTCAAAATAGAGTGACTTCCACACCTGTCCCTTTCACTCAGCCTTTCTCAGAGTGGGTCTGGCAGGTGGAGTGGGCTGGATGCTCTGTGCAGTGCAGCGTATGTCACTCCCAGCAGAGACAGACTGCCTTTTGAGCTGTGCAGGGAAATGACTGAGTGATGACAGAAAAATGGCTGCCAGCTCCAAGCAGACTTGCCACCTCTGAGAAGCATCATCTCTTCAGATGGTGTTTTCAGCACAAGCCTGCTCTCTCTGCTGCTGTTGCGTACCTGAAGCTCTGAGTTCTGTCCATATGAGCAGGGCTTGCATTGCTCCTCAGAGTTGTGGAGTGCTGGGCTGCAGAATCCCACCATACAAGCTCAACATCAGAGAGAAGAGCAAAGGCATATAAGATGGGAGGTTGATTTGAAGGGTGATGTAGTTTGGATTTGGACTGTCGCCAAAAGGCCAAGCATTAAGTCTTTGGTTCACAGCATAGTGTTTACTGAAATATAGTATAACTGTTAAGAGGTGGGACCAGTTGTTTAAGAAGGGGATATTGGAACTTTATACCTGGTCCCCTACAACTTCCCTGCCTTTATGTGAAATGGCTTTGCTATCATCTGCTTGCTCTACGAAGAACCAAAAGTCCTAAACAATAGGACCAATGAGGACTTCAGGCTCTGAAACTACGTGCCAATACAGACATTCTCTCTTTTTAACTTGCTTTATCTCAAATATTTGTCATAGTAGCAGAAAGCTGATGATCACAAAGTGGTAGGGAATTCAAAAAGAAAACTTCAGAATTCCAAGATGTGGAGTGTGAGTAAAGAATGCTGGATTTTTATTTCAGAAGCTTAATTATCAGTGTCTTCTCAGACATGTGACTTTCCATTTACTCTTGAGCAAATTATTTCTTTGGACTCAATTTTCTCACAAAGTGAAGACACTAAATGAGGTGAATGGTGTGCAGACCATGTTCCAAAGAGTAGATGAAGAGCTGGGGCAAATATTTTAGAAGTAATGACCTTCTCAGAAAATTTAATATGCCAATATTTAGCGCGGTCTTTCAGAACAATGACAATATGAAAGTTGCCACCAGTACCAAAAGTCTTCTAATGAAACAGGTTTATCATTGCAGTTTTATTTCCATCTGGTATTCCTCTTGAACATGTGACCACACACGTCAAGAAGGGAGGGAGAAGCCATGGGAGGTGTGAAGAGCAACATGGGTTCTAAATATGTAAATAAGTATGGAGACATAAAGTCATGAGACACGGGCAGCGGGCAATATGAAGGAGTTTATGAGGAATTGAGAAATTACGGACACCAGATGAGGAGAAATATGAAACTTAAACAAAAGGGAAAAGCAAATATTTCCCATATTCCTTGCAGGCTTCCTCATTTCCTTGTACACACACTTCCCAGTTTGTCAAAAGGACCTCCTGGAACAGCTCCTTTTCCTACTGTGTGCTTGCTGATGTTAGTCAATCAGCTGTTGTCTGCATGACAATGTCTTATTTTGCCTCTGTTTGGGGATATGTCTCCGGGTTCCATGACGGAAACACAGGGAAGCTTTCCACGATGGCAGGCCCCAATAATCCGAGAAAGACCACAGGTTCCAAAGCTTTATTGTTCATGGTGTGTGATAGATGGTCTCGATGTGCACCCCTCATTTAACCCAGGGAGGGCCTGACTTAAATAGGGGAGGGGGAAGAGGAGGGTCACTTAATTTAGCTATGCCCTCCAGTCTTTAGGTAACTCATGAATATGGAAATCTCTCGAGGCTGAAGCCTGTAGTCACGCCTTCTGCCTGTAGCCCTTCCTGACTGCAAGGCGCAGATCAAATGGAGATCTAGACCACGTGTCAGGAGCCTGGAATCTGGGGGCGTGGTGAGATATGTGTCGTCCCTACAGAGGCAATGGACACCTGTTGGGTCTCTGGCTATCTCAAAGCCAGTGCCCTACCAGAGACCAACTCATTCTATTATTGTCCTCCATATGTCTTTAATGGGCAGAGAATCTAGGGTTTTTTTGGGGGTGGGGTGTTGGTTTTTTCTTTCAGCCTTTTCATGACTTTGCTAATGGTGGCTCTAGCTTCACTTTCTCTAAGGAGAAATCTGTAATTCTCATTGGTCCCTCTGTCTGTGAAGACCCACCGTTCTCCCAATGTTTCCGAATTTGCCTTTCATTATTGGTTTTACACAACTCAGTTGTAAAGTGTCAAGGTATAGTTTGCTGTATTTTCCTCGTGCTTGAGTTGTTCAGCCTTTGAAACTCTTAGACCAGACATTAATTCTTCAGATTTGTTTTCTCTCCTTGTTGTTTCTGGGCGATGTCAGCTACAGACATTAGTGTCCTGAGGCTAGCTGATGTTCTTGTTATTTGGGAGGGAGACAGAAAGAGGCATTCTCTTTTAGTTTCTGGTTTTCATTTTGAAAGAGAAACATTACTGTTGTTCACTAATCTTTTTCATTGCAATGCCATTGAGCATGCCAGCTATGCATTTTATTTTATACTAAGAGCTACAGTCTTCATTCTCTACAGCTACATTTGACAGGTTCGTGTGTGTGTGTGTGTGTGTGTGTGTGTGTGTGTGTGTGTGTGTGAGCCTGTGTGAGCACAGATAGAGACAAGGGCATGAGGTATCTTCCTCTGTCACCCTTCACTTTGTTCATTTGAGATAGCATCCGTCACTGAATCTGAAGATCACTGGTTCCACTAGACTAGCTAGCCAGCAAGCTCTCAGGATCCACCTGTCTTTGCACCCCCAATCCTGAGGTCTTAGCTACAGGCTGTCAGGCCTGACTTTTTATTTGAACACTGAGGATTTGAACTCAGGTCCCCATGTTTGCAAACAGCATTCTTACACACTGAGCCATTTCCTCAGGCCTGCTTTTGAGTTTTAAAAAAGGATCTGCCATATCTCTACTTAACTTATGAACAGATTTATGTGTAGCTGTACTTAAAATTTTCCTGTCTCCTGTTCCTTATACCATCTGCACCCATTTCTGATAGATGATTATTCTTTAATTACAAAGCATGTTTTCCTGCTTTCTGTTTATCTAATAACCTATGATTAGATGCTAGACATTGGGAATTTTATCATATTGGATTCTGATTATTATTTATTTCCATAAGTATCTGTAAACTTGAATCTCAGATGCAGTTAAACTACTGAAGAACATTTTTGATCCTTTGATCTTGCTTTTCAGATTATTTGTTGATAGTTCTAGGGTGGTATTCCCAAGTGCCCTGCATGTGCAATCTGGCTAGTAGACACAGGTACTTAGCCATGTTTCTGTGGACACTGCTCTCTAAGTCCACCAGATGCCTTCTTACTTCTCTGGGTGTATACCTAATTGTGTTGAGTATCTGAAACAAAGCCTCTTCAGATGATTGTTGTGCTCTTTCCCTTTAGGTATTCTGTCTTGCATACTCAATTTCTCTTTATTTCCCAGATTCTCAGCTATATATTCTCACTTTAAAGACTTTAATCAGGCTCTATCTAGGATTTCTGTTCATGTTGTGGCCTGTAAACTCTCCAAAGGTGATAATCTTCTGAAGCATAAGGCCTCCCTCCATTAATTAGGTAACCCAGGGATAACAGCATTTGTTGCTAACGGCTACTAATAGCTAGTAACTTGAAAAATCTTTGTTTATATATTTTTACCACTCTTTTCATGGGATTTCTTTGGGAAGGTATATCCAATTTCTACTTTATGTATCAGGTGGAAACAGAAGTCTTGAAATTAAGGTTGTTGGAGAAATGTAGGTCAAACATGAGGAATTGTTATTTTTGTATTACCATTTAAAAACTTACTGAAATGGTAGACTAGGGGATACTGAAAAGGCCTCACGCTGTAAGTGGACAGGTGACATTAGTTATGTGTGGCTATTTATTATAAATTCCTTCTGAAGGCAGAGACATAAAATAAATTACAACTTTCAGCAAAAAGGGATAATTTATTGGCTTAATGCTCTTTTGAGAAGCCCAAGGAAGGTAAATTTGTCACTCATGTTTGACTGAAATATCGTCTACTGACTTAAGCCTAAAATAAAGAGAATAATCCCCTGTACAACAGCAGTAACCTGATTGATGTCACATGAGCAATATTAACACTTCTGGCTTAATCATTCTTTCCATAAAAATAAAATATTTAAGTCATCCTGAGTGTTTAACTTATTTGGACTAAAATATTCTTCATCTCTTCTGTATTCCCCCAAGACCATGCCTATTTCTGTGCCAGACAGTGATACTAAAATCCTATGCCATGGGGACAGGGCAAGACACAAGGTCATGGAAAGTACTGTGCAGCAAGGCATGCTCTTGCAAGATGTCTGCTTCTTTTAGATGTTCACGATTCTTAGGACTAAAATGATATTGATAGGGTTTAAATGAATTAACTGTGGGGTTTCATACAATATATATTAAACTGATTTAGTTTTGAAAATCATTCTTGTATTTTATAGGTTTTCTGGTCTTTGAATCGAAAATCTGGATAATTGAAAATGTTCCAGTACTCAAAGTATGTCCTACTAATGTTTTGTTGTTTGCCCAAACTGTTAAAGAATCTGATTGATCTTTTTTTTTAACTTGTTCGTTTCTCATATATCACATCCCAACTGCAGTTTCCTCTCCCTCCTCTCCTCCTAGTCCCTCCCCACTATTTCTCCTCTCCCCTAGATCCACTCCTTCTCCATTTCCCTTCAGAAAAGGACAGGCCTCCCAGGGATATCAACCAAATGTAGCATATCAAATTGCAATAAGACAAGGCACATCCCCTCATATTAAGACTGGGCAAGGCAATGCAGAAGTCAAAAGATGGTCCCAAAAGCAAGCAAAAGAGTCACTGATGGCCCTCACTCCTACTGTTTCACTAGAACACCAAGCTATACAATATATATGCAGAGGAACTACAACCTGATCGATTTTAATTAAAGGAGGCATACCTGAATAGAGGTGGCTCATTTCCTATATCTTTTATGCTTACAGAGTTTGATACCTGACCGTGGTATTTATGCACTCAGTAGCATTGTAAACTGTTTTTCAATTAGTTGTGGGGTGGATGCACACTAGAAGGTCTTACTGCTCTAATCACTTGCTAGGCACTACCCTGTATCATGCTGTGTTAGATATTGTGCACAAAAGGTCTAGGTGCTGCTGCTATCAGCCAGGGCTTTGGTATTTCACTGCAGTGTGCTTGCATTTTTATCATCTTTATTTCAGGAGGATCTGTTGTATAGAGAGGGGATGGTACAGATCATATGGGACTGATGGTTGACTGGGTGATGTTTGTATTCATCCATTCTCACCATTGCTCTTTCATGTACTCACTTATCCAACAACCTTTTATTAAATCTAGCATGTGCCAAGTACAAGATAGTAGAGACATATAAAGTGAGAACTATTCTTTTCTTCCTATGGGTTAAAATTCAGTGGAAGCTATTGGGGACAACATAAACAACTATAAACTGTCAAGAATGCTATGAAGGAAACAACATTGAAATTCACGAAATACAGACCAAATGAAGTTTTTTTTCCTTCTTGCTTCAAGTCTTTCATAGCTCTCCCTGGCCTGGATACTGTGGTCCTAATCATTATCATGCCATTCAAATCCTCCTAACAGCATGGCTTTGACTTGATCCTCTCAGCCACGGACGGGCCCCTACCCCAATATAGCAGGCGTGGCTGACTCCTCACTGCTCCTTGGGCATTTGTGACTCCTAAAGGAAGCCTTTCGGTGGCTCTAGATCAAGGATGACTCAGCCTCACTGCTGTGGTATTTGGAAGATGTATTAGGATTCTCTAGAGTAGAAGTTCTCAACCTTTGGACCCTTTGGAGCAGGGTCGAATGACCCTTTTATCTTGGTCACCTAAGACTTCAGAAAACAGACCTATTTACATTACAATTCGTAATAGTAGCAAAATTACAGTTATAAAGTAGCAACTAAAATAGTTTTACATTTTGGGGTCACCACAACATGAGGAACTGCATTAAATGGTTGTTGTATTAGGAAGGTTGGGAAGCAATGATCTAGAAGAACAGACCCTATAGAATGAATATATATCACAAAGGATGATAATTGGATTGGTTTACACTATACAGGCTGGATAGTTCACTAGTGCTGTCTCCACACTTGAGGGACACTGAGAACCTGGTAGATGATCGATCTGTCAGAGTGGACATATCAGCAGTCCTAATCCGCTGCTGAGTCCCGCAGCATCACTTCTGGAGGCCTGCTCTGTAGGAATGTTGACGAAGCCAGGGAAGGATGATAGCAGCAGAGAAGATGCACCCATCTGCAGAGCAAAGGTCGGCAGCCAAAAGCAGCCTTACTTCCCCCAGCTCAGTGGTTCTCAACCTTCCTAAAGATGCCACCCTTTAATACAGCTCCTCATGCTGTGGTCACCACAAACCATATTATTTTTGTTGCTACTTCATAACTACAAATTTGCTACTGTTGTGAACTGTAATATAAATATCTGTGTTTTCCAATGGTCTTAAGTCACCCCTTGTGAAAGGCTCACTAGACACGCCCCCCCCCACACACAATGGGTTGCAACCCAAGGTTGAGAACCAATGCCTAAGGGTCTCTTTTTATTTGAGGGGCTGTCAGAAGGTGTTGCTTTTCTGAGGAAGACTTTTAAGTCTTCTAAGTTAGTCCATCCTGGAAATATTCTCATAGGTCCAAACAGATGCATTTCCTTTAGTTGATTCTAGATCCAATAAAACTGCCAACCAGATAGTGACTGCAGAGTGGAGTGCACATGACAGCAGGGCAGGGAGTGACTTGAGGACCAGTGAGGAAGCGTGGACAAGGGAAGACGATGTCTCAGTCTGAAGGCCAGGAAAGCAGGAGACATTCCAGAACTTGCTTGCAGATGGCTACAATGGGAAAGGAAAGGAGACAGCAACGGGCCCTCAGCCTTGTGACCTTGAAGAAACTGCTGAGCAGTCGATTGAGCCAGCAAAGTGGAAGAGGAGTGATGTTAAAGTAGTAACACCTCTTTAATCAATATATGGATTTCTTTTCTCAGAGAGAAGTCAGAAGAAATTTCTTCCTCTGGGACTCATTAGAGTCTTATAAGGAAAAGTATTCAGACTTCCTGACAGTGGGTTCTCACATCAAAGGGTATCATGAGAGGATTATTTTATCAGTTTCTAACCCAGAGTCCCATAATTGTGACCTGCAAGGTGCAGTTGGCCTGTATACCCTGCTGCTGCATTTTCAAACCGGGAAATTTCCACTAACTTTCTGCTTTTCTCTGTTTCTCAAAAATGAAGAGATTTATTAATATTCTGATACAGCAACGATCAAAGACATTTGCATCTCTGGTTCATCACAAGACTGACTACTTCCTTACGGCCATCCCAGCTATAACTTGAGAAGCCTTGAAGAGTATTCTTTAATAGGCCTCTGTGTTATTAGGGACACTGCAGTCTGAAACACCATGTGCACAGGTGGAACTGGAAGTATAGTCATCCTTCCTGGATAGCCAGGGAGTCGTGAACTTCGTCTCTGGTGCTCCACCAGGTTTATGAAACACACAGAAGTGCTCTTGCACATGACCTCTCTCCCTCCCCCCATATCTTCTCCTCCAGCTCTGTGCTGGTGACTTTACATGACTGAACCCAATATTCTACATTGTAGGGAGGAATCCTACAGACTAACCGCAATCTACCAGGTTCAATCTACCAATCATCTACCAGGTTCTGTGTCCCTCAAGTGTGGAGACAGCACTAGTGAACTATCCAGCCTGTATAGTGTAAACCAATCTGTCTATTAGTTAGACATTGCTCACAATACCTTCGACACTAGCAATAGCAACTTAAAAATTATTTTGTGTGTTCAAGCTCTATCAAGAGCTTTTTATAACTCATTCAGTGGAATTGGGCTGTGACATTATTGTTTCCATTTTATAGATACAGAAACATGAAGAGATATATAGGGTTTCATGAAGAGTGACTGGGGAGAGAGGATTCTAGGCTAAATTCTTAGCAGCATTTGAATGATCTCTTAATCACCATTGTTGTTTCTAAATAGAAATGATTCCCCTTTTTAAAATCTATCGCCAAACTCAGGCATACATTCAAATGACCACAGCTGTCTGAAACTGGTGGTTGATTGTCCACATGCCACATGGAACTTTCTTTCATGTGTGTATGATCTTTCTACGATTGGGTTGTGGCTCCCTCTCTCCTCTTCCTCAAACTCTGGGTCTCAATTCCCTCATTTAACAATCTGAATATACCCTTTTCAGGAAGCATGACAATATTTCTTAGACAGTCTTGTTTTCAAATATTTGGCCCTGTTGTTTTATTTTCTTACAGCTTGTGGCCAGATTGAGTGTTCTTAACTCAAAATATATCTCTCCATGGTATGTTTTTAAGCTTCTCGGTCTCTACTGAGGATTTTGCAAAATTACATACAAGTCTCTCTTATGAGGCAGTCATGTCCCTAGGCCAAAAATCATCATTCACTCAGTTGTATGTTGCAGTGCAGAGCCCAGCTTGAGACAGTGCCCAGGGCAATTGGTATAAAGAACAATGTAAGATCCAGGGAAAGTGCACTCTGTGTCCTTTAGCTCTCAGTACTGTGTCCTGCTTTTTACTAGTACATTTGAGCTACTGTTTCTTTCTCCTAACTAACCTGATTTATTGAGATTATTGAGATCATGGATGCTCTCTCTGAGCATTAAAGATTGATGAGAGCTTTGCATGTTACATCGCTTGGAATCTAATTTTATCCAAGATCAAAAGCCTCCTGTAAAGTGTCAGTGACAGAAGTTCCATGTGTGTGGGGATATGCCACATGTCCAAAGGCTGGCTTGTATTAAGATGAGTGAACGTAGTCACTAACCCCACCCTCCCAGTAGTGTCTGGAAAAATATCATTGTTACTACCTCAAGAGAAGGTTTCACTGTCATCTAGTGGGTAGAATTCTACTGAGTATGGCACAATTTATAGCAGTATCCAGAATCTGGACTCTCCCAACGAAAGCACAAATGCTAGATACAGAGGGAACTTTCACTATCTGTTGCTGCCATAACTAATGTCTACAGATTCAAGGGCTCAAAACTACACACATTTAATATCACACAGGTCATGAGCTCAAATGTCTCAAGTAGCTTCATTGACTTAAAATTAAGGCATCATCATTAGGTGCTTTCTTTTTGGAAACTAGGGAGAACCAACCCCCTTAGCATCTAAAGGATACCCCCTTTTGTTTTAGGCTCCTCTTTTCCTCTTTAAAAACAGCAATATTAAGCTAGGGCATTTCCAGGCTGTAGTAGTCCAGTCCTCCTTTTCTCATCTGTATAGCCGCACATGGTGGCAGTGATGCTTTCCAGATTATAGATTTAACTCTTATAGATTTAACTCCTTGATGTCAGGCTACCTTGGTAGCAGACTCCATCCCATGTATAACCTGAACTCCCTCTACTACGTCACTTAACATGTTCAGGGGTCTTGGCATTAGACTGGGAACATCTTTGAACATCATTATTTTGCCTTCTGCAAAGGACCTGTCCTTGCTATGAAAATATTGGCTACATTCTAATCCTAAATTAAATTAATTTAGTGCCTTTATCAAGACTGATTTTTCAGGAATGTTTTATAATCTTTGGATACCATGTTATGATCTTAATAGAAGTAGGTATAGACTGCTCAAAATACAGAACTCCTTTCATTCCTTGTCTATGAGAGTGACTGATCAAGGCCAAAGGCTGCTCCATGACCCTGGATGGTTTGTTTTCAGGGATGTAAAAGTCATTAAAGGTTCTGGAATTAATCATTTTCTCCATGTGGATACCTGCTAAGGAGGCTATAAAGAAGCTAAACAGAAATCAGTGGCAGTCTTCATAGGAGTGCCTGATGCAGTAACACCCAATGAAAGAGACAGGGGATCCATGACTACTTTTGTCTCTCCTAAGGTAGCTGGGGCATTAGGGAATGCATGCCTGCCTGAGTGCCCACAGTGTACCTTAAAGGTAACTGATCCTGTCCTCTAATGAAACATGCCAAAGCAGATGTTGTCGGCTTTGACCAACCTATAACCAGCATCTTTTCTCTTAGCCCAGGTTAGATAGATAGGCAAAAAATGACTGTAGCCAACATGAATTTAAGTGGCCCATATGAATGTAAGGCACAAAGTCATACTCTTAGAAGAAATGTTGGGATTTGAGAGCCTTAGGAAAAATGATTGTCCATGTGACCTCTGCCTTGAACAACTACTTCCAGCCCCTAGACAAAGCCTCTGTCCATGTTGTCTTGCTATTCCAACCCTCTTTAACTGGGGAGTATACATGTAAACTACCATTCTCTGGAATCTGCATCTACATATCAGAATTTCCTATTTTAAGAGCACAGTAGGACCTTCAGATTTTGATAGCAAAGCTCCCATGACTGGCCTGCAGTGGAGACTAGGGTACTGTTGTTATTTCTTGGGTCTCTATTTGAGCCCAGAATACTACTCTCCTTTTGAGACTACAATATGATTTATTCTAGAGAAGTCTATAATGAGTACCTGTTTTAGATGAAAGATTCACAATGGCACTACCAGTCTGATACACTGATGCCCTGCAGGGAGGTAGGTAAAAAACTGCTTTTACACTAGAAATGGGACACATGGAATGAAAAACGAAGCCCGCTGGCAGCTAGCAGTCTTCTGTCTCCTCACCTCCAACTGCCTGGGATGCCCATTGCCTTTGGCAGAAATGCAACTGGGTGTTATTGTTGGACACTGACTTTGAGGGCTGTTGGGGAGGGTGAGTTGCCCTACTTTTATCTGCAGCCTGCCTGCAATGGCTCTCTGACGCTCTGTGTCTTCTGGTGTGAATGTGGAAGGAAGAGCCAATACTCTAGTGTCCCATAATAGCCATGGGAGGACAGTCATGGTTCAGTAAAGAGGCATGGTGATTGATTACACAGTTGGTTTCCTGGGCTTTCTAGTTCACGGATGACAGAGACAAAGGAATAGTGGCTTATTTCTGGGCTGAGTGGAACAGAAAGAGAAACTATGACCCTGGGCTGAGGAAGTGTCCTGCATGGCAAAGTTAGACTTCTCATCTGACACTCTGCTGTCTCTCAAGCAATTGGCTGGCCTAGAATGGACATCTACTTTCACCAGAAAGGGCTGTTTTTTCTCCTTCCCTCCAATTTTCTGTCTTTGTCTCTTCTCCACTCTGTGAAAATGCAATACACAGAAATAAATAGTTCTAATTGAAAAGCATGTGGCTATGCAGAGAACAAACCAGTGATGGACCAGAGGACAACAGAAGGTGTGAAACTGGATAAATAACCATCTAGCCTCATTTTGTGTCCTGAAGATTTGCCAGAGTCCAAAGGCCACTCCCACACCCCCCATATTCTTCAGTTAGTTTCTTTAGTCATATAAATATATAATAGTTTCTCATTGTTGGACAAAATATCACCTCAAGTTTATAAATTAAATCAAGATTCTCCTCTTTCATAGTTCTGGGTGGCAGAAGGCTAGAATCCAAACAGCAGGGCATGTGCACTCTACAGGAGAATCACCTAGAATCATTCTAGAACATCTGCACTTGTGCCTCAAGGTGGTTCCTTCCGTCAGTGCCTGCTCTTTTCCAGTGTCACGTGTATTATATATTCTGATCTTCCTGCTTCTCGGTTATTAGGCCTCGTCTGGTGTTTGGGGCCCACCTGATAATTTAGCAGGTTCCAATATTAGGATAAGGACATTTTTGAAGGGATATTATTGAATGTGCCCTGAGTGTCACAGCTGGTGGGATGGGAGTAGGGGGTCACTAGCAAGCCCGGCCAATGAAATATCTACTTAGTCTTTCCAGCCCTGAACACTTATATCTAAATAAGGTGCCTTGACCCTCTTGCTAGGTAGGTCTCCAGTGGCCACTTTGAGTGTCGCTTGTTCTATAGTTTGTCCATATTTACTATCCTTCCTATGGCCTTCTGACTGTTTCTTCTTCCTTTTTAGATTACTAGGCTGGTTTAAAATTGCACCAATTTCCTGGTTCTAACTTTGGCTACTTTTATTTGTGACATGTCCTTCTAACTTGTAATCCCATTTCAATGGATCATTTCCCTTTTTGAAAGCACACAATGGCCTTAAAAGTGTAGGAAAGTTTGTCCACACGTTGTAACAATTAGGTAGACATAGGTTGCTGCAGAAGCCAAAGGTAAAATTAGGGATAGCAATATAATGGAGAAGAGGCCACCATGCTTTGCTCCCCTGAGAAACCAAGCATAAGATATCATAAACAGAGGCAGAAGGGAGTTAGTCACCTGGAAAGCTTGGAGACAGGAAGTAGAGAAATTTGTAACTGCTCTCAAAGGAAGACATCCTTAGGAATGATTGGAGAATGAATGAGACGCTCTGTGACATGGTGAGGGGTGCGCTAATAAGGGATTCTTCTGTTAGTGGCAGTTTCTGGGACAGAAAATCTCTTTTCAGACATTATGGAACTAGTCCTAAGAGACCAGGTTGCATGGCTTTGTGTGTGTGTGTGTGTGTGTGTGTGTGTGTGTATACAGTATGTGTATACATACACACATACTGCTATTAAGGTAAGGAGACCTTGAGGTTCTTTGTGAGGAGAAAACTAAATTAGGCCCAAGCATATAGAGAGAATGGGTAGTTGATCCAAATTAATTCCAGTCATGGACTAGCCAGGGCTTCCCCTTGGTTTTCTTCTTCTGGTCTTTGCATGACTTGGGGTCAGTGGGCAAGAGTGTCTTGAAGAGCTGCTCTCCTCACACAAGTCCTTTCAGGTGCTGTTCCACTTAGAGTCTCTCAGAGGATAAGTCTCTTAGGTGTCAGGTAGGCAACACGCTGGAAATCCACTTGGGAGTTCAAGTCATCTCAGGTACCACAGCCAGTCATTCTGGAAAACTCTAGTTCCTGGAGGTCAGATTATTTTCCCCGTTGTTAAGAGAGTTCTGGAATTTCCTGTGAGCCTTCCAGGCTTCCCAAGCCTCAAACTTTTCCACAGGTGAAAGGGACAGGCAAAGGAGATACTTGTTTGAGATAACAGACACCCACTCTGAAACCCACTGTAGTTGCTCATACATCATTCCATCACTTAGGAGGTGGAGGCAGGAGGACCAACAGTTCAGATCAGCATTTGCTACATAGTAAGTTCCAGGCCTACCTGGCCTGGGTGAAACTACGCTAGAAACAAACAAACAAACAAACAGTATTCATTCCTCAGAGTCTCCATGGGAACCAAATACTGGATAAAAGCATGACATTTCTACCTTCATTTTGCATCTGTCTCATTTACTTAGGCTGAAGGCACAGGCATAAAGCATTGTCCTGAACCCTGGATTCTAGGAAAAACAAAATGTCAGAGAACAGACCCCTGCCAGTTCTTTCTGATGATATGACCACAAGCTGGGGCAGAAGGACCAGATTGCTGCTCTCAAGCCAAGACTGCAATAGGAGTTTTGAGCACCTTGGATAAGCGGAACTGAGTCACCGACCAACCAGGCTTCAGCTTGACTGGGACAGCGCATGTGCACATGGCCTCCTCCCACTTCACTCTCTGCTCAACCTGGAAGCTCAGTGTCTCAGATCTTTCTCCCAAAGACAAACTTGGGAATAACTGTAAATTTTTTAAAAATCTGATCCTCTTTCTAATCCATGATGAACAATATCTTTCCTTTCCTTTTCATCGTGTCTCATCTCTTTAGTTGGCATATTGTGGATGGTTGGTTGTATCTAGTTTTTCCCCCCATGGGAGAGGCTGCCACATCCCAGGGTTTTGTCTCTTCTAAACTCCAGCTACAACAGGACACTGAGATGGGGACACTGCCATGTGAGAAGGCTTTTGTAATACTTAAGCTTAGTAAAGATAAGAGTTCTACTAATAGGAAAAAAGAGGGCAGGTTGTGAACCAAAATCAGAGGACACACCACAGAAGAAAGACTAGGAAACTAAGAATGACCTTAAAGAGCTCCATCCTTAACACCTTCTACCCTACCCTGTTTACCAACATGAGTCATATTTCAGTTAAAAACACTCTTCAAAAATCTATTTACACATGCAAGCTTCCTATGTAAATATCTGCCTCATAGACAGTCTGGTCTCCCCCAAAGTTTTGATATCAATGGTGCCAGCCACAGTTTGTCACCCAAGCAGTTCCAGTCCTCCCTTCCTCTTCCCTTATCTCAACACAGTGTCTGTTCACTTATTTCCTCAGTCTCCAACTAGGATAGCCTCCCTGTCCTCCCACTTGGCTGAAGCCATCACCCATCACCTCTGACATCTCGAAGCCTAGGTCTGCTTACTTTGCCTCTCCCCAGTCTCTGGCCTGTTAGACCCTACTCATGATGCTTGCCTCTGTAGCTACTCCACAGCAGCCGATGTGTCCCGCTATCCTGAAGCTTCCCTTTCTGCTTTACCATGACTTTCTATCTCTTCCTTGGACTCTTTGCCCATCACTTACTAAGTATGTTCAGGATTCTCTTTGGAACTTATTTGTACTGCTGTCTCCCAGACATTTATCTCTATGTTCTGCATCTACTCTGAGCTTTATACCAATATATTCAACTGCTTTCTTGACATATTCTTATGTTTAAAATCATTTTAAAAAGTCAGTGTGTTGAAAACTTAATCCATCATCCTCTGCTTTGCTCCAGCCAGTTTTCAGTGTTTCCTTTTGCCTGTGAGATGGCCGTGAACCTAGGTTTCTGTCACTTCTTTGTCTCTCTCCTCCCACATTAAGGCACCAAGTTTTATACTTTTGTGTCTGGTACATCTGTGGTACCTGTCACCTCTCTTCCATCTAGTCCCCTTGATCAGTCAGGCTCCATCACCTCACACTAGGACCACTTCTATAGCCTTTCACTTGGGGATAGTTTGAATGGTTCTTTTGGAATTCTTTGTTCTCATCAATGATAGCTTCTCCTTTGCCTTTGTGCTCAAGGTTATGTGAGAGCTGACAAATAACACCACACACGGTTTTGGTGCCTATTCATTCGTCAGTTCTTATTGATGTATCAGTTTCCTAAGGCTGCTGTGAATAAAATAATAGCAGTTGAGTGACTAAAGCAACAGAAATTTATCCTCCCATGATTCTAGAAGGGAGGAGCCTGAAATGATCAGATAAGCAGAGCCTTGTTCACACACTGAGCTTTGGGGCAGCAGAGTATTAGTGACTTTTGTGTCTAAGTGACCAAAATATCAGACACAAATAGCTTACCATAGATAAAGAGGAAGAGTTTATGTTAGCCCATGGATCAGTTCAGAGATGTTCAATCCATCATTGCAGGGAAGACCTTGTGGAAGATCTCAGCTTGTGGTGACAGGAGTGTGTGCTGGAGGTCATTCACATCATGACAGATCAGGAAAGAAAGAGCTTAGCAGGAGTTAGGGTCTGAATATAGCCTTCAAAGCCCTGTCCTCAGTGGCCATGGCCTATTTTCAAGCCAGATCTCACCTCGTAAAAGTTCCACAGCTTCCCCAAATAGCAGTCCTAGGCTGGGATGATGGTTCAGTGGATAGAGAATATGTGTTGTACAAGCATGATGACTTGAGTTTGAGTACCCAGACCACACAAAGCAGCCAGATATAGTTGTGTTTACCTGTAATCGAAGAACTGTGTCAGGGGGAGATGAAAGACCACTGGGTCTTGCTGGCTAGCTAGCTAGCCATGCTGAAACATAAGATGTTCAAGGTCCAGTAGGAGGCCCTGTCTCACTGGAACAAGGAGAGTGATAGAGAAAAACATCTTATGACCTCCTGTGTCCCCAACCCCCACATGCACACACTCACCCATACATGCACACACACACATGTACATACAGGTGTACATTCACACACAGTGCACACATGCACGCACATAATACCACCAGCATCAACTCTACTGTGTGTCTAAGTAGTCATATAACTTTCTCCTCTGTATGTCTGTCTCTGTACTTCTTTTCCTCTGTAACAATGCCAGTCAAGTCACATTAGACTTTGACCTAATGACTTTATCATAATGCAAGTCCACCTGGAAAACTATTTCCAAATGAAGTAACATTGTCAATACAGGGATGAGGATTTTAATACATATTTTAAATAACACTATTCAAATCATAATAACTGCAAATACATTTCTTCCATTTATTTGCTTGTCAAATTCTTTATTATGTTTCTTGACTCTTTTTGGTATCTGTCTCCTCTAGGGATAGTTCCAGGTTATCTTGTTCTATTTCCATATTGGTGTCCCTGCATATTATATTGGAGATATATTTTTATGCATCTTATCTCCCATTAGATGGCTATTCTTCAAGGCAATTTATTATATTCCCAGTGAAAAACTGGATATCTGGTTAATAGATATTATTCAGTGCACAATTACTGTTTTTTTATTTTTGTTTAAAACTATTTTTACAAATTACATAATATTAGAACCTTCATTATAATGTTGATATACAGAATAAATACAACTGGTTTTCTACATATGTATTTGTAATCTCTTCATTTAAAATTTCATGTGTGTGTTAATGTGTGTGTTATAGACCATAATATACTTGTACAGATAGCCTGCAGTGATTCAGTGTGGCAATTTCAGGTTCTATGGTAATGTCATAGTGTTGTGCATTCATCAGAATGGGGTTCCAAGTTTCTGTCCTTTTCTATGTTGATGACATGAGGTTCAGTACTTTCATGTTCCCAGGAAGAGATAGTGAGTGTCAGCTCCTAGTCAGTCATGTGATCAGGCACCAATGGTAGTCTTCAGTGTGCTGTACTGTCAGTGGTTTCATTGGACACAACTTTTAAAATATTGCATAAGCTGTAGAGGTAGCTCTATGGTTAAGAACACTGGCTGCTTTTGAAGAGGACCTGGGTTCAGATGCCAGCATCCACATGGTAGCTCATAACTATCTATAATTCAAGCTCCAGGGAATTCAACCACTTGGCCCACAAAGGTACCGTGTATCAAGTGGTGCAAACAAGCTGGCAAAATACACACACACACACACACACACACACACACTCACACACACAGAAAATGGGTAGTGGAGGGGGAGGGAGGAAGGAAAGAAGGAAGGAGGGAAGGAAGACAGGAATAAAGAAGAATGAAAGAGGAGAAAAGAAATAGAAAAAGAAACAATGGACTTGAGGGCCTACAGAGATGGTTCAGAGGTTTATGAGTTCTTGCTGCTTTTCCAGAATTCCTGAGTTTGGTTCCCAGCAACCAACCCAAACAGCTAACAACTGCTTCTAACTCCATCTCTAGAGGAATTTATGTCCTCTTCTGTTTTTTCAGGTATCCATGTAGCACAATAAACAAACAAATAAACAATATCCTTTTTAAAAGGGTTTGTTTCAGAAGTATTTTCTCAACCACTAATTTAAAGTGTTCTGAGACTATTTAAAGCAGGGCAGGGTAAGAGCTGAGGAGGCTTGGTGAATGCTTTGTTTGTTTGTTTGTTTGTTTGTTTGTTTGTTTTTTGATATATCACATTTTCAACTTGAAATGCCTGTATCAGAATTCAGTCCCATTTCCTCCACTGGGAAAAAAAAAATCAAAGAACATTTGTTTGTAGTATATGTATTACATTTAGATTAGTAGATTAATTAGCACATATGGTAGTTTGAATGAAAATGGCTTCCACAGGGCCATAAGAGGTGGCATTATTGGGGATATGGCCTTATTGGAGGAAGTGTGCCACAGCAGGTAGGCTTTGAGATTTCAGAATCTCAAGCCAAGCCCAATGTCACTCTCTTCCTGCTGCCTGTGGCTGCAGATGTACAACTCCCAGCTACTTTTGCAGCACCACGTCTGCCTGATTGCCACCAAGTTTCCAGCTGTGAAGATAATGGACTAAAGCTCTGAACCTGTAAACCATCCCCAACTAAATGCTTTCTGTTGTAATTGTTGCCACAGTCATGATGTCTCTTCATAGCTATAGAACACTAAGACAGTACGCATTACTATTGACTAATACTAAAACATATTTATATGTCTGTCTTTTTTAAACTATTTATTTTTGAGACATAATCTCATTTTGTTTTTCAGTCTGACCTCAAATTCATGGACCTGAAGTGATTTTCCTCCCACAAATACCTGCATAGCTGACCACTGATTTAATTTAAAGTGCTTGTATCTGTTGTCTCTGTCTGTGTCTGTCTGTCTGTCTGTCTGTCTGTCTGTCTCTGTGTGTGTGTGTGTGTGTGTGTGTGTGTATGTATGTGTGTGTGTGTGTATTTGTATGTATGCATGGGGTGGTTTTATATTTTTCTAAAGAAAACATATTACAGATAATCTGATTGATACTTCAAATTATCCCAAGTAACCCGTAGTCTTCACTAGTCCTTAAGCACTTCAACATCATTGACAATTTTGCTTAAAATTTAGCATGTAAGAATAAATAAGATTTAGTTTTCTCAGAAACTCTTTTATGAACTTTTTCTTATAAAACTGCCAGACATTTGCAAAGGCAGGTGCATTAGTCTGTGGTATGAGAGTAGTTAAGTGAACTCCTTTATGCCTATACCCAGATTCAGCAGAGTATTCAGTCTATGAGGTGTCAGACAATCCTCACACCCTCTAACTACCTGTATCCATTATCCCTCACTCTCCTTTATAGAAACTCTTTGATGTGTGGTATATGTATAGGTGTGTGCATAGGAAAGTACATGTATCTTGAAGATAAACTGAAGCATGGCACTCACACTGCCCACCACCATCATCCCTATCACTCTGATCTTAGCAGGTTGAAAGCAGAATTTTCTGCTTAATATAAATGGAATCCTTTGTATTCTACATTATTTTAAACTATTTATTTTATCCATAAATATTTTAGCATGTGTCTCTAATAAGCAAGAACATTATTATATATGGTCACAATTCTGTTGTATCATGTAGTCTTAAGAGAAAGGTTGTTAGTCTAACACAATACCTCATTACTTTTTGAACTATGGAGATAGCTGGAAGGTCTTTGGTGTTTTCCAGCTGTGCTCACACACTGTTACTCCTGTTTGCCCGCTTTGTGAGGATTCCACATACCAGTTTCACGAGTGACAAAATTCAGGAACAAATGTCTCTGTTCACAATTGTACTGGTGACTTCTAGTTGATGACTTCTACTTCTAACATGCTGAGGAGACCCTTTGGGTAGTTCCAGAATGTTCTCCATGTGATGGAGGGGCTAGAATTAGAAGAAGCTTGACTATACACCTCTTTCTTCATGGATTTTCCTGTCCCTAGTGACTACATCATAGAAGGAAGAAGAACATATCCTTGGTGAAAGTTAATGATTGCAAGATAATGTCTCTATTTTCAAACCCAGGTAAAATTAGAGCTGAAAGGTTGTGAGAGAGTGAGAGCTCAGGCCTGCTTCTCTGGGATAAGGGCTGTCTCAGGACTTTGTAAAAGCTCCAGAGTTTTCCTTGTGCTATGTGCTACTTGTGGTTTGCAGGCCTATCGTGAATGCACAGATCCCTTTTTAAAAGCTTATGTTAAGTGTTTTTTCATGCTAAGCAAATCAGTCAACATACTCTGTGTATGATCCTTGCCTAACAAGGGCACAGCTAGAGGTGTCAACTACCTATCTGATGTCAACTCCTAGACCAGAGAACTATGTAATCAGGTAAATATCTTCCCTTTTGCCTTAAAATTTCCCCAAACTCCTAGAATATACTCTTATTTGCAGTCATGGGCATATCTCCATTACAGTGCATTGCATATATTTTTAAAGCTCTCTTCTATTGGAAATTTCTGACAAGCCATATATATATATATATATATATATATATATATGAATGAATGATACATCAATGGTTAGCTTAAAATGGCATAGAGTTCAAGATTCCACTTATTTTTTTTCTAGAAGAATCCCCTACAGCTGCTTCCAGGGAATCTTTGGTGAAGTGTGTGTGTGTGTGTGTGTGTGTGTGTGTGTGTCTGTCTGTGTGTGTCTGTGTGTGTGTGTGTCTGTGTGTGTGTGTCCCCATCCAGGGTGAATCCAGATATTTGCAGAACTCTTTTACCACTCAGACACTTTAAGTCCATGTTACTCAAACCCTTTGTCCCCAGCCTGGAGCTACTGAATGGTCTTCTCATCTCTCAGCACTGTTCTGAACACAGAAATAGAATCTCTTTTGTGCCAGTCAATTCATGGAACTCAGGCCTGTCAGTTTTCAGAAAATAATGCAATACATTGGCACTGTGTAAGCCACTTGGCTGAAAGCCCAAGAGGAAAGTCAAAGGTCCCTGGACCTACCTTACAGCATTCTTCAGGAACCCAGGTCCCTTTCTTCAAAAGATGATGTTGGGAACCTGGTTCTTTAGAGGATGTGTCAATGTGTTATAGTAAAATAGTATAGAATAAAAATACTAAGCAGAGCATATCAGCTGCTTGATTGACAGATGTCAGACTTTTCTCTGCTACCTAACTATAACAACCATTGCTTTGAGAGGCAGAAGCCCGGGTGACTTCACTAAGTCAAGTGGGGATAGAGGCTGCACTGAGAGTATTTCAGGAGCTTATGAGCACAGTGGGCTGGGAATGAATTGCTGCAGCTGCTGGTTTCCTTTGGCATGACAGCCTTGACTTCAGCCTTGCCACTTCTCTAGATATCCCAGGAGCCATCAGCAACCATGATGCCATGAAGCAAGTACTCTGGGATTTCTCCAACTCTCACCACGATGACTACAGCTGTTTTTGAGAAGACTTTGATCCAGCTGCATATGTCCAGAGAAGATAATAAACCAGCCACTGCCTCTTGGAAGAAATTTTCTTCTAGCTGGGGGGAACTGCCACACTGCTATGCCTGATCAAGCTTTTAGTTCAAGGGGCTCTATTTCAGTCACAGCTACTCTGCTAATGAGCAGTCACTTTGGCTCTGTGTAGTTTAGATGAACTCAAATCATGCCAGCTCCAGATCTCCTAGATTCATTTCTCAATCTGGTCAGCAAATAGTAGCTCCCCTACTTGCCTATGGTAGCCTGTGTACCTTATACTTGGCTATATGGACAACAGGTTTTTTTTTATGCTTTGAGAGGAATCTGGGATGACCACCTTCCTATGGACCACCACTCCTTTGTATCATAGCAAAGTGGGCCTCACTGCAATGTTTTATTGCTTGTAGTCTTTACCATGGTGAGCTGAGCTGAACTGCTAATATAGAGTGTCCAACCATGGGGGCTACTAGCCTCAGGCACAGCTAGCGTCAGGTGGCAACTGGAAGGCAGTAGAAGAGTTTTAGAAGAGCATGAAAGTGAAGACTCTAGAGGGTTGAGACTTTGAAGGAGTATGGACATGTTGAGGCTAGAGAGAATGATGTGCGGTAGGAGATCTGGAAGGTAAAGAGTGACAACTACTGAAGCATAGATCCTGGTTGCTGAAAGATTTCTGACATGCTATTGAGGGACATCAGCCCCAAATACATAGCATCTGTAGCACTGAGGGTCCCAAACCCTACTCTTGGAGCTGGTGAACTCAGATGGTTGCCCTTTGGCTTTTTATAATGTCTATCTAAACTAGTGGTTCTCAACTTCCCTAATACTATGACCCTTTAATACAGTTCCTTATGTTGTGGTGACCCCAACCATACAATTATTTTTGTTGCTATACTAGAACTATCATTTTGTTAGTGTTATGAGTCATATGGTAAACATCTAATGTGCAGGATGTCTGTTATACTACCTGGTTGAAAGAGTCATTTGACCCCCAAAGAGATGATGACCCACAATGACCGACAGGTTGAAAACTGCTGGTTTAAATAGATCAAATGAATCACTGGGCAATAATGACATCTTGAGGTTAGGGTTTTCGATTTTTTTTTCTTTTGTCAACTTGACATAAGCTAGGGTTATCTGGGAAGAGGAAACTTCAACTGAGAAAAATGCCTCCTTCAGATTGGCATCTAGGAATTCTTGGAGGAAATTTTCTTGATTAATGATGTTGGGCAGTGCCGTCTCTGAATAGATGGTCCTGGGTTGTATAAAAGTATTTGATGTGAGTCCGAGGGACAAACTGGTAACCCTTCTTTCATGGCTTTGAGTCAGTTCTTGCATTCATGTTCCTGCCTGAGTTCCTGCCCTGACTTCCTCGTGATAGACTGTCACATGAGGTGATATACCTTTCAATCCTCAAGTTGTCTTTGGCCATGCTATTTAAGGTAGCCACATAAAGTAAAACAGAGCCGACTCTCTAGGTGAACTAACCCTATGCATATGGGTTCTTCCCTCATAATGCTATTAAGACAGGATAGGAAGGACAGGCTCATATGCCTGGAATCTTTCCTATCTTTTTCTTTTTAAAATTCTGTGAACGGAGGTTGCTTTTGAGATTGGTTGCACTGCACAACTAGCAAGACTGTGCAGTGCCATTTCCCACATGCCAAGATGCTCTGGTCAACAGTCACTGCTGTATCAAGTGCATCTGTGTCACTATTCTCAGCATAAATGACTGAGTAGAAGTGAATTACTTGTGTCACCACTGCCACCACCACTGTCAGAACTGCCACCATCAGCCCAGCTGCCACGTGACTGACCACTATTGTACTCACTGCTTCCAAGGCTGTAGTGCCAAATTCCACTTAGCCTGCCATCACTTCTGTGTGTCCAGCTGACCAGCACAGTAATAGGCACTGCTTTTTTTGTAGCTGTTGCATCCACCACCACTACACTTCTTTAGCTGTGATGACTGTTGCATCTGCCACGGCAACCTCTGTAGCTACTATCCTTCATCTTGTCAGCCTCCACTGCTTCTCCCTGTGTTCACAGTGGCAATGGCTTCCACTGCTTGTGCTCCTGTGCTCATTGCTGCTGCTAGACCATATGCCTGTGGTTCTCCAGGCTGTGGTATTATTTCCTAATTTCCTGGGAAGATGGTAACATATACTTCTCCCATCCCACGACAGCTGGCTGCAGATGGATCCATATATGAATGCAGACCTTGGTGCTAATAGCTAGGAGGTAACACGATGGTGGAAAGATTCTATGGTTAGCAGCTCACTGTGCCTATATGAACTGACCTCTTTTAGGGTATATGAGCTGTACTCCTTGCATCTTGAGTTAGTCATCTTGGGAAGTCTATCCCCTGTGCTTCAGTGTTGGTCAAATGAAGCCTTATTCAAATGGCATTGATTTGTCGTTTTTTCTTTTAACTTTCTGTCTGGAACTGAGCAGAAGAGCCTATAGCTGAGTAGGAAGCACCGGGAGCTGGTGGTGCTAAGACCTGTGAGCACTGGGAGCTGCTGACACAGCTAGACTTTGGACTTTCTTAATTCCTATTCAAATTGAGCAAAGGCTGACTGGCAACATTAGTGCCTCCCAAAGATTCTTAACTTTTTAAATATTTTATTTTATTTAACTTATTTAATCATATAGTAGACTAAGTTTTATATATGAATTTCAGGGAGTGGAATAATTTAGAACATAGTAAGGAAAGAAATGACTTGTCCAAGGTCACTCAGTAACTGATGAGTATGGATCTCTGCCTTCCCCTGTGACGGCTGCATCAGTGATGAGAGAGGCTTCACTCATTTGGAAATTTCCATTACACTTGTGAGAGGTCTGAAATTATCACTAAGTGATTTATTTACACTGAGCTGACCGTGTGCCTTTGAAACACCAATCACATATTCCTCATCTACTTTCCAGGGGCTATGCAGGACACAGTGAATCTCTTTTCAACATAGGACAAAAAAGTCCTGTGATCTTGAACCCAAGATGACCAGTATTTCAATTACATGCCCACTAGTAAGATTTATGTAAGTCTATGTCACATGTGGTGGTTCTGAAGGCCTGTTAATTAACTAAGCAATGATTATGAAAGGAAAGTTCTTCATTAGATGCCATGGCAGACAAATGGGATTTGCCAGTTATAAATTCTTTGCTACAACATGAATACATACCAATTTAGAAAAAGAAACAAGAAGTCTTTACTGCAGGAAACTCCCTCTTTTCCACATCATGTGGGATTAATGAAGCTGTCAATCTTGTGGATGTGACTAAGTCTGGCCATTAGAAATACTCTCAGCAGAGTTACTTTTCCAGGAATTAAACTTTAGAATATATTCTGCTTCAGAAGCATTCCACTTTCTTTCCTCATACATAATTTCTAGGTAACACCATAGGGCTATGTCCCCACTGGTCACCTAGAGAACAACTCTTGCAGTGCTCCATCTTTGACTACTCTCCTGACTTGTATGTGTGTCACCTGTTCAATACTTTCTCTTGGTTGTCTGATCTCACATGTCTAAAACTGATATCCTGAATACACCGCATTCAGTATGTTCTCCCATCAGTTATTGCATGTTTATTTATTGGTTTTTTATTTTTATTTTTTTGCTCTCACAAAAATCTGAAATTATTCTTGTTTGTCAGAGAGCAATGCAACAGGCCATGGAACCATGAGAGATAAAATAGTAATAGCAAATGTCACAGACTGCCTTGGAGAAAGAGCATCCTTCATGCTTTCAGTCTGGAGATGCGTCTCTCACAGCAGATTAAATCTCCTAATTCTTTAACATTGACTACTCTTGTAAAGAAGGACAGAAAGCCACCAAGGAGGCTGTAACCCAGCTAGATAAGTAAAGTCTTCCATGGTCACTTTCCCTTGCCTTCCCTTGCCTTCTTTGACTCTAAACAACAGAAGGCAATGTTGCTTTAAATGTAAACCGTGATATAGAGGCTCCCACTAAAAATTACGTTTTCTTCAAAGCTCTACATTGAATAAATCTTCCTGTATGAGTGAAATCTACTGATTGAAGTGGAAACGCCACCTTATTATTCCCATAATACATCTTCATGCCTTTATTTGCTGCATTCTTTTGTAAGTATTTTTAGTCTTTGAAAAGTTCACACGTGTATAAAATTTATTTTGATGATATCCATCTCCTCCAAATCCCTCAGCACCTCCCCCAACATAAAACATGAATCCTTTTGAACACTGTGCCCTCTTAGGTTTTTCTTCATGATCCATTGGTTCTAAATGTTGCTCCTTTGTATCCCCAAGGAAAAGTGATGAAACTATGTCATGGTTTAAGAAGAAATGCCTTCATAAGCTCATAGATTTACATGCTTTGCCATTATAGAGTGGTGCTTCCTGATTGAGATTAGTAGGTATGGCCTTGTTAAAGTAGGTGTAGCCTTGTTAAAGTAGGTGTGGCCTTGTTAGAGGCAGTGTGCCACTGAGGGTAGGCTTTGGGATTTCGAATGCTCATGCCAGTCCCAGTGTCTCTGCTCTTCCTGCTGCCTGTGGATACAGATGTAGAACTCTCAGCTACTCTCCAGAACCACAAGTGTCTGCAGCCTGCCATGTACCTCACCATGACAATGGATTTAAGCTATGAATTATAAGCTAGCCCCACTTGAATGCTTTCTTTTATAAGAGTTGCCATGGTCATGGTGGTTTTTTTTTTTTTTTCACAGCAATAGAACTTTGACTAAGTCACACTCTCTCTGTCATCAGCTGTAAATGGCCAATAGCTTCTCAGTTAGGGTAAAATCTTTCCCAATCCTTGCTATCATTTTGGTTGGCTTGATTTTGTGTAGATCTTGTGTAGGCAACCATGACTGCTGTGAGTTTGTGAGTGTGACATTTATGTGACACCCAGAAGGGAGCATTTCACAGCGTTCCTCCCCATCCTCTGACTCTTACATGCTTTCTACTCCATGTCCACTATGTTCCTTGAGTCTTAGGCAGAAGAGGATGCTATAGATCCCCTATTTTGGAGTAAACACTCACAGTAACTTATTTTCAGTGCTGTAACCTTATTATATTTAAATAAGTGCAACTCATTTTTTCATTTGAAAACTTTTTGCCTTTTCTCACACAATTGGAAATTTTATCAGCCATGCTTTCAAAATTGTGCCTTGAATTCTACAACCTCAAATAACATGAACTGTTGTAGTTTTTCTAGGAAGCCAAGGTGACAACTTTCAATAATCTGTCTTTGGCTTCTTGATACTCTCTTGCTTTCAGAAGAGAAAAGCAACCCTTATAGCAGGTATGTGGCCAGGGGTCATTGTTGGACAGAAAAATCGACAAAGCCACTCTGTGATTGCAGTGTATCAAAACAAAAACAGGAAGACACTAGAACATAAGGGATTGTTCCTTATTAAAGTCTGTCTGGTTAATATGTATGACTTCTGCTTCGTATTGTAAATAAAGGCTTTAGCTCCTCATCTCCTGCTACAAGATTCTTGGTTTCTTCCACACGAGATGAATGTATTTCTTTTTCATTTCTTAAAAATAATGAACATCTTACTATCTTAGGGCTTCTACATTTATTCTATCCTAAATCTGTGTTTTTCTTCTTGAAGATATTCATAAGATGTTCTTTCTGATTTCCTTCAGGTATTTATTCAAATATCATTTCACTGGAGGCACCATCCCTGCTATTATACATAGAATAACTTTCTACGTAATTACCTTGTTCCCTTATGATATATATTCTTCTTCACTGAATACTAATTGTCACTGTTTGAATCTTCAATGTCTAAAACCGTGTCTTTGGGTCTTACTGCTGTGAACAGACACCATGACCATGGAAACTCTTATAAGGACAACATTTAACTGGGGATGACTTACAAGTTCAGAGGTTTAGTTTATTATCATCAAGGTGGGAGCATGGCAGCGTTCAGGCAGGCATGGTGCAGGATGAACTGAGAGTTCTACATCTTCATCTGAATGCTGCTAGGAGAAGAATAACTTCCAGGCAGCTAGGACAAAGGTCTTAAAGCCCATATCCACAGTGAAACACTTCCTCCAACAGGGTCACACTTCCAAATAGTGCCACTTCCTGTATCAAGTATATTCAGACTACCATATTCCACTCCCTGAACCTCATAGTTGTTCAAACACATGAGTCTATGGGAGACACATGTAGCCATAGCATGATAAAAAAAATACATTTAATCCAACTTCCAAAGTCCTCATAGTCTATTACAGTCTTAACAATGTTAAATGTTCAAAGTTGAAAGTCTCTTCTGAGATTCATCCAATCACTTATTTGTAATCCTTAAAGCAAGACAGGAAACCAGCTGGGCAATCTCCAAACTCTGAATCTCCGTGTCTGATGTCAAGGTGGTCTTCAGATCTCCAACTTCTTTTTCATTTTTGTTGACTGCAACAGACTTTTTTCTCCTGGGCTGGTTCCACTTCCTGTTAGCAGCTTTCCTCGTCAGGTATCCCATGGCTTTGGCATCTCCAACATTTTGGGGTCTCCAAGGCAACTTTAATGTTACAGCTTCTTGTTCTAATGTGTGTGATCCACACATGACCTTCAGTGCTCCTCCAAAGGTCATATTTTCAGCTCTGCCCTCTACAAAGCTCTAGACTCCACTCCATTGCTGCTGCTGTTCTTGGTGATCATTCTAAGGTATTGGCATCACCCATACACTGGGGTCTTCAACTGCAACTAGATTTCACCAATAGTCTCTCAGAGGCTTCCTTCATGGTTTGAAATCCACTGCTGGTACCAATTTCTATCTTAGTTATGGTTTCACTGATAGCAGACTTAAGACTTACTTTGCTAATCTTGGGAAGTACTTCATTGAAGGCAGTATCATTGTGGACTCAGAATTGATAATCATGCCTTCTACTTCTCCGAATCATCAGACTGTTCATTCATTTAAAACTTCATTTCAGAGTTATCTTAATGATTAGACATAGTCATTATTATTCTACTTTTAATGATTGAGACTACAATGTCAAATTCATGAACTGCATAGACATTTATCAGGACCATCACAGAATCAGTAGCTAATTTCAGACAATAGTACCATCTACTTGAAATAGGAGCTTCGCTGATGAGGCTTGAGAAACACACTAGTTGATGGGCTTGGTATAGACTCCATTTAGAAGAATAATCATAGAAGGTTCTCCTTTATGACCTATAACATATCTAGCCATAGTGTCTTAGTTACTGTTCTATTACTGTGAAGAGACACCATGACCAAGGCAACTCTCATAAAGGAAAGCATTTAACTGAGATTAACTTAGTTTTAGAAGGTTAATCCATAATCATCATGGTGGGAACAGATAGACAGACAGGAAACTGGACAAGTTGCTGACAATTTTATACCCTGATCCTCAGGCAATAGATAGAGGGAAAGAGACTGGGACTTGCCTGGGCTTTTGAAACCCCAAAGGCCACTCTAAGTGACACATCTCCTTCAACAAGACCACACGTATTCCAACAAGGTCAGCTTTTCTATTCCTTCCCTGTTGTTGTAAATAATTAAAATCAGCCTCTGGTCAAGCCAACTATCTAAACTGCAGTGGCTCTGCCTGGCCCAGCCACCATGTTTCTCACCCTGAGGCCATTTGTGCTCTGCAGCTAGAACTGGTCCACCAGAAACACCAGGCCTGCCACCCACTAGATGCCAGTGTGAGAGATGGCTCTGCCAATCTTCCACGCTGTCTCTGCAAGGCAGGGCATTGCCCAGACTATTCCACCATCCTTGTGGGCCCAGTAAGAGAACGAGGCTCTAATTCTTATAGGTTAATCAAAGGCATTATATGTTTTAATGATTAATAAAAAGATGCCCACACAAAGAGAGTTGTATCCCAATTAGCTAACCTAATTATAAGTTTATAAGTTGTTCCTTATGAGTGCTCTCCATACCTGTGTGCTTCTCCATCCTCCTACATCTCTTGTTCTCCTCTCCTATCTCCTAGCTCCTCCTCTTCCTTTTTCCTCCTCTCCTCTTTACTCCTCCTCTTCCTCTCCTAACTCCTCCCACCTTAGCTCCTCCTACAGTTCCCTCAAAGTTTCACTAACTGGAGTTTAAATATTCAAATATATGAGCCTATGGGGTCCATTCTTATTCAAACAACCACATTCCAGTCTTTGGTCCACATTGACTTGTAGCTATAGCATAATGCAAACTGTAACCAGACAAGACTGTGCAGACATCCCTCCATCTTGTATTTTTCCCAAAGTTTTCCAGGTTTAACTAGAATCTGATCTTTTTGGACAATCCATGCAAAACCACCTAAATACGTTCTAGGATGCCTTAGCTAACTTATCATATCTTCTGTTAAAACTAGTTGCTTCAAACTGAACAGTAGTGGTGCACACCTTTAATCCCAGCACTTGGGAAGAAGAGGCAGGTAGATCCAACTGACACCGTAAGTGAATTACATTTCCTGAGTTTTTCATTGTTGTTTAGGCTTAGAAAACCCCTCAAGCCTTTTCATTTTATAGGTAGCAGGATTATTTGAGTGGGGTCTTGCCCTTAATTCTATTTACCACTAGTCAGGCCTCCTTCCTTCCTTCCTTCCTTCCTTCCTTCCTTCCTTCCTTCCTTCCTTCCTT
>NW_021604598.1:5137571-5170680 GCF_004785775.1 Grammomys surdaster | reverse complement strand
GTCTGTCTGTCTCTCTCTCTCTCTCTCTCTCTCTCTCTCTCTCTCTCTCTCTCTTTCTCTTCCATAGGATTTCTCTGTGTAGCCCTGGCTGTCATAGAGCTCTGTCTATAGATCAGGATGACCTCAAACTCACTGAGATCTGCCTGCCTCTGCCTCCTAAGGAGTGCTGGGATTAAAGGTTGCATCATATCTGACTGGCACACCACAATTTTCGTTAAACTTCTCATCTTCTTCAGCACAAGGCTGGACTCTAATGCAGCATTTCCTGTTTCTTGTTTTCCTCTGAAACTCTATTTTCTGATTCTCCCTGTCCCCCCACATACATTTGCTCTCTTTTCATGCAGATCTGAATAAGGGTGATCACTAATAATCATATAACACAGTCAATACACAGCTATCTTGAAATATCCTCTTCAGATTACATAATTCTCCAAATTCTTCAATTCATCCTCCAGCAAAATTTTAAAACAAGGGCAAAACCCTTTGCCATTTTCTTTGCCTATGTATTTCAAGAATGGTCTCTAGATCACTTCCTAGTAGTCTTTCGCCCCGAAACCTCTTGAAATGAACCTGGAGAGCTCACTTTGGCTTCAGTACCACTGTGTTCTATGGTCCCATTAGTATGGCCCTTTAACCCCTGCTTAAAGCATTCTCCACTTTTCTCATCCAAAGTCTTTCATATTCTCCCAAGCATCAGCATAATCAGGCTTGTCACAACAATATCTCAGTCCCTGGTACCAATTTCTATCTTAGTTACTGTTCCGTTGCTGTTAAGAGTCTATGGGGACCATTTCCACTCAAACCATGACACACAGGTTCTTAGTTCCATAATGACACAAGCTATGGGTTTCATCTTGTGAAAAAGGAATTTAATCAATCAGAAAGTGATCAACTACTCCATGATTTTCATAGATACCACTATTGCACAAGTGGGCATGTCTTCCTGCCCAGACATTATTGTAACTTGCAGTTTTCACAGCTGACTAATTTTGATATTCATGTTTCTCTTCCAGAAGCACTGCTAACACATCCAGCATGGTGTCATCCTGTCCTTTTTATTGTTGCTGTTTTGTTTTTGTAACTGTTGAACATGGAGAAGAGATCCCAGATACATTACAGCTTCTTCCTCATTGACAGTTTCCTTTGTAAAATCAACCTCAAAGATGCTTGCCCATGTCAATGGCCCAGACAGTCATAGAAGAAAAACACATGGAACTTTCCTAGGCAAAAAGGATAGTGAAGATTCTCTGGTGTGGTTGTCATGATAATTATACTGTGAAATCCTCAGAACCTTGCTCCTGCCAGGCAGCAGGAAATAGATGACTTATTTGAAGAAATGTCTTCTCTCTCCCTCTCTTCCCCTTTTGTTATTTCCATTCGCTGGTTGCCTATTTTTCTGTTTTGAGAGAGAGAAGCATGAAAGGAGGGAGTGGGAACAGCTGAAGACCCAATTTCTCGAGCAACTTTTCTGGCAATGGAAGGCTCTTTGATCCACCACCTGCTAACTCCCAATGGCCTTCTTCCTCTCGCCTTCATTTTCCCTGACTTTTTCTTCTCCACCTTGCACACGTCGGACTGATTTTAAAATAACTTTTTATATTTTAAAGCCTGTTGTCATTTTTTCCCTATTTGATTTTGGTGACAGCTCCATCCAGAGGCATATTTTAGTTTGCTCATTTACAACTGGAACACGTTAAACAGTGAAGTTATAGGCAGGAAAGTGAATCCTGGGTAGTGAATACTGCAGAATGTGATGGTAAAGCCATGGCTGAGAGCTGAGCTGACACCATGTGCTAATGTCTCCAATGCTCTGCTTTTGAGCCAGTTGCTTTCTCTAAGTCCCAGGTTAACTATTTGTAGGATGAGAGTGACAATTGGTACAAAGATTTATATAGCTAAAATATCTTGTGTAAAGACTAAATCTAGATAGGCATCCTGTCACCTATCTCTAGCTAAATCTATAAAAGAGACATAGAAAGAGATAGCTAAAAGAAGATTCTATAATAAAACATACAATACCCTCTATTCTGGTCATTTGTCAGTCACCTTTCTCTGACAGCCACATTCATAAGACAAGAATGAGGGCCTGAGGACCCAGCAGACTTCTCTATAAGAGATTTTTCAACTCTCCTTGAATTCTCAACCTAAGAACTTTCCTTTTTAAAATAAACTTTTAATTTTAGAATAGCGTTGGACTTATGGAGAAATCATGAGAAGAGTATAGCTTTTTCATGCTCCCCTCCTCCACTTTCCACTGCCCATGTCTTACTTTGTTGTGGTATGCTTTTCAGAACTCAAGAACCAATACTGATGATGTCACTGAAAGTTCACTATGTTCTCAGTTACTGAAAGTTTCTGATAAGTGTTTATGCTCACCAGGATATCGTTTTATGTTTAGTTGTAATGAATTGAATTTTGTCGCCTAGACCCATTACAAAAGAGTATATGTTGACTTATTTGGGAGTGGGAACACTCGTATATACAATGAGTCTAAGGTTTGCTAGAGTAGGGTGGGCCTTAATCCAATGCTACAGGTGTCCTTTCAGGATAAGGGAAATGCAGTCCCAGATATACTGGAGCATGCCCTACAGTGACACAGACAGAGGAAGATGTGGACATGGAGGCAGAGGCTGGACTGAGGTGGCCAAGCTGAGGGATGTTTGCAAATAACAGTGTTACAGAAGGCCCCAAACAATCTCTACCTAGACACTTCTGAGGGGCCTTGGGCCTTCTGCAAACAGTCTCAGAGCTGAATGATAATAAATCCTGTGCTTTAAGCACATGGTTTGTGGTGAGTGTCTGAGGCAGCCTAGGAAATGAATGCAGTAATTATGTCTCCAGAGGCTTCTCTGAGATGGCAGGATCAACTCAATATGTCCCCTTTCCCCTGAGTTCCCCTGTCTTTCCTTTTAGGGATGTGGGCACGGTGGTGTCTTAGCAGGGTTAAGCGGTGAAAAGAGAGTTATTTGAGCAGTGGTTGGATGGATGTCCTGCCTTTGTATAATTCATCAGATTATTTACTTTGATTTTGTCAGCATGCTTTTGTATATATGCTAAATGGTTCAGTTAAAAGTTTACTTCAAAACTATGTTTTATCTCAGCATAAGATCTTTGAACTTTGTGTCAGTGAAATTATTGATCAATCATGCTTCTAAAATTTACCCTTCAATATTGGTTAAAATAGATTTTAGCTTAAAAAGTTTGGGTAGCTCTAACTCAACCTGGTTGAAAGGACTTGATTATCCCAGGAATTTTTGAAGCAATTGAACCAATTTGGTTAGTTCTCACAGGAATTAACCCAGCCCTATAGACCCTGATCTATTCCAGAGAGAAGCCTTGATCCATTGATGACAGCAGAGCACCTGTGACCTCAAACCCCATGGCTTTCAGTAGAGCTAGAGCCCAGAGCCGCACCTGTGATCTTCCAGAACCCTGAGCCAGGTTAAACTCTTTCTTTGTAAAATATCTGGCTTAAAATAATTTAGACTCTGAAATGGACTAAGATAATGTGATTCTGCTGCAGAAGCAAGCAGCTGTTCCTAGTGGCTTCCCTGTGTCACATTCCCTCCTTCCTGGGTTCCAAGATAGAATTAAAAAGGATCTTGCTGCTGGAGTTTTTCAGGGTCATCGTTTTTGGCTAGGTCACTGAACATAGTGAAAAGCATGTGAGTTTGGAGATGTGACTAATGTGATGTTAATCCCTCACTGAGGAACATGCCAGTCTTGTCCAGGATACTTGGTGTGAAGGCTGCCAAGATCTGCTGTGTGGATGAAGAAGATGCCACATGCCCTGTGGAAGAGCTTTATAGGTGCTCTCTTAGCTTTGTATATAGCTTCACTCTTCTGGTGCCACCCCTTCCAAACTGTGAGCCAAAGAAAGCCTGTAAGTTAATCTGCATCAGATACTTGTTTGGGTGATAGGGAACACAGAATAATATCTTTCCCCATCCACTAATTAAGTATATCTGAATGGTTGGAAAGGGGTATTGATGGAGGCTTCTCTATCAGATATCCTAACTTTAAGATACCTTTGCAAAACTTTTTATTGGTTCTTTGTGAATTTGGCATCATACATACCAACCCCACTTCTTTCCCCCTCCTCTCATACCTGTCTTCCACCCTTGCATCATCCCCCTCAACAGAGAAAAGAAATCTCATTGTGGAAGCTGTAGTGAGTCAGTGTGTCCCACGGTGTACCCTTTTGTCCACACTTCTTTGCTTGCAAATGTTCGTTGCAATGACTCATTGATCTGGTACAAGACCTCTGGTTTCTGCTATGTTATCAATACTGGAACGTCACTGGAACTCTTCTCAGATATCATGTTGTTGTCCTGGGTCATAGAGATTTTGTAATGTTGGATCTGTTGGACTGGTCCCTTTATGTACTCCAACAATTCACTGATGGGATAGATGTTGGGGTGGGCCAATTTAAAGCCCTGGATCTGGGTATGAGAGGGATCTGAGTTGGTCAGCCCACCAGCTCTTCCATTTTCATGCCCTTAGGGCTGGCTCACCAGAATCCTGATTAACCAGGGATAGATCTACCCTGTTGCCCAGGTGAGGTGTGAGGAGAGCCTGCTATCTCCTGTACTGCAGCAGGTAAAGACCAGGGCCAGTCCTCCCCACTGCAGTAGGTGGCAAGGGTCTAGGGTAGGGAACAGTATATCTCATGTTCACACTGCTACACAGCAGGCAAGTTGCAAGGCCAGCTCTCACGTGCTCACTCAGGCATCTGGCATCTTAGTTAGCTCTACTATGCTGTCCAGGTAAGCTGCTGGGCCTGTTTTCCTGAGTGCTGTAGCAGGTGAGAGGCAGGGACAGCTCTCCTGTTGGGGCTTAGTCTCCCACCCACCAGTGATGGCAAGGGCCAAAGGGAGGGGAGAGATCTCTCCATTGCTGATGCTATTGCACAACAGACAAGAGGCAGGTCCTGCTCTTCCATACCCATGCCCTCAGGCCAGCTCACCCAAAATCCCCACATTCAGGGTCGGCTCTACTGTGCTGTCCAGGTGATGTGCAGGGCTTGCTCTCCTGAGTCTGCAGCTGGTGAGGGGAAGGGCCAGCTTTCCTGCTCTCAGGACCCCAGGGCCATGTCTCCCACCTGCCACAGGTGGTGAGGGGTGAGAGGGAAGGAGGGTATCCTTCCCTTGTTCATGCCACTGGTTGGACCAGCTTTGCCCACCTATGTATCCTCCGGTAGCTGGTCCACAATGTCCACAATGTGAGCGAGCACTGTAGCTGGCTAGGGACAGGTCAGCTCTCCTGCTATCATGCCTCTAAGGCAAACTCTTCCATGACGTCCAGGTGAGGGGTGGGGCCAGTTCTGAACAGTCCTCACATATCAACATGTCCCAGGGTGGCAGCCCAGACCAGGGAATTCTGCCTGACCTTTGGTGGTAACAGACCCCTGCTGCTGAAGGGCAACAGACCCAGATGCGGCCCCATGATGGCATAGGCCAGTATAGGCCACACCCCACCATGGTCCTAGGTAGCATCACCTCAGGCTGCTCCTCACTATCCTTGAATCTCCAGTTCTGCCTCTCTTCAACATGCCTACATCCTTCTGTTTCTCTTTCTCTTCCATTTCTCCACCACTTACTTGCTCCTCTTAGTGGTACCTGTGTTTTTGAACATCTGGGGTCATCTCAGGAGTGTTATGCCCTGCTCAAGTATTATTGTGACAGACAGGGGTCATCTCTGGCATAGTTAGCCTCCCCAAGCCAGCACAGTGAGTGCAGGACACGTGGTCTTCTCAGGCTTGCTTCTTCTTTTTTTTTTTCAGGGAATATTTGCTACTAATCATACAGATGTTCATAGGTCACAATACTGAGCCTCTCTTATTTCTGCCACCTACAGACACACATGTGACACATCAGCCACACCTACAAAGCCTCTAGGGTTAAAGATACTTTTCAAGATGTCACTGCTATGGATTTGCAAGGGGGTGTTCTTCTTTTCATTTGTAAGTGAGAGGTTGTAGATTAAGAAGCACTCAGCTGGACTCCAGGGGCGTCAGCGACTGGGAAGTCCTCCAAGCAGACTCCTGCTCACTCAGCCATGGCCCATCTGGGCTCTGACACCAAAGTCTGGGAGTCATCCTTGGAAGTAGTCCCACAATAGTATTCCCCTTCCTCACCTCCATGTTGATGCTGGTCTCAGTTTCCCTACTGAGTTCTTCCTTTTTCTGCTCACTAGTGGTTTGTCATAAATGCATACTCAAGACCTTGGCCTCCTCCTCATTTCCCATTGAAAACAAATGTCTATGCATTCATTTAATACTGTAAAATGAAGATTTATTCACAGAAGCGAGCTGTGCAATCCAAGAGTCTTAACGAAAAGAATGTTATGAGGTGGATATGAGTGAACTCACTTCAAGAATGAAGGAGGAACTGTCTTTTATCTGGAGGGACTGTGTCCTAGAAGCATGCTGAACATGTAGCCAGTTTGCAGGTATGTGGCTACAAATTTGTCAGGATTTTATCCTTAGCATTCACAAAAGAGATCTTTATTAAAAGTGTGACATATTTTCATTATGGAACATCTATAAAACAGAAAGGAATTGTGAAGAAGCCCATATTAACATTATCTTATCACCAGGGAGTGTGTGCCTGTGTGTATGTGTGTGTATGTGTGTGTGTCTGTGTGTTTGCACTTGTGCACTTGTACTCATGTTCACATGCTCTTACAAAATTAGATTCTGCTATTTTTTTCATATAACACAATACAAAGTTCTATTTCTTGTAATACTGATCCTTCACTTTCTGTTAAATCAGGTTTTTTAGGTGGCCACTAGTCCTACTTCTATTGGGACTTTCCAAATCCAATTGTGTTTCATAATCACCTGGTAGATAGATCATTCCATCTCCCTGGTGATTCAGATGATGCCTGTCCAAACTGTGGCCTATCTTTAGAACCTCTAGCAGCCTGGTGCAACTGTAAGCCGTGGGAAGTGGCACCAGGCACAGGGCTACCTCAGCACATTGTAATGATGAGGATGAGATATAGAAAGTAGTCAGGCACTTGAGGACAGGGCCTGCAAAAGTGAACAGCTGTAATTCTTTTCTGAGGTCAGAAGCAGGAAGTGACTTTGGTTCTGTCCTGGCTGGAGGCCAGAGTATCAGGAGGAGGCTCTGATTCTTTATCTGTTCCTAAAGAACACCTTTGTCTGAAGGCTGGATGTGGGGCTGTGGCAGACAAAACTCCAGTACCGATGAGAATCAATTTTGGTAAATGAATTTGGAATCATGGTAGATGTGCTGTATCTGTTCTTTGATTTCACCCCATCTCCTATGCAATTTAAGGTTCTGTACTCTTGATGGATCGATCACCTGGCTAAAAGTCCTCCCGCTGGAATGTGATTCACACAGAACCTCCGTTATGTAGCTTTGATAAACTTTTTGCTTTTCCAAATTACTCATAAAAGTGCAACTTTTTTCCAAACTCCAGACATGCTTTTCTGACTCTCTGGTCTTTTTGACTCTAGCTCTGAGGCTATCTCCCACTTGAACCACGTGGGTGCTTATAAATGGTGCTGTTTCTCTTTTTCTCTATCTTCCTCTTACTAACAGCTGCAAGATTTGCAGCATGTTTGGCCTGTTGTTTTTCTCTCAAGTATTAATAAAATTGTCCCTAAGTTTACCTTGAAGTATGTTTTAAAATTCTTTTATTACTTAGGCTGAGGATACAAAAGAAAAAAAAATCCAAATTTTGCAATAGCTCATGGCAACCAATATGGAGCTACCAAAGTGTGCTAACGGTGCCATGGAGGAAGGCAGATGGCTATGCTATCTTCTAATGCTTACTTTGAAGAGAAATAGCTGAGCTGAATCCTCCAACAGTCATGAGAAGGAGGTTCATGGTAAGGAAGACAAGATGTCACATTTTTCTTCTAGCTCCAAAGAAGGCTGTGTGCTTCTTTTTGGAATTCCTCCTAAGATGTACTGTCCACTTTCCACCTCCTTGTTTGCCTTCTACCTAATAACACTATTTTTATCCTCAACTGTGCTTTGTCCTTTGATCTTTCTAGCTTTTTCTCCCAATGGCTGTACCTGCTGCATATTCTAGTTCTTGCTTGAAACCTGTGGCATGCCAGACACTCCCACTGATTGGGAGAACACCTTGAAGGCTGCTGACAATTTCACATCATGAAGCCTTACACACACTCTGGGGTATAGTGATGCCAGGGATTCTAATATCATGATTTAATGGCACTGACATTTCCCAATTGGCTGCTCCTATTTCTCCTATAGGTGCCATTTGGCTCATTGACCCACCTTTTGTAGTCCTTGGGCTCCTGTGATTTGTCTTATCAGGGGTCTTCTGTCTCCTGTGTTCTGTCAAGCTTTCATGAGGCCAGTGCCTTTGAATCCAACATCTCTACCTCTACCTCTACCCTCATGAGAGCACTGAACTTGCTCTGACTCATGGCGCCTGGCTACTGAGCTCTTTCTAGAAGCCTATTTCCTTCCTAGCATTCTCTCAAGCCTGACTGCAAGGAATGGGTGTGGCTATGCCCTTCTGTGTCAGGGCACTATGTTTCAGCTGGGCATTGCATATTTTGTTAGATAGCCCCTTCAGGCTGCTTCATGACAGGCCTCATCTCCTGTCTGACATTACCATTTTGGCTCTGCCCACTTGGAATTGAGGCTCCTCTGATTCAATGACTTCCAGGTTCTAACCCAGGTCAGTGATCTTCTTCCCTTTGTGTCAGAAGCCTTGATTGGGTTGGAGTCCCTACCTAAGTACCAACATCATGAGAGGAATCATACCTTCAGTCTTTCTCAGGGGCACTGTGGCTAGATAGCATACAATTGACAGGCAACACAAGTTTTGTCTGAACTGGAACTCTCAAAGCATATGCCAAGTGCTGTGCTGAGTGCTTCCTCATACCTCAGTTAATTTCATTTAATTATCTTTCTGCTCAGGTGGCAAATCCAGCACTGACATTTTGCAGATTACAGAATTAGATCCGGAAAAGATAAGCTAGCATGTTCATCTTGGACGTCAGGAACCCTTCTCTTGGCATGGGCAATGGGTTCTTCCTCTATTCTTTTCTTTCTCTACTCTTCTAAAAGTTGTTATAAAACATTTAATGAGTTCTGGACCTTGACCCCTCCTTGAAGACCCTACAGCACTTCTGAGGAAGGCAATGGACTCAGACTGGCTAACAATAGCACTGGCACTCCCTGGATGCCTTGCCTTTTGTCTCTTAGTCATTTCCTGGTTCAGTTTGGTAAGTTCACCACATCGAAATCCCATAATAAAAGGCTATTGTGCTTCAAGCAACTTTGGGCCAGTCATTGCCACTGGCAGACTGGAGTGTTGTCTTTTCAGTCAACCTTGGCAGCATCACTGTCCCTGCTGGTACCTATTTTACCTTAACAATAGCAGCTGAGTGCTGATAAAATCATGACTTGCTGCATCTGGAGGCTCCAGGAGGCATTGGATTGTGCAGAAAGCTTGATTCATTGTTTTAACTTGGGTGGCCTTTAGGTCAGTGTGGGGTGTAGTATAGATAGTTATGGGGTATAAGGCAGAATAGTATGGGGTACAGGATAGATAATTATGGGGTACAAAGCAGATGGGTAATGGGATGTAGGATAAGTAGGTATAACGTGTATGGTAGATAGTTATGGGGTATAAGGCAGATAGGTATGGGATGTAAGATAGATAGGTATGGGGTGCATTGTAGATAGTTATGGGGTGTATTGTAGATGGTTATAGGATGTAGGGTAGATAGTGATGAGGGATAAAGTGGACAGTCATAAGGGGCAGTGCCATTTGCACCTCTAACTCATGCAATATGCCTTTGCATATTGGGCACAGGAAGCACACAGTCGCTTCAAAGGACACTAAGAACAGGCCTTCTGACACTTCAGTGATTACAGGACCTGACACAGGGATCTTGTTAGTGTGCAAGGTTGATTTCAGCCTGAGGGTGCATTTCTAGTGAACCTCCAAGGAAGATTAGTCAATGTTCCTGGTACATGAACCATGCTTTCAATGGCTGGGGCTCATCCAGCCTCTCTGACCTTTAATTGCTTATTCATGGGACTAGGCATGAATCATATTGTCACAAGTTTTACTCATTACTTCATTTATTCATTCATCCAATAAATATGCAAAAAGGCCCACTATTGTTTAGAAATGAGGACACCACAGGGAAGAAGATGGAAGTCCTTCCTGTAGCTGTAGGGAGTAGATGCTGGCAATTAGACAGATAATTAAGGCACAGTGTGTCAAGCTGGATATAAAAAGATGGTAGAAGAAGTAGCTCCTGGGGCAGGATTCTTACCAAGCTCTCTACCGCTGAGAGTAGAGCCAGGAGAACAGAGGAATAGGGCCTGATAATCTGCTTACCCTGAAAGGAGCAACACAGAAACGGGGGATGAAGTACGTGCGGTTTCCTTCTCCCCTGCACTGGGTCCTCCATGTGGGACCTCGGTCTCTGCAGGTCAGGGGAAGACACAGTGTTTTTCCCTGACTCCTCACAACTCCTCTCCTACCTTTTGTCTCCTACTCATCATTCTTGGAGTTTCCGGAAACTGTCACTGGGAGTTCCATGGAGCCAGCCAGTCCTTTCAATTTTCAGTGCATTTGAAGCAATGAGACAAAATAGTCTATGCCTTCACTGAAGCGCTCATTGAATAATCCCCTTTTGATGATTTGATGATTTGGGTCCTCAGCACACCATCCTCTCTCAGACTGTCTGTCCGTCATTCTCCTGAAACAGCCTTTTAACAGGGTGTGGTTTATGGTGAGCAGAGTTCAGACATGAGAATACTCTACTCAAAAATGTAAGCAATTTAATTCCTACCAGAAAATCTTGGCAGACAACATTATTGCTTCTGTATTATGTATGAGTCAAACCTGATAGAGACAAACCTAGTGCACATTCTCTAATGCCACTCTACTGACGTTGGCTAGAGTGCCTGCAGGCCCTTTAATCATCATGTTCAGTACCCTACCAAATTCAGTCCTGGGAGTTCTGTTCCTTGGAAGTTTGTTCACTGCTCCTGAACTCAGTGACTAGAAGTGAGGGGGCATTTAGACTTTTGCCAGCTCATCACAATGACATTGGTGGGGACAAATTGCTATAGCTTTAGATGTTCATGAGTCATCATTGAGAGGGCTGGGCACAAATTCCTATTACTGTGCTAGAGACAGCTGACTGACAAGTTAAAGGTTTTGCTGTTAACTATAGTGTTGTCTTCCTGTCTCTTTTCTAGGCTTACTCTGAAGTTCACAATTGTCCTGTGCTCAATCACTTGCTCTCCAGTTAAGACATCTTTGGATATTTGTCTCAAGTGATACTTCCACTAAACCATTCACAACATTAGCATCTATCTATCTATCTATCTATCTATCTATCTATCTATCTATCTATCTATCATATCTTTTTATGATCAAGATGTCAACTGGAGACTTTAGCTCCAGGAATGTGTCTGACCTTTTGATGCTAGCTTGAGGTAAATCTGGCTTAGGTGAAGTCTCCTGTTCTTGAATACCCTGTAAGCTCTTCTGATCTGCATCACAAGAACCCACAGGTCTTTCTGATAACTAGGACCACACTCCAGAATTATTTGCCCCCTTCTTTGGTCTCACATGCCACCCCGCTGATGGGGCACGTGCTTTGCTGCTCATTGTCAACGACTTGTTCTCTAAGAGCACTGGCAGTAAGGAATCTGAAAGACTAAAGCTTTTTCAAGATTTCTATAATTTCCATGAGACTTATAATTTGTGATACCACCTGGCTCTCAGCTCTTTATTCCACTAAGTGGATTCAGCCTAGGGATGTATTAGTTACTTTAAAAACAAATCACTCTGATAAAACCATGACCAAAGCCACTTATTGAAGGAAGGCTTTATTTTGAGGATATAGTTACAGAAGGACAATAATCCACTACCTTTATAGCAGGAAAGCCTGAAAGCAAGCACCAGGCATGACATCAGGAACATCTGAGAGTGCATATCTTACGTCACACTCAGGAAATGAAGAAAACAAACTGTGGGTAGGAAGAGACTTTATTCTCAAAGCTACACCCCTACTACCAGTGACTTACTTCCTCTACCAAGCCCATACTTCCTAAGCCTCCCCAATAGCATTACCTAGTGATGACTACATATTGAAATGTCTGAGAATAAGAGGGGCATCTCCACTACTTCAAGGAACCACCTTTCATGCTGCATATGTCCTCTCCAGTTTGTACCCATGAGTTATAAGACTCAGTAACCCCTAACTCAGTCACTTATACAGGAATAATTTATTTTTGAGTGGTCCAAAAGCTAGGCCAGGAAATTTGTCATTAGGACCCTTGAGACATGTACAGTATATCAGGAAATGACCACAGCAGGAACCGTATGCTAAAGAAGTTTTAGGTTTGTTCAGGTTGTAATAGAGGAGTCAGATCTACCTCTGAAGGCCAAAGCTGCTTCACACAGAGGATATTTTCAGAGTTAAGGTTTGATCACACATGTTTAGTAGGCAATCAAGGAGAAGAGAATCTGTGCACAGGGATTATGCTAAGGTATATATCCATTTGGGAGATCCTGAGTGTTGAGTAGTTGTATCCTGTTGGATATAAGAAGAGTATGCTAGCAAATATGAGACAACCTCCCATTATGACTGGTGTCAAGCTACCAAAACAATGGGTTTGGATACAGAGCTGGAAAGAGCTGTGAGTGGCTGGTCTTCTAGACTGGACAGAAGCCAAGTTGCAACATTGGTGACTGGAGGGTATCCATGAGGCAGATGAGAAAGTGACTCCCTAAAGTCACTGACTTTTTGTTTTGTAGTTTCCTGTTGTCCTTAGGGCTTTAGATAGTAGTTTAGCAGAGAGGAGACAATCAATAAATATTTCTTAATGTATGAATCAATGGATGGTGTTCTAAAGCCTACAGAGTCCTAAGACTTTTGCCCCCAGGGTGATGGAAGCTGGGGAGTATTTCTAAAAGTGTGTGTGTGCAGATGTAGTGACATTTTAAGATTTATAAAGACTGTTCTGAAAGCTATAAGGTAGAGAAAGTGTAAGGTGAGGTGGCTGTTTGGAAGCCTCTGCAGTAATTTGGTAGTTGCTCATAATGTCTGAGCAGAGGCATGATGCATGAGACTGAGGAATAGGCAGCAGTTTTAACAGGCTCTGAAGATGTCAAATCTGCATTTCAGAACAACTAGTTTAAAACACTGACAGTGACTACACCTGTGTCTTTCTTCCTTTGAATTATTTCCATGTTTTACTTGAATTTTTCTATTGTCTAGCCCATGCTTCAGTGACATTTGCCTCTACCAGGCCAAACAAGATGCTTTCTCCCCAATGATTTCCAAAGGGTATGGTTGCATCTGCTACTGCGCTGAGGTAGCCCTGGTTTGGAGCATGGGGAGGTAGATCATCTCCCTAGGTGCACAGTGGATCTCATTTCCTGGGAAACTTGATTAATGATACTCTAAAGAGATGGCCATGCAGGCAGTGTTTGTCAGGTTCTTTTTGAGCAGCTTTACTCCTTCTTACCTGTAGCTATGCTAGACTTCTTGTCTGTGACATTGCTCCCTGTTCTAGTTCTAGGTCTATCCAGTTCTTTGGTGACAGGGGACAAGGCACCCATTTCTCCATCTGTGCTAATTTTACAGCAACAAATAAAGTGGTCCAGCTGCTTGTTAGGCTTCAAGGGGCCTGCTCAAACCTGGATTTAAACCAGGGTTTAAACTTGAGGGGAACTAAGTCAAGGAAGCAACAACAACAACAACAACAACACTCATAAGTGATTGATACTCCCTCCTGTTCAGAGCTACTTCTCACCTCTGAGGAGGAAGCCTTCTTGGCTGGCCCAGTCTTATGCCCCCCTTCCCAAGTTCATTACTGTGAGCATTCGTTCCATACACAGTAGAGCTTACCTTCCTTTGGTGTCTCATCTGCTAGACAAATGTGGACAGTGCTGATCATGGATGCTACACTGATTCATAGTATATGCCAGTGTAGTTATGTGTCCAGATCTTGATCTCTGCTTTGTCTTTGGGATTCACCATTTTGTGGAGAGATGTCATTCCTCATGGGTGAAGAATGTTTACATTTTCTAACTTCATTGTTCCCTTCATTTGTGTTAGAGTTCCTGAGGTGAGGCTCTGAGACAGTGATGGGCCAGATGGTGTAAGCACCCCTGTGAGGTGGAAAGGGTCCTGCAACCCCCTAAACTGCACACCTAGTATAAGAGGATCAGAAGTCCTAAATGTCCCCTCATATGCTCCTTCAGCTGTAACCAAGAGAGAGAGAAAAACATCTGAACACTTCCCATTCCCAAACCCACTTTTCTACTGATGAGTCCTTGCTATGGCATAAAAGGAACACTCCTGGGTAATAATATATCACAGCTCCCATTATGTGTGCAAGTTATGGTAGTTACTGAATAACTATGCTGTTGAAACTTCTGATTAGGGGCTGGTGAGATGGCTCAGCGGTTAAGAGCACTGACTGCTCTTCTAGAGGTCATGAGTTCAAATCCCAGCAACCACATGGTGGCTCACAACCATCTGCAATGAGATCTGATGCCCTCATATGGGTGTCTGGAGACAGCTACAGTGTACTCATAATAAATAAATAAATAATCTTAAAAAAAAAAGAAACTTCTGATTATAAAATGCACTCTCACTCATCCAGTTCCTATGTAGGTTCTAGAATACCCCCTTTTTGTAAAGTGTTGCTATCTGAAAGCCAGTGTCTTTATTGTACTTGGAAACCCAGGCTAGAACATGTATGACAAGGGCATTGTTGAACAGGGCTCTACTTGTTTTAAAATCTCTTAAGAGACACTGCTTATTGAAAGAGCCACAGTTCTGTTAATGTCTGGAATAACCTTTTCCTGATTTCCAGAGGAAGTCAATCATTATGGTTGCTCGTGGGATGTTAGGGACTCCACTTCTCAGCTTTGGCTTAGGTGGATCATGGGGACTTGCATGTGTCTCTCTACTGGGACAGAACATTACCCCAGACTGGGGACTTGCATTTCTTAGGCTGATGTATGTTCTTAGCCAGGACAATTGTCTGCCCCTTTTAGTTTCTTGCCTCTGTTATGCAAATCTCTCTCTCTCTCTCTCTCTCTCTCTCTCTCTCTCTCTCTCTCTCTCTCTGTTGTTTGTGTGTGTATGTGTATGGTTTTGTGTGTTTTGTCTGTGTGTATGTTTGTGTATATTCTTGCACACAGAGACAAGAGGTCAGTCTTGGGTGTCACTTCTCAGGAGTGATCCACTTTTTGTTTTCTTTTGTTTTTGATATAAGATCTCTTCTTGAGACCTGGGGCATGCAGGATTGCTGCTTGGATTGGATGATTGGTCAGTGAGTTCTTGGTATCTACATATTTGACTTTTAACAAGGGTGCTGAGGATTGAACTCATCTCCACATGTTTGTCTGGGGATTTTACTAATTAATCTCTCTTCACTTCACCCAAGGTTGTCATTGAAGACAAGGGGAGGGTGTGCTTGGAGAGTCTGTAGCTACCAATCTTTTTCTTTCCTTTTTTATTTTCCTCACAAGATTGTTTGTGTTGTCTTAAATAGGGGTTCACATCTCCTAGTCTTGTAACCTAATATTTTGTCATCATTTCCAATGTGTGGCTTATGAATATGTTTTCTTACTTGGTTCTCTTCCATTTACTCTGCTTTGTGAGTTATATACAAAGCCTCTTGCTATTACAGCTCTGTCATTACTTAGGGGCAGGAGTTATTCTTGATGGTCATGGTTCTGGGTCCTGAGCTACAGCAGGGATCTTATGGGCTCTTCTACTCATAGTCTTGAATATTTTGCATGGAAGAGTCTCATCCAGGACTCAGCATCCCAGAGTAGAAGGATTTGGTCTCCTTCCCAGGTAGAAATGTGACAATAGAGACTGGTTTTTGCTTTCTTTTAGCTGACAAAAGAACAAGTAAAGTCACTTTCTAGCAGCATGGAGTTCTTGAAAAAAAAAAAACTGGTAGTATTGCCTCTTGTAATCCAGAAGACTCGAGTTTGCCTGTGAGTGATAGCTCCTCAACTGTAATCTGTAAGCCTCCTACTCTGAAGAAAATCACACACCTTTCCCTGATTCATTCTTCTTTATCCCCAAATGCAGATCTTTTAAAGCGCTATCATTTATTCATACCTCCTGTCAAAGTTTGTAGTTTTAGGAATCTGATAGTTGAGGTAGGAAGAGAGAAAAGCCTCCCTCAATTGTATTTTTCTAGGGGATCTCTACCACAGTCTGATGATGAAGTCTAGAAACAAAGGTTTTGTTAGTGCAGTCTGGCAGCACCTTTTTGAGATGGGTTCAGTGAAAGGGTATCATTGTAATGGTAGACCGGAACACTGTCAAATAAATGCAAAGAACCAAGCAGCTGTAGGATCCACAACACTTTTGTAGTAGGGTTCCTCCAAAATCCCCACTCTTCCTTTTTCTTTCTCCTCTTCTCACATTTTTATTGCTTTAACAATGTCCCATTGTTCTGCCTCCATCAGCTGACCTCCTCTGCCTTACTCATGGGTCCTGGTGTCTGAAGGGCAGAGAGGACTCTTTGTGCTCAGTCCCATTTGAATTCTCTGTTCCTATTCATTGATTAAGTCTTTTAATCATAGTTTGTTGATTTGTCTATGGGTGGAGACCCAGGGGTCAGGTGTCTGTCCAATCTGCTCTGTCAAGAAGGTGCTATGTCACATAACATTGGGTCAAGGGCTGTGGTAACACAGAGTTGCTCAGTATGTACCTTGTGTTTGGCTTTGACAGTCTCATCAAAGTGCTTCTATCTTACAAATATTCTTGGGTTGGTTAAGATCTGAGACTTTCTAACTTATTTTTAAATAAAGACATAGAAAAGAAGGTAAGTTCACAGTGATATGGTCTTTGGGAGCTAGAATTGGGGGAAGATACAGATGTCCCTTAAGAAAAGTCAAATGTACTTGAAGAAAAAGAAGACAATTTGAGTATGGTGCAGGTAACAACTTGAGCATGGAGCAGGTGAGAATAGTCAAGAAGGCTGTTTCTCTGCCATATCCACCTTGCAAGGTTGTAGAAAGGAAAGAAGGGAAAGTTAGTCCTTTTGCTTTGCTCAGGAAGCTAGTGGGTGTAACTTGGAAGTAGCAAATAGAACCTGGGGTATACCAGAGCAAAGGGAACGATCTCCTGAGATCAAAAGAGGCACACAAAATACAAACATGGTTCTGGTGTAGGAGTTCTTCCTTTTAGGTATTTACTTTTGACTTTGGTAAAATATCTCCTCATTCCTAACTTGAGGAGGGGGGATAGCATGATTATTTTGGATGTGGGAAATAATATTGAGGATGCTTAGGGCAAAGTCACTGTCTCTGTCTTTGTGTAATCTGTCCATAGGGTGAATCAAGACTTCTAGGTCTTTGGGGCTGGGGTTGTTAACTGCTGTGCTTTGATTTGGATGTGTGATTTGTTCAATAAAACTTTATGGCAAAATATTATACCAAGTGTAACTATCCCAGGGATGATAAGTCTTTTGAGAATGAGTAAACTTTTCTTTCAGGAATACATTCTCATTTGTGGGACTATACTGAATGAGTTATCACAAGACCAAGTTTTTACAAAGTGAATAAGCTTACTCAGCTGGCTCTCTTTGTTCCACTTTTGTAATGCTACTCCCACTAGAATCAAAGGCTAGCAACATACTCTTGGACCTCCAAAACTTTACATTAAGAAAACTCTGAAGAAAAATAAATTTTGCATCTTTGCATAAAGTATCCAGTCTTAGGTGTTCTGTTACAGTAATAAAAGACAAAATATGACACATCTCAGGAGACCACTTCCAGCAGTTCAGTAGCTTAATCAAAAAACATCCTTTCTTATTCAAGCCTCTGTTTAATGGGGCAGTGGCAGAAAAGTGGGCTCTGCTGCTTACAGCATTTCAGACATTTGATGTATTCCTCTCTGTGGCATTTCTAAGACTACCACCTACTCCATTAAGGTTGAACACGAAAGAATAATCATGAGAAGTTTAAAAGGACATGTTTGATAGTGCGCCTAACTTCCCTCACTGATTTGCTAAGCTCAATCCCATCATTGCAGTGGTTATTCCAGCAGTATGACTTGTAACTAATTAAAGACAGGCTCAGAAATATATAATTTAATTGTGCTTACAAAGAGAGGTAGATTGTAAAAGTTGGTAAATGGTAGATGGCAGGTATGGAGAAGATGAGACCAGGTTATTGCCCATAGGCTATCTTGCCTGAAAACATAAAATGTATTTGTTGATGGAAAAAGTATTGCTTTAATGCCCTCCTATAAGACAATATTTTGTCACACATTCAAAACTCTCATGGGGAATAAAGAGCCTATTTTTTGACACCTTAATTGTGACATTTTGTCCATGGTCTGAATAAAAAATCAGGGTGTATATTGGACTTCAATTTTCTTTGAACTTTAAATCACAAGGGAAAAAAGAATATAAATGTGGACTTTAATATCTTTGTACTTTAATTATGAACTTTAATTTTTTTCAAGAAAATTCATGATGAGAAGTAGTTTATATTTAAATGTGGGACATCTTCTAATTGGTATTTCGTTCCTGAAGTCTTTAAAGTTGTCACCGAATTTCATTGTAGAAATATAAGAATCTATATTTAGGGTTGTTGCCTGATCTATCACCTCAAACAGAATGTGTTTTAGAAAAAAGGCATCTATTAATACTTACATGGGAGCAACAGGTGTAAACGTTAATTATTTTGGATGAATTGAGATATATAGTCACTTCAGAGATATTAGGCAATGCAGGACATAATTAGGGAAGAATGATGGAATGGGAAATAGACCAAGCCTGCAAAAGATTTAATCACTTAAAAATCTCTTATCCACATAAGAATTTTCTGGCATAAATTCAAACTTCTCTAGCAATGGTTCCCGAAGGATCTCCCACTGAGCAAATGGATAACAATGCAACCAGCCAGGAAATCAGAAGCAACAGAATTTCTGATAAAGGACACTTAGTGTAGGGTTGATTGCCCACCTGATGGGCAACTGAAAGAGAGCAGAAATTGTTAACTATGGGGAAATAAAGGGCCATGTCTTTCTTGGCTCTGGATGAGTTCCTGGTGATGGGGCGCAGAATGTTCAACCTGGAATTGTGAGTCTTCAGTCTGAGAACACCACACCCCTGGCTGACCACACACGGAGTATAATACACTATGGAAGCTTCTCGGTGGTGGGTACCTTCTCCTTTCCTGATACCTCTTTTCATTGTCATAGTGTAGTTTATATTTGTCTTCCAAAGACCTGGAGGAGGGAGAATGATCTAACCTGTGTGAATTTGGAGATAGTAAAGTGGACATATTTGGCTCTGCCTTCATCTTCCCTTGGGGGCATACTCCATAGTCAATGCTTCCCACTGTCTCTTCATATGCAAATCTTACTGGATTTCTCTATCTAGTATGTATGGGCATTTTCTCTATTCTGTCCACTGTTCTGGCCTTGGGGAACATCAGACTGAACAGAAAAGGTAATGGTCATTGTCTTATAAGAGATACAGACAAGAAGCAATATACATGGCCAATAAAAAATAACATGTTAAATAGACAAAATAGAGAAAGGAACAAACAGAAGTGCTTCCTATCCCCAGATTCACAGTGTAGAAAGAGAGAACCAATCCTGCGGGCTGTCTTCTTCCCTTCTTGTGCCTGCATGTGTGCACACATGTACACCTAATCTTTATTGTCCAATTAGAAAAGACTTAAGTATATTTTATCTTTAATTATTATCATGTTTTATATTTAAATAAAGTATAATAAATACTTTTATAAGACAACTTCAGCAGTGAGATGGTTGTAGGGGGGTCAGTGATAATGCTGAGCTGGCAGTGCAGTTTTAAGCAATGTAGCAGAGATCAGCTTCTGAAAGGAAGCAGACAGTGGATTAATAGTCGTCTGGGGGAATTATGTTATACAGAGACAGGAGAACTCTGAAAAGGACCACTGCTTATCTATGTCTAGTGTATGTCAGATAGTGAGGAGAGGTAGGGTTCACAGAAAGAGGGCAGGTCTAAGAGGACATGGAGAGGTCCACAGGCCCACCAACGCCATCACAAAGGATAGCTACTTACTGCTCAGAACCCTAACAGTCATAGGCCTCTGGGGTAAATCTTAACTACTTTTTTTCTTAAATCTGCGCATCCCTTGTTTCCAGTCCTAAATAGTCACTGAGCAGCCAGTGTGCCACAGCCTGTGGGCCCAGGTAGCATCATCCATTGCTCCCATTTGAGCAAAGCTGTCAACTGAGTCTATACTTAGCACCGTAAGTAGCTTTGTCAGTATATAGAGGGACTCTGAGCTCACTCACCTCCCTTACATTACCCTCACGTCTCAAACAAGAGCTACAGCAGAGGCTCAATAACTGCAACAAATGAGCTTGTTGGATTTGTTTTGCTTTCTGCCCAAGGAGCATTGAGAGTTTGGTGCTCAGCCCACATCAGGGAAGATTTGGAGCCTTTCAAAGGGTCTGCAAAGGGGCAGGCATTTGCACAGCAACAGGCTCTTACTGGCCCTTTTCATTTTCATCCTCTTATGAGAAGGGTTTTTTTTTGGGGGGGGGGAGGTCTGATGGAATTTTCCAGAAGTTATACTGCATGTCGTAGAAAAACAGATTAAGTTCAGAAGCAAATTGAAGCCTCTCTTTTCCAGCTACATATTTGTATGAGTCATGATTCTCCTTATATATTTCCATCAAAATAACATATTACAACAGATTGAATGCAAAAGTATGGGAATCCAGCTGTCATCTTTTAAGCCAAACTTAAAGAGATTTGCAGAAAGTTAAAACATGTTACACTTCTCAGAAAGTATTTTTTTTTTGAAAATGAAATTGCTTTTCATATAAGGCAAATTGGTTAACACAGAAGTTTGTTGTTACTTGTAAATAATTCATAAACATTAATTTCCCCCACAATTCTAGTTTTTAATAAAATAACACATATAATAATATAAACAAAAATGATGGTTCATTTGGTATTTTAAGGTTCTAAAATTTGAGAATGAGTGCCTCAGAAGGTTTTGATGCAGAAGCCCCTTGTCATTCTGTGGTAGACTCTTCAGAAGGTTGCTTTCAAACTCTATTTTCTTGTTCAAAGATATCACATAAGCACACAGCCATATATCCCAGCTTAGTTGTCTTTGGAGTATTTAAATATGTGCTTTAGGTTAAGGTCTACCTTCAGGGAAAATATAGTTTTGAGGTGCTGGGGAGGACTTTGCTCAGACTAGGCAGATTCACTACCCCTGGACCATATCTCTAGCCCTCCACAAAGTGGACTTTTGCCTACAGGTTTCTGAAGAGCTGTAGGAGACATGAAATTAGGAGAGCATATTCATGGTCAGGATATACAAGGAAACCCTGTAGGTGTGAGCAGCCTGCAGTGAGGTGTCTGGGCTCTAACACCCAGGACAGTTTGATGACTAGTTGCCAAGGACCAGCCCACTGAGGAGCTGTTGACAGAATATTATTCATCTGGGCAAGATAGTATAATCATAGACTTATGTACTCTACCCCAAACCCAGTGAACTAAATAAAACTTAATGATTGGAATCCAAAAACCTTCATGTTTTCATCTCCTAGAGTGATTGTTGAAGCATCCAGGATTGGGATCTATAGATCAGCTTTAAAGGTCTACCAAGTAGTTATGGACACGATGGAGTTGTGATTTGCAGCAAATATTACTCCATGCTACATACTGCAGACTTGGACATCCTACCATTGGCGAGTAGTTCTCTGGGATTAGGGAGGCTCTTTTGTAGTAAGAATTATGTAATTTTTGTAGCCCTATAAAAGACAGAGAAAGCTGGTGCTTTATGTACAAGCTGTAAGCATAGACTGGGCAGGTTTGGAGCTGTTCTAGCTTACATTCCAGCCATCTGTTTCTTGTTACTTGCTGTTTCTTCTGGTCATGTGCTTGTAGTCCATCTCCTTCCATGGCAGCCTCCTCTTCCCTTTGTCTCCTTTCCCTTCCCTCTTTTGGTCTCTCCTCAGATTCCTCACTCTATGCTCAAGTCTTGCCTTTCTCTCCCTACTGCCCAATCCCAGATTTTAGCCTTTTATTAACCAATTATCTTGGGAGCAAGGTTTACATAGCATCACTTGGTGTGCATGAGGCTCTCCTCACCAGGAGGCAACCAGATCTTGGGGACCAGTATTTAGCATTTGAATACAAAGCAGCACCACACCAACTCCAACACTGTATGTCCAATCTTCCCTGTTTATACCGGAAACCCATCCTGAGGGGTGCTGTGTGCTCCCGTTTGCTCAGAGGCACCATGTCAACAGGTCTATGATGTACCTGTCCCACCCTCAGGGTGAGGAAGTGTAGGTAAATGGGAGTAAGGAAGAGAGACTCTTTGAATAGGATGAACAGGACTGCCCAGAAGCAAAAGCCACACAGCTGCAGGCCACCTTACAGGGCAGGAAGAGAACAGAAGGTGAATATTGATTTCTGCTGAAGCGACTCACATGTCTTAGTGGAGAATCCTGGTTGCTCTGTCACCTTTGGAAAGTGTTGGCACCAGCATTCGTACACTCAGTGAAGATACCTAACGACTAAGATGTCTCTGTGTGCAGAACAGGTCGTGTGACCATCTTCCTGTTCTCTGCACGTACCTGAGACCCACTTGATCATATCCCTCTTGTCATCTAACTCTAATAGGACATAGAACGGCCACTGTCTTTCCTCCTACATGTCCAATCCCAAATTCAGATCCCTCCACTTCTTACATGGAATTCCAATTGAGACTCATAAGAATAGTAATGTGTGCTTGTGTGAGTGTGCATTCGTGTATGCGTGTGTAGGCCAGGGTCCACATCTGTGTCTTCTTTGACTACTACCTTAGTTTTTTAGGTAAGTTCTCTCCCTCATTCATTTATGTCACTTGGTGACTAATCTCCAAATATTTTCCTGTTTCTGCTACCTTACAGCTGGGATTACTGGCATGCAACATCATGACCAACTTTTTAGGTGGGTGCTAAGGACCCAATCTTAAGTCCCAATGTTTGCAGGGAAAACATGTAACTATTACACATTAGCTTGAAAAACAATGATTACTCTTGGCAGTAGAATATCCTGCTTATGTTAAGTATGTCCTTTGACTTATCCAGGTAATTCAATTTTTAATAAATTGAGGATTTCATATTATGTATTTTGACCATATTCATCATCCCCCAACTCCTTCTACATCACTGGTGGTTTGAATAGGAATTATCCCTATAGGCTCATATATTTGAATGCCTGGGCACTAGGGAATGGTGTTCTTTGAAAGGATTAGGAGGTGTGGTCTTTTTGGAGGAAGTGTGTCACTGGAGCTGGGATTTGATGATTCAAAAACCCAAGACAGACCCAGTGGCTCTCTTTTCCTGCTGCCTAGGGATCTGAATGTAGAACTCTCAACTGCCTACATGTCACTATGTTCCACACTATGACAATAATGGACTAAATCTCTGAAACTGTAAGCAAGCCCTAAATCCCTTATTTTATAAGAGTTCCATGAACTTGGTGTCTCTTCACAGCAACGGAACACTAAGATAAGAGAACATTCATCCTCCCTTCTCTGCCTCCTTGACTCTGCATCTTATCCTTCTTTTAAGACCATAAAAATATGACTGGTAATGTCCATATAATTTTGGATATGTAACCTTCCACAAGAGTGTGGTCAGTTTACTGGGGGCCACATTCTTTTAAAAAATGAGTTCTCTCCCAATGGCAATCAATTATAAATAGTGCTTCAACTATGGGTTGAACTTTGTGCCCATCTCCCGTCTCCATGCTGGGTGTTGGTCTGTAGTAAGCTTTCACAGGCCTTGTACAAGTTGTCAGACCTGCTGTGAGTTCACACATGAAGCTGTCCCTCTAGCTCTTGTACTCTTTCTGATCCATCTTCAGCAAGGATCCCTGAGCATTTGGAGGAGGATGTGTGTTAGATGCTTCTATTAGGGATGGACATTCCACAGTCTCTTACTCTCTTATCATGGCATGTTGTGAGTCTTTGTGTTAATCATCATCAACTGCAAATAGAAGTTTCTCTGATGTGAGTTAGTAGATTCACTGATCTATAGATACAATGGTAAGTCATTAACAGTCAATTTAATACCATATCAATTTAACATAAGTATAATTATAGGTTCTCTTCTAGGGCCTATGAACTGCCTTGCTACAGGCTATTAGCCTACAAAGCAGTGCCAAGTAATGGGTTCCAATTTATGAAGTGGGCGTTAAATTCAACCAGAAAGTAGCTGGCTACCCTTAGGACTTTGTGCTACTTTTGTACCAGTGGACATGCCTGGTGACCATTCACTACAGTAACTTGCAGGCCATTCATTGCAGTAACTTGCAGAATTCACGGCTGAGTAAGTGTGATGATAATTTCCCCCTCTGGCACCATCCATAGCATCACCCAGCATTATGAAAACTAGCCGGTAGAGATGACTCTTCCAGGTCAGTATCAGCTTCATCTGTTTGTGTTCATCTGTTTATGTTACTCAAGTATGTGTTGTCTTCAGCAATACAGTCTTACCAAGAAGTTCGGGAAGGTTTTAAAGAGGAATGGCAGGAACCTATAATGTTTGGAGATCTATGAAATCTCACTGGCAGCAACCCCAAAAGAGGCAATCCAGTACCGCCCTTAGATTTTTTTTTTTATTTGTTAGTCTGTTGTATCTAAATGAAGCATTGTCACCTAGTTATAGGGTAAATCTTTTACGTATATATCTTTCTATGTACACACACACACACACACACACACACACACACACACACTTCTATAGTATAATATTTATGTATGATTTTTTTGTTTGTTTCTTTTCCGAGCCAGGGTTTTTCTGTGTGGGTGTTCTCTAGCACTGCCCCAGCTAGCTTATCCAGTGTCCCAGCTGCCAAGAGGCAGGGTCATCTGGGCCTGGGACATCAAAACAGACCCCAGCTGCCATAAGGCCACGGACCCAGCAGCATGGGCCTGATGTCCCTATGGCCTCAAATTGACAGTGCAGGTGTATCAGATCAGCACCGTGTCCCCCTCTGAGGCAGCATGGTCCTCAGATATCTGCATGGTTTCTGGTGGCAGTCCAGACCATGGACATCTCCTTAGCCTTTAGTGGTAATTCGGGCCACAGACATCGACACAGACCCCAGCTGCAGCAGGACCACATGGTCTTTGGTGGTAGCTCAGGCCAGGACCTCACCAGGGCCTCCTCAGATGTGCCAGTTTCCCACTACTGTCAAGTCTCCTGTTCTACCTTTCTTCACAGTGTATGAACCCCTCAACTTCTCTTTCTCTTCCATTTCACTGCCACATACTCCATCTTTCCCATCTCTCCATCACACATTCACTCATCAAGGTGACACTGGTGGAGGAGCTTGGGTATCTTTCTTCTGGCTGCAGCAGACCCTCTACAAAAAGACCTCTTTTTTTTTTTGGTTTTCTTTTTTTGTCTATTTTTTATTGGCTATTTTGTTTATTTACATTTCAAATGTTGCCCCTCTTCCCAGTTTCCCCTCCACAGACCCCCTATCCCATTATCCTGGCTCTATGAGGTTGCTCTCCTACCCACCCACCCACTCCCTCCTCACTGCCTTAGCATCCCCTACGCTGGAGGGGGGATGCTGATGGAGCCTTCACAGAACCAAGGGCCTCCCCTCCCATTGATGCCAGATAAGGTAATCCTCTATAGTTATTGTTTTCCATAGCTCGTGCTTTACCCTGCCCACTCCAGTTTAACCCTTCCCATTTTGTTAATCCCTTTGATATTTTAGGCCTCTGTGTCCTGTCTTCCTTCCTTTGAAAGCCACAGTACTTTAAATATTCCTAGGCCTCTGTGGGTATTTTAAATGAAAAACATATGTCTGGAGATTCATAACTAACACGCACAAATTAGAGAAAACAACAAAATGCAATGTCTATCCCCTTGTGTCTGGTTGCCTCTCTAGAATTATTATTTGCTATATCCAGCTTTAACCATTCACCTGTGAGATTCATAGTTTTATTTTTTGAGTGCTAAATCATATCTATTGTAGAAAGGCACCACATTTTCATCCATTCATACACTGATGGACGTCTGAGTTGTTTCCATTTTCTGGTGGTTGTGAATAGAGAAGCAGCGAATATGGATGAGGAGGTGTCTCTGTAATAGGATAGAGAGCTCACGAGCATAACTGGATTATATGGTAGGTCCATAGTTTATGAAGGAACCTCAAAAATGATTTCCAGCTGGCACTGGTTTCCTGGCTGTACCAGTTGGCACTTCCACCAGCAGTGAATACATACTCCCCTTTCCCCTTTCCCCACACTCAGACCAGAATCTGTTGGCTTTTTTTTTTATCTTATCCAATTTGAACAGGGCAAGGTGAAATCTAAAAGTAGTTTTAATTTGCATTTCTCTAATGGCTAAAGATGTTGGATATCATTTATTTATATTTTATTTTGAGGACTCTCTGTTTAGTTTTATGCCTCAATATTTAATTGAATTGCTTGTTTTTTGATGTTTAGAGTTAAATTCTTTGTATGTTCTACATAACCCTATGTCAGATGTACAGTTGGTAAAGATTTTTTCCCATTCACTAGTCTGCCTCTTTTCTGTAATGACAGTGTCCTATCTAGTACAAAAGCTTTCTAATGTCATGAGTTGTAATGGATTATTGTTGGTCTTGATGCCTATACTGCCTGGGTCTCATAGAAAGTCTTTTTTTTTTTTTGTATCAATGAGTTTAAGTTTATTCTCTAGTATTTTTTCTTTATTTTTCTTTTTTCTTTTTGATAAGATTCAGGGTATTATGTCTTATGTTGAAGGTCTTGATCCATTTGGGATAGAATTTTATGCAGGGCGAGAGAAAAGAATGTGGTTTCATTCTACCATATGTAGCAATCCAGTTTGACCAACACCATTTGTTGAAGTTTTTCCTCAAATGTGTATTGTAAAGTTATTATATATAATCTGATTTCCTGTATTCATTGTAGCCGACATGTGGAATCAAATGCTTATTGATGTTTAGATGAATAAAGAAGTTTTAGTTCTTTGCACTTTAGTGCAAAAAGGGTGAAATCCTGTTATTAGCAACAACATGGGGGAACCTAAAAACTACTGCATTAAGTGAAACAAGCCAGATACATAAAAAACAAACATCTTGGGACCTCACTTGGAAAAGAAAATTGTGGTCTGCAAGGCTAAGGTGGTGGGGTAGGAAACAGAAAGAGAGAGAGAGAGAAAAAAAAGAGAGAGATGGCCTACCCCCATTCTCTCTTCCTCCTGCTTTTTCTCTTTCAGACAGGGCTGGCTTCCAGAACTATGTAGTTGAGGAAGGCCTTGAATCCTGATTCCTTGTCGTCTCTGTCTCCCAAGTGCTGGGTCTGCAGATGTGTGCCACCACATCCAACATTACCCTATTATAGTCTAGAAGTTGAATATTATTTCTATTCCTTTGTCCTTTATCCTGAAAGCTTTATGACATTCTGGATATAGCAATGTCTAATTCTAATCTGCAATCTATGTTCATTTAACATAATTCAATGAATTTGAAATACTTCCATTATGTTCAATCACCTTTAGATTCACATGCAGTTATGTTGGCAACTTTGAACTACTCCCATCCTCCAACTCCCAGGACCTTTTCTGGAAGTCTCTGAGCAGACTCTCACTCATTTAAAAATTCTATAAGGATGGAATTTCATGTTTAAAATGTTAACTGGTCCAGCCCTGTTATAGTTAATGAGTTCTTAAATGAGGCATGACTGTTTCATAGTTCTCCAAGAAAGAAGGTTGGCAGCTTGCTAAGGGCCATCTCCTTTTACAGGAATGAAGGTTGCCAGGTTGTAGGAACAGAGATGCATACATAATGAGCTATACACAACTGATACCTAAAACAGAACAAAACACAAAACCAGACTTAGGCTGTCAAATGTGTAGCTTCCCTAAAATATCAACCAACACACAAGACTAGAATTATCTTATTTCCTCATAAAAATATTGTTTGGTTTTCCTGTTTCCACATCAGATTAAGGCCTACACTCTTTTTAAATCCATACTGTGAGTGAAGAAGGAAGAAACAAGGACATTTCTGAACATTTCTATTCAGAGCTGTCTCAATGAAGTTGGAAAGAATGTATGAGATGTATGTTGAATTAGTTTGAAAGTATATTATTCTCATAATTATCACAGTGGAAAGTCATTAAAAACATATTAGTGTTTTGATGTAGGGGTGGAGTGGCCTGTGGGAGCTGTTGCTTGATGAAATTAAATCTCAATTAAATTGTGTTGTAAATATGACCTGAAAGAAGAGAATCTTTTGCCATTCATATTGAATTTAGTTCAATAAAGCAGAGCTAGTTTTTGTAGTGTGACTGAATATATTAAACACATTTGCCCTGTTAGCCTAACTTTTACCTGTCCTTGAAGCTGTGTAATAACGTGCTCACGCATTTCTTAACATCTTGGTGTGGAAGGTAGGCACCTTTATTTTACACGCCACCTTACTGCATTTTCTGGTTCCATGGGAGCACCAAGGGCTACAGATAGCATAACTATGGTTTATATTATAATTTTCTGACACACTCTATCCTGGTTGGGATGTTATATGAGATTCTGAGTTCATATGGTATGGAGAAAATTTATACCTCCAAAGACATGACTCAACTGTGACTCACTGAAGTGTTAGTCTCAAATGGAAGAATTCTAGCAGCACTCTCTGCCAGTCTAATCCATTACAGTCTCTAAACTTCAACATCTTCTGCTCTACTATTATTTTGCCCACATACTAAAGATAGACTAGTGATGACCAGAGACACAGCATGATTCATCCAGGGTTATAGGCCTAATGACTACCATGCTTAAACATGTTTCCCAAATTTGAAAAACAAGTAAAGATTTCAGATTGTATCTCAATGTAAACAAGTTCTGCATAGGTGGCACCTTTCTATGGCAATCTGTCTCATTACCTTATTGATCTCCATGCTTCTATGAGGATGAGAGCCACAGGCTCCTGACGGCTACCTTCACAGTGGGTGGATGGCAAAGTAACCTTCACTGCACTCTCTCTTTATCTTTAAGAATTGATCAGTGATATAGGAATGTGACAGGTCCAGCAGACCAAAACTTGACAGAGATTGAAAGCATCTATCAAGGGCCTCAGCCTCCTGTTTTGGTAGCTAGGCCTCCCACCAGATTCTACTTGTTAATTGGCTCCTATGCAGGCAGCTATTTCAGCAACAGTTCTGTGAGTCTTCTGTGGCACATCTTGATTTAAAGAGAAATGTTGAGAAGTACTTCTCAGCCACTCAACGCTTCTGCTTGCTCAAGTTTAGCTGATTGGATGAAGAAGAAAGTAGTTTTTAAAACTGTTGTGTGAGCAGAAAGGTATTATTCTGTCTCCTCAAACGTAGGGACTAATAACTGAGAGACAGTTGGTACAGTGTCTAATTTCTGCCTAAAGAGATGCTTTCCTGAATGTCAGATGGAATTGAAAAAGAAATTTGTGGAAAAATTGCCACCATGACCTTAAGCAGGCAGTCTTTGAGCTGATAAGGTAATGAGGAATGGGGTGTTTTTAAAATAGACTGAACATGTTAACGACTCAACCAGCAGTCAGCCAAAAGGACATAAAAAGGTTTCAACTCTGGAATGGAGGATTTTGCCAAGGAGATTTCAATGTCAAAGACTGTATGAGAAGCTAAAAATAGGGTGCTCACGTGCGTCATAGGGCCGTGGGTGGAGATGTACACACAGTCAAGTGATGCCATTTCCACTTCTGGCAAAATCCGAAGAAAAAATCGACTAGAAAACATTTAGTCATATTTCATTTGAATTATACTTATAAATACTGAATTGCAGACCTGTCAAAATAAGCCCCACCAGCACTTCCTTGCAGAGGTGCCAGATAGACAAAGGCTACGTACAGCACACAGCATAGAGCTTGCAAGAACATCATTTTGGAAAGCCAAGATGCTGAACCCTTAGTAGAAGAGGATTCTGAGAGTAAGAATGGGTAGAAATGTCCCTGAGGTATGTGGAATGAGCTCAGATTGGCTTGAATGTTGATATGGCAAGGGAAGAACCTTTATACGGCCCAAAGAGCTATGAGTTCAAGGTATCCTCTCTCTCTCTCTCTCTCTCTCTCTCTCTCTCTCTCTCTCTCTCTCTCTCTCTCTTTGTCTCTCAAGTTCAAGGTCAGGGTCTATCACTATTTGGTGTGATCTTTCTGGTAGATGAGAATGTGCCTGCATGGTGTCTTTGTTTTTGAGGGAACTGTACTGTCCTTTTCACAAATCACAATGCTTGGGAGCTTGATCCTGCCAACATCTTCTCCTGCATATGGAGATCTGACAGTGAATTTCTTGGCATTTTAGGGGCAAATATCACATCTACACCCACTAAACTTCCAATATAAAACCAGTGGAAAGAAGTATAACCTTTGTTAAGTTTCGTATTTACTTCCAAAATTGTAATTAGATGACTCAGAGATAGCCTTCCAATATCTTCCTGTTTCCCTGTGTCAACAGTTCCTAAAGACACAGGGCCACTGCTGGTGCAGGTGCTGGGCTATGGGAAGAAAGGCTAGGAGACATTAGAAAGAGAAAAGTATCTTTCCAAGCTGACACAAATCGGTGTTGAGAACATGTTGGCTAATGCATGAATTTCAGGTGGCATGCCCTCATAGGAAGTTTGCCTCATACATCTGCTAGGTGATACAGGAGTTGGGAGGAGCAACTGGCTCGGGATTCATGCACATACACTAACTGGTGGTGAAGATCCAGGAGAGCTGACTGAGCTCAGCCTAGCTCTATTGCCTCAGGGTTTAGATGAATTCTGGCTTGGAGAGAATCTGCATCTCATGCCTCTCGCTTCTCTCTCGGTATGTCATTCTGGAATCCTGTGATCTTTGCATCCTAAAAAAAAAGTCAGAATAAAGAAATAAAGGAAAATCATTTACCCTGATCAAAAGAGAGCATAGATGTTAAGAGATCAGAGTTTTAAAAAGGTCATTAAAGATCAGGTGCTGTTCGGCTAGAACAACTGGACCTCTCCCTCCGCCACTTGCCATTACAGCCTGGTGGACAGTGACATCATCTATAAAGAAGTACATCCTGCCCTATCTCTTCTTTCCCCAAGCAGAAGAGGAAGTATGTGGATATTCACAATTCTCCCTTTGTAAAAGCAGGGTCTGAACTTCAGCCACTTCCATTAAGCAAAACTTTAAACCATCCTATTACTCTCTCTGCAATGAGTTTCTCCTTACTCCATATGAGTTTACTTCATACCTGATGAGAACAGACAAAAAGCAGCAGAATGACAGTGGTTGTCAGGGGATTGAATTTCAGTTCTGCTACTAACAATCAGCATGACATCAAGACTGTCACTCAGTCTTGTGAGCCTTACTGTGTAAAAATTAACCTATGAAGTAGTGAAAATGTCCCCTATCACATTCCCAGGAGGTTTATAGTGAGGCTGTTCATGTGGGGAAGCTTCCATCAGACTCAAGGTTTTCCACATGTGCAGCACTGCCATGGCCTGAGCATGGATTTGAATTCATCAGCCTAGTGGGGACTTCCTAACCTTTAAGCACCTTATCGTGACATGAGTTCTGTAGCCCACTGTTGAGCTTTGGGAAGAAAATGAGAATCAGGGTCTAGATATGAACACTACTGGTGTGTCTGGCACCATCAAGAACACAACTTACTTGCAGGGGGAGCAGATGGAGCTGCTGAAGATGCAGTAGATAAGGGGGTTAATAGCACTGTTCAATGCAGGCAGGTTCTGGATAATCACAGAGGCATAGAAACGTTCCTTGGTGTCTGGAAGGAGGTTGAAGTTGTCTAACATGTCGAAGAGGAAGTATGGGCTCCAGCAGCAGATGAAAGCTAGGAAGAAGAAAGCCATTAGCACCATTATGGCCTTACCAGAAGCATCGCTTCTTAGTTAGCCACAACTGAAATTTTAACTGTGATGTTCTTTGATCCTAGATATCTCTCTGATATATTTTCCTTGGGTTTGCTATTATAAACAGATATGTGTGTTAACATGACTGACATATCTGTTTAAACATGTGTATCAGTATGCATGTATCCTGGAGACAACATTCCGAAGCTGAGATTTTCTAGATCCTCAGTATCTATAAAGGGATATCTGACTTCTTCCACTGGTATGGAACTGTTGTAGAAAGTCTGAGATTTGGTAGGCATGGCCAGGGCCTTCCACTTATCACAGTGCTGAAGGAAAATGAGCAAGACCCTTTAGGGATCTCTGAAGCAAACAGAACAGTATGAAATTTGACCAGACATTGACCACTAGTTCTAGGAAATACAGCAGGTTAAAGTGATCTTAAAATTTTAAAGCATGGACCATAATAAGATCATTATGATCTCAAGGTGTTTTTCTATGTTTAAATTAACCTCTCCAGAAAACTCCCACCCAACACTTTTGTCCAAATCAATTGGATGTAAGTCCAAAGCATCAAGGGGCAGAAGTGGGCTATGAAAATCTCAATTGTGATGGTTAAGTTATGTGACATCTTTACAGGTCTCCAGGTTGCCCAGATATTTGGTTTAATATTATTCTAGTAATGTCTCTGAGTATGTTTCTGAATAAGATTAATCTCTGTGTTAGTAGAGTACATGAAGCAGATTGCCTTCCACTGGTGAATGAGCCTCATTTACTCTATTGAAGGCATAAATATAACAATAAGAACCGGTGAGAATTCACTCTCGTTCATTGATCAAGTCTCTTTGAACTGGAACAATGGCCCACACTTGGAGTTAAACAGAAACCTACAGAGTCAATTTTGTTCTCAAGTCTTTAGATTCAGATCTGGACTTATGTTTACACTAGTGGCTATCTTGTATTTCCTACCCAACCACGGAGCTTGAGTTTTCTTGGCCTTCATGATCCCATGAAGTGATTTCTTATAGAAAACTAATCTGTTAATCTGTTCATCTGTCTGTCCATCTGTCTGTCCATGTGTCCACCTGTCTGTCCGTCCATCTGTTCATCTGTTCATCTGTCTGTCTGTCTGTCTGTCTGTCTGTCTGTCTGTCTGTCTGTCTGTCTCTGTCTGTGTTTCTATCTGTATCTATCTATCTATCTATCTATCTATCTATCTATCTATCTATCTAT
>NW_021604598.1:5129032-5137561 GCF_004785775.1 Grammomys surdaster | reverse complement strand
TATCTATCTATCTATCTATCTATCTATCTATCTATCTATCTATCTATCATCTATCTATCTATCTATCATCTATCTATCTATCTATCTATCTGCCATTAATCAATGATCTATTATTCTGCCATCTATCTTTCTGTCATCTAGGTTGCTGTCACCTATTTATCTGCCATTTCTCTGGACAATACAGGCAAATACAGAATCACATAGTCTTAAAATCCTGTACACAAACCTGTTACCCTTCTCTCTTGTCACATCATTGCAACTTTATCTCCCTAACCTTTTCTTACCCTCAGAGTTTGTCCCAGAGTGAAGTTCAGCATGCATGGACATCTACATGCAGCAGCAACTGTCTTCCATTCTCATTTATAGGGATTCTGGAATTTCATTCAGGATTTAAAAATCAGAGATTTCTAAATCATGATTTTCCCCCAATATAAGTGGTGTTTATATCTTAGATGTGAATCATTTAAAAACTAAGATCATTATCTTTCTGCACTCTGAGTGGTTAATCCCATAGTTGGAATAGTTCTGGTGCACCAAGGTGCAACACTACCCCTCCCTGTCTCTATCTTTATGTCTATATCTTTTTCTTTCTATCATCTCTGTCTCTATCTGTGCCTGTCTGTCTGTCTGTCTGTCTGTCTGTCTGTCTGTCTTTCTGTCTCTTTGTCTCTGTGTGTGTGTGTGTTTCAGGAATGTCAGTCCTCTTACATTCTAGAGGCAGCAATTAAGCCAGCCAACACTGTCTCATGTTTTATATACATTTTGAGCGGTCAACTTAGCAATTATTCATGAGAATATCCTGATTATAATTTCCCTAGTTTAGAATGCTAACTGTTTTTAAAGGTATACTTGAATATTTATAATAAAAATTAAAGCTTTCAGAAATACAATTATGTTGTAGACAAAGAGATGAATTTGTTTAGTTTGAAATTTTCCAAGGTTTGTTTGCTGACTCAGAAATTCAGGTTAGTGACAGTAAAACAGCTTACATTTGTGTATTTCCTTGAAAACATCTGTATTGGATGTCACTTTTAGCTGTATAGGCATAGGCATCTGATTTCTTTATTTCTTTTCTAGTGTAGTTGTGCCTATATCATTATATATAAATTTGATATTGGTTTTATAAATTCTTTTAAATTTACTCTTACTTTAGCCAATTAAAATAGAGCAGCATGTTAACTTTAAGAAATATAACAGATACTTATTATTTCAGGATGGTAAAGGGGCATTATAAAAATACTTGTTATAGATAGGACATTCTGACACTATGGTGACCTGCTTGTGGGCACCCATTTGTACACTGAGCAGAATTTACATGGCTGTGAATATAATTTCTGATTGTACAGGGATACAGCAGCTTGAAAATGCATGTTTATGCATTCATTTCCTCTCTCATCTTCCAGACAATGTGCATCTATGATTCTGGTGTAAAGGCAAGGAATCTCTCATGTCCTCCAGAAGCCTCTGAAAGAATTTTTAGAGCCCTGGTGAGTTGTGAATGCCTCTGCAGCTCTTTTTGTGGTGTTGCTGTGTCCCTATGCACTGATGGCTGAGTCATGCATGCTGTGTATGGTCTATTTGACAGTTTGTATTTTAGGAAGGGGGGATGGTAATTTGACATACGGCTAATTTCTTGTTGGAGCTTCTTAATGCTTCTAAGAAAGCAGAGATGGGATATATCAGCTAAATTAAAGTGAAATGGCATTAATTCCCTTTGTATGTCCACATTCATTTGTTCATATTAATGTTGAGTCAAATCATAACTCAGTAGTGTATATGTTTCCCAACTTTGGACTTTGGTGGTAACATGTATAACTCAAGAGCGAGGCATGGCTTTCATGGATTTATGATTGTGTCATGAGAGGTAGACTTATAAAGAAATTGTGTGTGATTTTATAGAAAGTCTGAATATATACCTGTATGTTAATTTACATCTTTAAAAACTATATCTATGAATGTGTTTCATATCAGATACAAATAAAAACCAGCAAGAATCACCAACATGGGATGAAACTAGAGTGATTTTTTTTTTAAAGAAATGTGCCAGGGAAGCTGGAGGAGGTGTCATTGTTGGGGAACAAAACAGTGGAAGTAGGCCATGAATTTGTCTGAACATTTTTGACAGACAGGAGTGCAAACTAATTTCATGGATCCTAAATGTAGAAAGAAAGGACTGAAGTCAGGTAGGATGAGGTACTGTGGTGGTCTGAATATGATTGGCCCATGGGAAGTAGCACTATTTAAGAGGTGTGGCCTTATAGGAGGAGGTGTGGCCTTGCTAGAAGTGCGTCACTGTGGAGCTGGGACTTTGAAGTCTTGTACATATGCTGAAGTCTGTCCAGTGTGGATCAAGATATAGAATTTTCAGCTCTTCCAGCACCATGTCTGCCTGCAAGCTGCCCTGCTTTCTGCCATGAAAATAATAGATGGAATCTATGAAACTGTAAGCTAACTTCAAGTAGTTTTCCTTTGTAAGGTCATGGTGTCTCTTCACAGAAATAGAACACTAACTAAGACAAGGATATAAGCCGTGGCCATAAGGGAAACATTATTGACTCTGAAATTAAATATCCAGAAGAAAAACAATGCACACCTACTTCTTTTTTGGGGGGTAAGACAATGTCTTAATGAAACAACTGAGTGGAGGATGATTTGTATATAAGCTCTGGGTAGTTGGTTCCTAATCAGATTTTCTCCAAGTGATTCCAGCCCGTGAATTTGGTGGGCAACTTGATTCACAAAGAAAAGGGTTAGGAGCTCATTACTGGCTTTTGCAGCTGCCAGACACACTGGTGAATCCCATATCTTTCTTGCTAATGAAAGATAAATGTGCTTGTAACACATTGCTTCCTTTCATAGCCTGTCCAGAACCAGCTTGTTTATAGAAAGTTTATGAAATTTTGTAACATGAGGAGGAACATTGCTTACCAAGGATTATGACGATGCTATACTTGATGGCCTTGATTTTTGCTTTTGAGATGAGCCCTCGGTTGTAGCTGCAGCATAGCTTGCCATCTGTAGACAGAGAAGTGATGGTGAAGTGGACAAGATGGTTTCTCTTGAGATGAATACTGAAGGCTAGACTTGCAAATCTGCTTATGTCTTGCTCTTCTGGGGTAGTCTTAGACTGAGAAGGCTCAGTGGTGGCTGATAAGAGCTGCTCAATCTGGAACCTAATGCTAATGCTCAGACTCTCTAAGAAGGTAAGGTCAGACTACCTAAATCATCCATAGCTGAAGTTAGACCTCAAGCAGGCTACAAGGGGTGGATGCTGCTTGTTGAGAGCTGCCCTCAGGTCTGAGCTGTGCTGAGAAACCCATGAATTCACTTCAGCTACCCCCTAGAATGGCTACTCCAGATCAACTCACAGATCTCATCCTGAAACTTTGTAAAAGTCCAAGCCACTAGAAAGAACCACAACTGAGCCTGCACGTCTTTAATCATTTGCAACTGTCATCTCAAGGCAAGATATTCAAGGGATGAATATGAGAGTCTGTGGAGAGGGACGTTGTCATAATTGAAGTCTGTGTATTGAAGGATTAACAAATGCTTGTTGAATAAATCAACAAATACTTCTTACAGTTGAGATATAGTGATTAAATAATAAGGTTGATTAAGATTTGCAAAAATGTGCAATGCATCTTTATGAAATGAGTAATGAGGAGATAGGGAGATGGGAAATTGGCTATAGGATCACTTGCCTGAAGTAATTTTTACTTTCAGCTCTTCTCATCTCATAGGACATAAACCCTTTGTACACATTTATCAAATAAGCACGGCCAAGGTACTAGCCCCCACTCTTTACTAGGTGCCATGGAGCTAGCCCCAGGAAGCACAACTAGAGAGATTGCTCAGTAAAGAGATGACCTTTCACCAGAGAAGCCAACTGCAGACCCCAGCTTTCCTCATTAATTTGAGCTTGGAATTTATTTTAATCCTGGTAGAAACTGGCTAGCAGTTTACCTGTGTTCTAATCTCTCATTTACAGTACCATCTAGCCTAGTCTACCAAACAAAGCATATCTGACAGTCGATGCAGACAGAATAAAAATGCTCAGGTAGAGTTCCTTTTCTTGTTTTCCAGATACTTCCCTTTAAGCAAGAAATGTGACACTCTCCACAAGGTTGGATGAGACATAACATAGCCAGGGACAGAGGAGAGAGCCATTTCTTGCCCAATCTGTCCCAGTAGTTATGCTGGGAAGCTGTGAGAGAGGTACAGAGATCATCATGTAAGCTCTAAATGAGGTCAGATGAATTCCAAAAGTAAAGAGGCAAGTGTGGATGTCTGACTGGGTAAGCCAGAAGCTGTAGCATGGAGCAAGAGCGAGAAGGATGTGCTTGCTTGATGCATAGTGACTCACCTTGTTTTGAAGTTGCCTAGGGTTGTCTGACATTTGGGGTGGAGGGAACCACTGAGGACAAATTAGGAAGACCTCAGATGTTCTTGTGAGGGCTCTAGGGTTCTCCAGACAGCAGCTCGCTGAATGCTTCTAAGGCTTTTTAAAATGTGGCTACTTCTTCATCAGAGGGGACAAGCTACTACTAATGAATGGGATTTGTAGGTACAGAGAACTACATACTAGCTATAATTTTTCTTACTTCTTCATGTCACAGTCTTTGTATTATTCTGCTCAGTTTTCAGTATCAATGAACTTAACAGTGTAAGAGGATACGTATTCCAGAATCCTTCCACACTCATGGTATCGTGAATTGCCTTGCAAGGGCTTTGGAAAATTCTGAATATATTTCAGGTTACCATAAGTATTAGTGTGTAAGGGTGAGAATGTTCTAGTAGAAGGAGGCCAGAGCGTCCTTTTAGACATTCTCTAAGACTCAGAGTAGTGTGTTCCCATGAAGAATGAACAGTTTACATTTCTGTAGTTTTTAAGGGTAAAGACCCTCATTTCCAGGGTGGTATCATGGGATGGGTACAGACTTCAGGCACAGACCTGAACACACTCTTCACCTCCACTAATGACTAGATGTTTGGGATACTTGCCTAAAGTTCCTAGGCTTGGTTTCCTAGTTTGTAAAATAAAGTGTAGCTTATTGGGTTACTGGGAAGAGAAAATAAAAATGTATTCCAGGTGTGAAGACCTGTGCTGACATGTCAGTCACCTTGATACTTGGAATGAATTAAGTTTCAACAGTGTTTGGGGATGAATGCGAGCTGTTTTTATAGAAGAAAATTGGTCGCTCACTACCCTAGATAGTCTGTTATACAATGGTGTTGCCATAGACAGCAGGAAATTATCAGGGCGAGATTATCTCCACAGGGGTAAAGAAAGATGATAGCAGATCAAATTATGTCCTTTCGAAGTGTCCCCACACACTGGCCCAAGGTAACAGCTGGTCCCTAAACAGTGTGGCTTTGAAAACTTAATTTGTCTTTTAGAAAAGTTTGTGAGAATGACATTTGTGCTCTGAAATCATTTAAAATGGAAAAATCTCAACACTTTCCACAGGGTGACTAGATGACAATATCATCAACTCTCTGCCCTTTGGATCTCCCAATGAGATCAGTGAAAATCATCTTTAATGTGACCACTTCAGGAAAGGCAAAGCCTCCAGCTCCAAAGACAGTTCTTCAAAGAGAGCTGAGTTACAGAATGCAGGTAATTCTCCTTTATTGGGAGATAAAAGGATTATTTCTACTCAGGACTTGGCACTGAGCTGTACTGAAAGCAGAGAAATTCAGCTGTCACTGGATGAATGGCTTGGGACACTGGGAGGTAGCAGGCTCATTAGATCTGAGGCTAGAAAAAGCATGCTTGCTAATACTGCTTTAGATCCAGGGTGTAACTATAGTGGGGTCATGCCAGAGGATCAGCTTCAGGTTTTCACCTTCCCAGGGATTCAGACTCCCTTAAGACTTGCTGGGATCTCATTATTACTTATCTCTGTGCTTATATAATTATATAATTATTATTGTGAAGAACAGAACTGGAACAGAATAAATTGTGTAGAAGTGAGGGGACATCTTTGTGGAGTTACTTTTCTCAGTCCACCTTTACATGGACTCCAGGGGTTTGACTCAGGCTTGAGCAGAAAGGATCTTTATACCCTGAGCGATATCACTGGCCCTGAGTCCCACTCTCCATGTAGACCAAGCACTTGCATCTGGGCACTGGTTCTCTAGAAATTTAAATCAAGGTGAACTGCCTTCTTGTCCAATAGGCAGATTCCCCTCAAAGATTTGGAATATGCTCAAGTGCTTTGTTCTGAAACAAGAAATTCTATCTTGAAACATTTTAAAACAAGTGTTTCATGTATTGAAACTCTACAAACTTCAGGTTTATTTTTTTGAAATGAATATTTTGGAATTTTGGAGACTGATTAATTAGTTTTGAAAAATAAGAAACTTTTATCGACAAATATAACCTAGTTGCTCCTGGAGCTTATCATTTAAATGCTTTTGTCACATTAGCTATCCTTTGTTAAAATATGGGTTGGATCATTTCCTTCTCAGGACCCTTCTGATGCTATTTTTTCTCGTAAACCAAACTGTACATCTCAGAATGTCCCTATATCTTCCCAGGCCACTGATTTCCCCTGGTACCATGTTGTCCTGACCAGGTCTGGATCCTTGCTACTGGTCTGGGTAGCCTATGCAATTCTACCTTGCCCTCTACCGCCAGCCTCTACTCATATGGAGAGGTTAAGGCATGGGCACCATCTGGGCAACATTCATGACCTCTTTGAAAGCATGCCGATGAGCTCTCTGAAGATGTTTGTGCCCTTTTGCAGCAGTCCTGTTCTCTGCCTCAAGACTCGTCGTCTACATTCAGTCCCAGGGTTGCAGGTGAGCCAACATCACTGCCGGTCCCTGGGTACCTGCCTGTGGGGTGGTGGGCTATGAGAGGCAGCTGGGTACCTGGTCGAGTGCAGGCCTCAAACCCTGGAGACCCTAAAGGGACAGTAGGTGTTCAGCCTTTCTCCTGGGCCCTGGTTTCTTTCACTTAGCTTCAGCCCTCCACAGCCCCTCCCAAAAAGAGGTTTGTGGGCATTGATCACATAGCATAGGTAGAGGGCATGACTACAGGCCACAGAGCCTCAATCCATCTCCATTTTCATGAGATACCTAAAGGCCAGAGGGTGTAGCCAATTAAGCATTCCTTCCCAGACTCTTCTCCTACTTGCAAAAGGTATTTAACCTCAGGCTTCCCTGAGAACATGGGGTACAGCTTCATCCATTTTCTGCCATGACAATAAAGATGTTAAGACCCAGACTACCTCTCGTCATTGAAGGCCCACCATGGAGAAGGCCTTCAACTACCTAGCCGCCGCCTAATCTCCCTCTGAGGACCTCTCTGTGTTCCAGCCACAGGGACTCAGCCATGAACCAGCTAAGCGAGTCGCCAAGAGTCTGTTTCTCCCCCTCCCCACTTCGGCTGAGGGTCTCAGCAGCACCTAAGAGCCCAAGGGCTTGAGACCAGTTGGTCTCTGGCTGCCTCCTGGCCTGGGGACCCTCAACCCAAGAGCTCTGCTGCCTCGGGGGTCTCAGACTGTGTTCTCTCCACACTAGAGCAAAGTCATGTAGCATCTCACAGCCTGGTGTCCACCAAGCAAGGTGTTGAGTGAACTCAGTCAACTTCCAGCACTTCTGCCCTCACCCCCCGCCCCCAGGTTTGGCTCTAGCCCCTTCAGGCAGCAGACACGAGGGACCCACAACTCAACCAAACAGGACCCATGCACAACCCAAAACCTGCTCTCAACTTTTTGCTTCTTGGAATGGGAGCCATGGCGTTATCTTCCATGCTTTGCTGCCAGAAGGGCAGAGCTGACAAAGCTTCCAGGACTTTTAGCATCTTGAGCTTCACAGCCAGCATTTTCTCATGACCATAAGTAAGAAGTGGGGTTATTTGAGAATGTTCCAGATGACTCCAAACTTACCTAACCCTTTGACCTTAAATCCCTGGGAGAACTTCCTGTTCATTTCTTGTCTTGGGGTGCACCTACTCACCCCGTCAGCTTACTTTCTTGCCTGAACCTTCAAGATGAAAGCATTTTGAGGCTTTTTCTCAGGAGGATGTTATATCAGCACTGACAGGAGGCAACACAGGGTCTGAGGAAGTGTCAACAAACTCACTGGTTAGATGTTTTTGTACTGCATACTTCAGTTTAGGCAAAAATTCCAATTCCAAGGGATGCCTTCTTTTGACTTTCATGGGTACCAGGAACACTTTTAGTGATAGATGTGTAAAATAAAAAAACCATATTTGAAAGAAATCCTTGTTTTGTTAAGGCTACTTATGTTTTAGAGTTCATATAGGTGCTAGAGTTTCCTTCCACTAACTGAAGCAGGCACTGTGCAGGGAGGCAGCCTTGGGGTACTGGTGATGCATTTGCTGCATGTGCCACAGATGGTGCCTGGTAAAATGATCTATGTGCACACTCTGTGAGATGGCAGGGGATGAGGTTACTTAACTGAATGTTAATGATGTATTAGCATTGGTTGTTATTGCATTGATTATTGACAGGGGATGAGGTTACTTAACTGAATGTTAATGATGTATTAGCATTGGTT
>NW_021604598.1:5112892-5124032 GCF_004785775.1 Grammomys surdaster | reverse complement strand
AGGGAAGGGAAGGGAAGGGAAGGGAAGGGAAGGGAAGGGAAGGGAAGGGAAGGGAAGGGAAGGGAAGGGAAGGGAAGGGGGGAATTAAATCTGAGGAGGTTGGATCTGGCCATGACTGCCAGCATGTGGGACAGAGCAGAAGCAAATAGATCAGCAGCCTGATGCAAGTGTGAGGAATGTCACTGTCAAGCAAAGTGAAATCATGAGATTTGTTTGCATACCAGTCCTTAGAAATATCAGATCATTTTGAAAGCAACTCGGTAGGTGGACAATTACATCTACTTGAGAGTTAAACAGACACCTGATTACTGCTGGGGTTGTGAGTCTGGCTTGCTGTTTGAATAAGCAACTGTTTGTTGTTTGCTTACTTCTAAATTGTGATTGCTTTTTAAAAATTGCTCTCTAGGAGTTCCTCTTGTGCTCGGCACACTTGCCTTCTTCTGGGCACACTAGATTCCAAATAGTTTCTCCTAGAGTGTTTAGACTGTTTTTTAAAATGCTAACTGAGCCAAACCAATACACTTCCATTTGCTTTATAACGTATCATGCATCCTGACTTAAAAGTGTTGTAAAGATATTATGTTACTTTTGTTTAAAGACTAAAGAACTACTTTTACAAGTAAGACTCTAATTTCCTTGGAGTTATGCTTTGACTATGGATGGAAGTAAAGTTTTATTTTTTTTCCCCATGATTTTCTGATATATTTCAAGTCCTTATATACATGTAGATCTGAGGCACAAAATATTTTCTGTGGTTATCTATTTTATGTCAAAGACACCCTAACAAGTCACATTTGAAACAGAAAAACTTCTCTAATTTGTTCTACTTTCCAAGGAATAATTTGAAAATTATTTTGAAAATAATTTCCAAATAATTTGAATTTCTCATGACTTGAATTGTTCTCATTTCATGTCTTAATAGAGGTCTTAAAAACATCTACCAGATTCAATAAAATGAGTTTTAATTTGCCTTTAATATGGAATCATATTAGTTTGTAGATCAGCTGGGTGCAAACCAACATGTTAATGATATGGAATCTTGCTAGCTACAAACTTTCACAAGTCTTTTACTCCTTTCTTTGTATTTTTTTTTGTGCATGTCTTTTTTATTAGACATGGTTCTGTATAGAAAAGCATTGTGTCTGTCCTCAGCTACAGAAAACACTGGTGCTGAGAACACTTAATGGGCTCATTGTAGAGCTTTCAAGCTACAAAGCAGAACTTTAACCTAGTTCCTAACTAGAAGGTTCTTTTTTTCTCTACCTCACTCTGTCTCATAGAATTTGAAATATGCAGTTTGACACAGTGTAGATCATATCATACCAGCAAAGTCACGATGGTGAGATTTAGTTCTCTCTAGAAATGCTATGGTTTGTCTGTTTCATGGCTTTCTCTCCTTAATCTCTTATACTCATGCCCACACTGTAAGGTGTACTTTCTCCTAGAATTCAAACACATGCAAGCTCGTGAGGTCTAATGTTTCAGTCTACGCCATCTGTTTGTGGCAAAGTCTCCGGTCGTTTATGAAGCTGTTCCTTTCAGCTTCTGGGTGGGAGAAAGTAAACAAGCTTGTCAACAAGAGGAAGGGCTGCACACTAAGGGCAACTTGGGCTTGGCAGGCAGTGTTTACAAAGTGAGCTTCTGTTCACACTAATCTTAGCCAATGTACCTTGCTGATGAGCAATAATCCTGGCATGCCAACACCGTTGGAGATCCCATTACTAGCCAACTCCTGAGCTGCCTGGCTGTTCTGAAACATGGGATGTCAAGGAAAGTCCATTGATGAATAAAATACTGACAGGATGTGAGACTTTGAGACTAGCAGCTGGCCTCATTCTGAAAGCAGGTCACAGATGGTGACAAGCTAAAAACAGGTGTCATGAAGACTCAAAATTATATTACGTGGTGAAAATTGACAGTAGCCACTTCTAATTTAGGAAAAGGCAATGCTGTGCATATTAGTGGGCACACATCTCTAAGTGGTTTTGTACTAATTCAGTACTGAAAGTTGGGGAAGTCCAATGTTGTGACTAGAAAATATAACAGAAGGGAGACATAAGGGGCACTTGAGAGAGAAAGTGCTTGCCAACAGTGATGGGGAGGCCTACCAGAGTTCACCTCAGACTTTGGCTGTGTGTGCCTTGCCTCCTTTCCTTAGGGATGAACGCATGGAAAATGAGGTAAGCTTCACCATAGCTCATAGAGTGAGAAGTGCAAGTGGAAGAAGAAGAGCTTGTTGGGGTTGAGGATGGGAAAGTGAGAGCTCAGGGGGATGGGCAGGGAGGAACATGACAGTCTTCTACAATGAGCAGAAATCACAAGACAGAGGACTGAATCTGGAAGAACAACAGGACCCAAGCTACCTCAACCAAACCAAACTCTCAACCTTCAAATATAGGAAAAATACTTTCGAGTTGGTTCTGAGTGGCTGTTCCAGGGAAATGCTGTGGATGGGCCCAGGGCTAAAGACCTTGAATTTGGACTTTTAATAAAAACAGGCTTTACTTTATTGATCTATTTTTTTCCAAATTGGAGCTGGTTTAAAAGTCATTTATAACTTCCCTTTCTATAATTTTCTTCCTCATGGGAGGTGGCCGGGCTTAAGGGGAAAAGCATGTGAGTTCTAATCAGTCAATTGTGTTTGAATCCTGTTCATGTCAGTATGTGCTACATATAGAAACAGCAAGATCGAGCCTGTTTTTTTTTTTTAATCTACAAAATGCCAGTTTAGAAATTGGGCAGGGAGTAGAAAGATGTCCTGTGGCTAACAGTAGAAGTCCCTTCTCTCCCCCTGCCCTGTCTGTGACACTGGAACAAGGCCTGAGATTTGTGCCCATTGCCTTATATTGCTTCTGGTTCACAGGTGCACACAGCATAACCACCTGCATTAAGATGGAAATGCCATGATTTACATTCCTCTCCACATTCTCTAGGAAAAGAGACAGAGATGCTCATGTCAAATAAGCCTGTGGATCCTCTAGGCCATTTCCTATCACATGGGAAAAGAAGCTTCTAGTGTGATAAGCCAAGCTCCATCTATGGAGATTTAGGGAGCCCAAGTCCAAACAGAGATTTAGAGGTAATCTAATGTAGTTACTCATTTGACTCAGTGGAGCCCAGGAAGGTTACATGACTTTGTAAGGTGGCATAGCTCCCAGTGATAGAGCCAGAGCAGAAGCCATCTTCTTCCAGAGTTTTGTATAGTAGTTTGTAGTCATTGTCTGAGTGCAGATGGCTTGTACGTGTGTGTGTGTGTGTGTTTTATAATGTATATGAGTTCAACTATGTGAATATTTGTAGATATTTTCATAACAGTGGGCCTGCCAGGTACACATGTGTGTTCATATGAAGGACTGGAGAAGTGTGAGACCTAAGCAGAGTGGTCTCATTCTACAGAACTGCCACATCATAACAAAACCAGAAATCTTTCTTCTTTCTGGCCCATTAGTTTGCTTTGTTTTCTCCAATGTAACCAAACTAGATACAGCTTCAAAAGCTGCTGCAAGGAACAGACAGTGCTTGCTTAGTCGGAGCAGCTCAAAATACACTCCTCCTTCTCCCACATATTTTTTCATCTTATTTTTTATTCAACTTTCTCAAGTCAATTTTGTCTTTCTACCATGTGAATTCTGCATGTTGGACTCAGGTCCACAGGTTGGGCAACAGTGGCCTTATACTTTGTCATCTCGCCAGCCCTCTCTCTCAGCTTTCGGGGAGGCCAAGTGGAAGACAGAGCCCTCTGGGCAGCATTTTGGGGATCTATTCTATTGTTGGGTCCTGCTATAATTAAGCAAGCTTGTGAATCCAGATACCCTTAGCTATTACTGCTAGAGGAGTAGTTCTGCAAGAGATAGCTTAGGAGAAAGCTGAGAAATTCAGAGCCTTACCCGAGCAGTTGGAAATCACCGTCTCATGGGCTTTGCTTTTAATCCAAATAGTTCGGATCACAAGGCCATAGATGACGCTGCAGACGGAACCACAGAGAGCATTACCATGGCTGAAAAGTCCCCAGTGTGAAGAATCAGAAGGCCTACCACCTCCATTTCTTGTTGAGAAAGGTCCGAGGAGAGAGATCTCAACCATCCCGACAACTATGCTTGATCGTACTGAAGGTGTCATAAGACTGAGTTCGTGGAGCTGCTAGTGTCTGAAACAAGCAGATGAATATCTAGAGGACTTAAATAATCCAGGTATTCAGAAATGCAGTGTAGGTTATAATTTAAACTCTGCTTTGGAGATAAGGATCATCTATTACATATGTGCCATTTGGTTTTTGTTAATTTCTCTCTCTCTCTCTCTCTCTCTCTCTCTCTCTCTCTCTCATTCTCTTTTTCTCTCAGTGTGTGTGTGTGTTTGTGTGTGTATGGGGCAAGTATATGGAAGCCTGTGGTTGATATCAGAAGTTGTCCCCCATATTTCTCTTCTACTTTTTCAATGAAGCTTGGTTTGTTTTTTTAGTCCCAGATAAAGACATAGTTTGGTTCACTGGTCATCTTGCTTTTAGAGTTCCCTGTCTCTGCCTTCCAAGTCTAGAATTACAAAGGAAACTTAAGGATTCTAGGAAAATATCCATTATGTAGCCCAGGCTGGCTTCAAGCTTATAGCCATCCTGAATACACTCTCTACAGGCTGGCTTCACAAGAATAGTCACCATACCTACTCACTATAGGACAGCTTCTGTACCCCTCCTTTGTATTCTTGCACTAGTGGGGTCCTATATCCTTGAGTTCATCAGGGATCTGTTACTTGCCTCAGCTAAGGTTATTGTTGTCCCTGAGGATACAATTAATGGAGTAACTACACATAACTGCATATTTCTCAAGGCAGGGCTGGCGTTAATTCCACAGCCCCAGGAAAATTAGTTCTGCAAAAATAACAGGGACCTTGGAATGACGCTTCCCCAGTTTTATGCCTAGTGACTTCTTACCCCTAGTTAGTCCCCAAACATGTTACCAAAACACAAACCCAGTTAGCTGTGCCCAGGCACCAACACATAGGCACTACAGATTGTAAATGTACACTGTTTCAATGCTGAGGTTTGTGATATCTTATTACATAGTAGTTAATAACCAACACCCAGAGTCTAAGTTGAGATTCTGTAACACAAACTTCTTAAAATTTTGGGTGTCAAATATGATCATATTTAAATAGCTGAGCACAGTGCTTGAGTATCAGTAGACTTAAGAGTGTAATTTTCCTTCTTGTTTCCTTTCCTGTAACGGCCTGTTCCACTGCTCTGCTCCGTGGGTCAGGGCCTAGCAAGAGAGAGAGTGGGGACGGAGACACGAAGAATGGAGACAAGACAAGGAGTCTGATCTGGAGATGAGGCAGAGTCTGCTCTGGAGATGAGACAGAGTCTGCTGAGTCTGCTCTGGAGACGGAGTCTGCCCTGTTCTCTCCTCAAGTATCTCCTTTTATATCTCTCCTCAAGTCTCTCCTTGAGTCTCGCTCGCCTTTAATCTCGCCTCGAGTCTCTCAAGTGCTGGGATTAAAGGCATGTGCCACCACTGCCTGACCTTGATTGAAGGGATCAAGATAATTATCAGAGTGTGCTCAGCTGTTGTAGGCTGTTGAAAACAAGTCTCTTGTCAGAGTATATGGCTCAAGATGGCTACAAAGATGATAGCCACTTTCTGCTCAGAGTCGGCTCCCAACACCTTCCCACCCCCATTTTCCATCACACCCATTCTTCTTCGGTGATGAGCTCTGTGGCAGCAGAGTGTTAATAACATACACACATCAGCAAATTTTGTATTTCCTGTCTCCTTTGATAAATACAAAAATTTCAACTCTTCTCAATGTTACTTGACATTTAAAGTTTACTGAACACTTCAACTAAAAAACTTTGGTGCAGAACACTGCCTTATTTTTAAAGTGCATAATCCTTTTCTCTTGAGAATTAGTAGTTAAAAAAAAACCACAGAGTTCCAATTTGTGGTAGCTGACAAAGCACTAATGGATTCTAATGGGCTTTAGACTATAACTTAATTAATGACCATGTTAAAACTTTGGTTTTTTTATTGCTTTTTTCATTCTTGCTCTGGGAGCTTCTTTTCATGCTCCAGGGAAACCCAGGCCTTGGTAGAGCATTCTCTTCCTTCTGATAGGCCATCTAGGGACTTTCTTGGAGTCTGTAGGCCTCCATTAAGGAAAAAGAAACAAAAACAAACAAACAAACAAAAAACCAAACAAACAAACAAGGAAAGTCTAGCAGTGAGCATTTGCTCAAATTGGAACAGTGTTTTTAGATCAGGACTTCCCAGGGTAAAGGAGACACAAGGTATATTAGTTGCCTTTCTAGAGTTGATAAGCAACAGCTTTGGGGAACAGGAGATTTGGACTCATAGTTTAAGGGGAAGACACGAAAACCAGAATATCTCACTGTTATGTAAGCAGTTATGAAACATTGCAAGTTGCTCACATCCAGGTAGTTTAGAGATGGAACAGGAAGTAGATTTGGGATTTTAGCCTTAACAACCCCTTCTCTTATCCCCTCAAGAATCTACTTTCCTTCAGTTGAGCTTCCCCTGCCAAAGGTTCTACAGCCTCCTAGAAAGCAGGACACCATATGACTCTGTAGGTAACATACATTCAAACCATTTCCATGGTGGGTCCCAACCACCATGAGACATTAATGCTATCTGGCAATGATAATCCTAGTATTTAACTCACCAGTGATTCAAATGCTGGTGACATTTAGTGATATATAGGATGTTAAAGTTAGAATTGTCTTGTGAGTTAAAGTCTTGGGCCTAATTGGCCCTACTTTTATTTACAGGCAAATAGAGGAACATGAAGCCAGGTTACCCTTGACAGTTAGCTGGACAAATGGAACCAGTGGGTATGCATCTTTGTCATCTACTGTTTCAGGCAAGCTACTTTTTCGGAGCAACAGTCATTCACCAGAAACTTCCTTGCATTTTCTCTTTTTTTTTCTCATCTTTTCTACCTAACTAGTGAGCAAGTGTTGTGGGCTATCCCTTCAAAATGACTCCAGTATTGGCACCTACCTTTCCATCTTTTCAGTGTTAGTACAAACCTTTGCAATCTCTCTCTTTTTTATTTTAAAGATTCCATTTACTGTCATAAAATATAAATACATTGCATTTTAATCCTTCTAATTAAATTGTTCTGTAGCAATAGATGTAGTCAAACTGATACATAAATGTTACCACCTCTTGTCTGTAGAATTTATCTTATTCTCTCATATCTTAGTTACTGTTCTATAGCAGGAACGAGATATCATGACCAAGGCAACTCTTATAAAACAATGCATTTATCTAGGGTCTTGCTTACAGAAGGTTAGTTCATGATTATCATGATGGGAAGCAGACAAGCATGGTGATGAAGCAGAAGCTGAGAGCTTTTACATCCTGAACCACAGGAGAGAAAGATACTGTGCCTGGTGTGAGCTTTTATAACATCAAAGCCTACCCCCAGTGTTACATCTCCTCCAAAAGGAATAAGCTTCCTAATATTTCCCAAACAGTTCCACTAACTGGGACCAAGCATGTGAGCCTATGGAGGCCTTTCTCATCCAAACCATCACATTTGTCAAACACTGGAGCTATCAAACAAAAAAAAAGGTAATGTTTTATAAATCTGCATATTTATAAATCTCCCTTTGTGGGAGGAACGTTAATCTCCCCAACTCTAGTCTATGTGCTCTTGCAGCACATACACCTTTAATCTCTTCCCTAGTGGTAACATAATCTTTAAACACCTCTATCCTGCTCCTGTAGCCAGAGACCATAGTGCCATAAGCAATGGTGATGCAGGACAGAGAGCTGCTCTTCAGCCTAACTCCTGGCTTACCTGAACAAGTCCATTTTCTTTAGATGCTATCACAGACGTGGCATCAGATCTTCTCACCATTCTCTTATTTTGTTCCATCCTCCTGCCTCTTACCATTTCATTGCTTCTTGGCATATCTTTGTCCTGGATTTCTCAGCCAACAGAAGCAGGATAGGCAAGTAAATATGGACCCTACTTTCCTAAACAGTGGAGTCGGGTAAGAATGGGTTCCATCCCTCCTTGTTTTGTTCTTGGGATACATTTTCATTTGTCTGTTTGTAATATATCATTCTTTGTATGCTATCTTGCAGTGAAACACTACTGATCACTGTGTTCCCTTTCACAGGCAGCTTCTCTTCCTTGGAACACTCTGTTGGACAACACAGCCTGTGTAGAGATTGTCTGTAACAGTCCTGTGCTGAATATTGTGTACCTAGAAACAGTTCAAGGAAAGGCAGTCTCTGATGTTTTGAATACAACTTCTTCTGTAACTTGGCTTGGGGTAACTTTCTCAGAAGACTTAAGTTTCTTGGAACCATGAAAACTGAAGAATTTCTCTGCTGGAGAATACCTCTGTCCTATTTAACTCCTGAACTCAAAGAAGACAATCTAAACACCCCATTCTCCCATATGCAATTCAGAGGAGGTTTCAGATTAGAGAAGTTCAAGTCAGTAGAGCCAGGCTTGCATGTCCATCTATGGAAGATGCTGAGGACAGACCATATGCCTTCATCGCGGATCAGAATGACAAGGAGAAGTAAGAGAACACTCAGAGTTTGTGTGTTTGCAGGTTGATTCTGCACTGACACAACAGAAACTCTGGTTCCCAGGAGAGTAGTAAAGTGGAATGACTGATTACAGTTCTCAAAGTTTGGCTTGGTTCAATATGTGTGTATGTATATACATATATATGAGATCCGTTTCCATTTGTGCAAACAAATGAAAAAAATAAGCACAAACATATGCTTGTTCACTCACAGTAAAGACCTGGAATGGCACAGACCAACAGTGCTTTCGAGGACAAGAGCTTGTCTGCAGGAAGATCCCTATTTTTATTTAATATTGAAATGTCCTTGTAAGAAATGTAAAAAAAAAATGCACTGTCCTTTCTATAAACCAGTTATGCAAGACAAAACTCCACTTAAGAATTATTGTAAAGAAACTACTTGGCAGAAATTCAAATTCCTCTAGGATTAGAGTTTGCTAAAATCAAAATGTCTGTCCAGAGTTTCACTTGGTGCTCAGAATTGTATTTTGTGTATCAACTCAGCATTTCATATTAACCAATAGTATAAGAATGTGAAGCCGAACTCTGACCACTGACAGTGATATACAGGGACCCCTTTGCGTTAGGAATAAAAACCTAGTGGGAACCTCACTGGGTGTGCTTCTCTGATAGATTTGATGTAGCTAAGCACTCTCTGCAGCAATAAAACTTACCTTGCCAAAATATTTAACACGCTGAACACTAAATGTGTAGTCTTGCACTTCTATACTAAGCTGTAGCCCAAGCTACGTATGGTGTAGAGATTTAAAATAGGTAAGAATGAGCAGGAAACTTGTGTACTCCCCTGGAGAAAGTCAACTAACAGTCATGCCAGGGTGGCTCACTTGCTCTTGATTTGGTCTTACCACATTACGAGTGACCTGATGCAAGAAAGGAGAGAGTATTCCCAGAAGAACCCCTGCCTTTTAACTCATGGATGTGGAGATGGGAAAGGAGTCATGGACCTTATCTCATGTTTCAGAACTCAATCACAGAGGTAACTGATCTCTGGTGACCCTCATGAGTCTGTCCCTCCATAAAGTCTTCCTTGTCTCCTTATCCTCATCTCTTAATAGGTGCTGGAGACCATAAAATAACAATCTATGCCGATTGTGAGAACCTTTTTTTTAACACACAAATTCTTACTTTGTTAGTTCATATATGAGCTATGGAAACCAAAACAAAAATTCTCTACTTTAGGGATATAAGGGCTAGGGTTCCACAATTAGGACCCATCAGAGAGTTTAAAATGAAGGTCAGTTTGCCAGAGAAGCTCTGAATGTAGAGCAGAGAACTTCATATTCTATATAATAAAAGGGCCAACCATGATACCAGCCTCTCACAAACATTGTCCCATGTACTGTCACCAACAACATTCTGTGGTCAGTGCTAGTGTTATTTCCATTCACAGGTAGAGAATGTCAGAGTTGTTGATGCTGAAGTCCCCTGTCCCTTCTGTACTTTCAGGCTTCTCTTTAGTGCAGGCTTTTCATGCTAGTTGTACATTAACACAGACAAGAGTAAGCACAGATGGCCTCATTCTCAGACTTCTTGTTAAAAATCAGAGTCCTTTTTCTGAAGACATTCTTTTCACCTCTTTGGCTTGAATTGGATCATCCAGCCTTTCCTGAACAGGCTCCTGCCAGCGGTTGGGGTGGGGGGCTACTAGGAGAATGTAGGAGAAGAAGTGGAAGGAAGGTTGGACATCACACACAAATATCCATGGTTATTTGTTTGTTTTGTTTTGTTTCAAAACAAGAAAATCTTACTACTCATTAGCTCACAGTATTTAGGGTGTCACTCTCTTTCCTGATGTGATAGGTTGACTCAGGCCCCACTAATCTCCTTGGCCTTAAGCCTCATGTTATGGTTAGTGCTGGCCAGGTCATTGGCACCCTTTTAATCACCATAGCCTTGGACTCCACAAGAGACTGCTTAACCGTGGGGCCTTTGCCACCATCTGAGCTCTATTGCCCAAGCAAAATGAATGGATTTTCCTCACATAACACAAGCCAGTGCTCCGTAACTAATGTGTATCTTCCCACTTGTACCTTTGTAATTTTGACCATGGATCTTTTTTGGCCACATCTTTGTCTCTGAGAGGGAAAGTGATAGGAAGGTAAGTAATCAATTAGGTCACAAGAAAATAAGCCCGGAGAAAGCAGAGCAATTACACCAGGGCAAACAACCTCACTGGAACAATTAGGCAGCTCCACCAAGTGAATTGTGAAACCGCAGGAGTTGTCTTGACCCAGAAAAGCAGAGCACTGCCTTTGCTGTCTGTCAGTCACGGTGACTTCAAGCCTTGGGAACTGATTTAGTTGATGATGGAATTGTGACATCTTTATTCATGGGCAGCTCTCAGGAGAGTTTGCTGCTGCTGATGCGATATTGCACTTTCTCCTTCCTTCTTTCCTTCCATATATACTAATAGGTGGTTTAACATATGCCCCAAACTGATGCTGACATGGAATTTTCACATTAGGAACATACATGTGAAATGTGTGTCTGTCTGTCTGTCTGTCTGTCCCTCTCTCTCTCTCTCTCTCTCTCTCTCTCTCTCTCTCTCTCTCTCTCGTT
>NW_021604598.1:5082601-5112792 GCF_004785775.1 Grammomys surdaster | reverse complement strand
AAAAAAATAACACTGTATGCATTAGATGCTGACAATTTCATTCTTTCAATGCTATAAAGGTGACTTGAAGAAAATGAGGATGAATTTTGAGAAACAGAGACGCTAGGTGTTCCTTTGCCTGGGGCTGGCAGTGAAAACTCTCCGATGGATTTGTTGGAAAGGAGAAATGAAGGCTGTGACTGAGTCTGGATGACCCAAGGCAGGGTGATCCTGAGATTGTCGTGAGGTGTGAGTAATGAGGGCACATGGATGAGAGGTGAGGTGTGTTTTGAAGCATGGGGGAGCAGAAGGAACAAGGAGGGTCCATCAGCACTTAGGGTGGCCAATGAAAGCCCTTCACAATGCATTACAAATGGAAAAAGCTCTCAGTAAAAGCATCTCTCTAAGGATATAGGATGGAGAAAATGAAAACTTTCACACACATACATGAGTGTTAGAATATATTTAATTTAAAAGACACAAAGTGGTGAAAAAAACTCAAAGGTGATCACCTCATTTGTTTGGAAGGAAATGCAATAAAAAAAAAAAGGACAGCTAGATGTGGTAGCTCACCTCTGTATTCTCCCCACTCATGAGGCTGAAGTAGGTGATGCAGTGAGTCATAGGCTAGCCTGGGCTATGTAGCTACTTGCAGGATCTCCACACAATCTCAGGTCTCCCAAACAAAACAAAGGAAACCCCAAAACAAACAAATAAAACAACAAACAACACTAACATCAAGCACCAGTAAATAACCCCCAAATTATAATACTGAGCTTTCCCCCCCCTCACCACAGCAAATTTAGAATTATGTGTTAGCATGGATGCAATTTAGCATGAACGAGAAGTCAGGCAAGGCTATCAAAGTGAGTGCACACCATTGAATTGTTTCTTAGTTTAAGTAAGCTTGGAATTAAGTTTATTTAACCTTACTTCAAAGAGGTAATCAACAACAGAATCAAGTCAGGGGAGGACACACACACACACACACACACACACACACACACACGGAGAGAGGGAGGGGTAGGGGAAGATGGAGAGAGGCTAGCTAGTACAGTGTGTGCTTGAGATTGGTTCAAGAAGTGGAGAATGCCTTGTCCCCCAGAGAGAAGCCAGCTATTGGCTTAGAAAGGAGGAAAGCTGGTGGCTGACCCTCTGGCTTCCTGACACAAAAGAAATGCTTCCAAAAAGCTCAAGAACACAGAAGGTCACCGGCAGGCAAGAAGCAGGCACATGGAGGCTCTGTTGTGATGAGAGGGGGAATGAAACACCCCTTTTCAAACAATTTTCCAAACAAATTTAGCCTTGACTTTTCAAGCACACAAACTAACCACAAGTTAAGCAGCAGGTGGTCTGGAGGAGCAGTCCTACTGCAAAAAGCAGCCAAATGAATGTGGAAAAGAAATATCAGAGTCACAGACCTCCTGACAAATCTGCCTGGGTCTCCTGCTGCTGGGACCTTCCGGGTAAGTGGGGACTTAGAAGACATGGCTAAATGATGGCTGAGAAATCAATCAGAAGTGAAGCCCCACCCACCCATGCCCAGCCACTGGAATCTTGGCTTCTATTACTGCCTGTTACCTTTTGGTTGGTTACACTGTCGTAGACCTTCACCTTTCCCCTCCCTGTCTTGTGCACATTGGTGGAGAGGAGGGCAGAGAGTTTTGACAAATGTGGATGTTCGTTTGTTGCCTCAGAAAAGATAATTGGACAGGTACTGATATCAGAGGAGCTAGTGACCTGGCTGTCCCAGTCACTGCTACTACCACCTTTGGAGAAAATGTCACAGCTGAATGGTGATACCTTGAATTCCTCCGAACTTTAGAGTTTCAGGAAACCAAAGATGATCATTGAGCACAAATCAGGCAATTTTCCATAATGTCAGGAGGTTCATAGAATTAGTCAAGTAGAAAGACAAGTAAAACATATGCATATTAAAGCAATGAGGTGTATTTTACTAACTTACAGTTTGGGAAAGATTAAATAAACAAACGATGCTGCCTTTCTCTGGCCTAGGAGAAGAGCCAGAGCCCTCCACATTGTCTATCAGAACTCACACTTAGAGAGTGTTTTTGTACTATCACAACCCAAAGGCTGAGCTACCTTTCCCATTGCTTAATGTGACCCATCCTGGCAGGTAAGGGAGAGACCAAAAGTGTAGGCCTACCATGGCTCACACACACACCTGTCATGGGAATTTTTTTTTTCCATGTAGCTCATACACACAGGTAGGGCCACTGTTGCACTGGAGTCTAGCTTTATGAATGAGTGAGACCTTCCTATCTTTGAGCAGGCTGTTCTGGTCATCTGTGGCCTCAAGAATAAGTTCCATTCTGTGACTTGATTGCCTAGGCTTTTCGCAATAAACTATGCCTCCTTCTTCTGCATCCCACCATGGAAAGTCATTATCTAGTTTTCTCTGATGTCAAAGCCCACTGTCCATATACTCAAGCATTTACTAACATATTATTGCATTTTGAGGTTCAATTTGTTTCAAGTGTGTATGTCTTTTCATTTCTAATCACCAAATCTAGTATTATAATTTGCATGTGAATGGTCATATGATTATGATATAACAGAAAGAACAGGGTATGTAATAAGAAGGACCAAGGTTTCAATCCAGTGTAATGTTAAGTTCCTTTACTGTTCAGATCTTGAGTTTTCATTTGTATAAAGTGAAGTCATTTATTTCACAGAGTGGCACCATGAAAGATGAAACCCAGCCACATGGGTCTAGACACAATGTATGTCTGAACACATCTTCAGTATATGTTCTCCTCTCTTGACTCTGCTTCAGCAGAACTAGGCTTAGCCCATGGTAGCAGTAGATAGAATCCTACCTCCCAACAAGTTCTCACAAGGAGTTTGGAACAGTGACTGATCTGAAGGGACAAAGTAGAACAGTGCTAAGACAGGGTCCAGCCCACTGGTCTCTCACCTGATAATTGCCAAGGGGATGAAGTACACCAGAAAGGCGACAATGGTCATGTACGGGGTCCAGTAGGAGTCATCTGGCCACAATGCCCAGCACTGCACCTCACCGTTAGAAAGTCTCCTTTTCCCAAATATGATCAGTGTGGGGATGGAGAACAGGAATGAGAGACTCCACGCTATCCCGATGAGGACTTTGGCTTGCTTCTCTGCTTAAAGAAAAGAGAAAGATGCCTGGGCACCTGGGAACATGCTTGGGGAGCGTACAGGTCCACTATAGAGACTGACCTCTGGCTGAGAGACACTGGGGCCTGTCAGTGTCTCCTAAAGCCTCAGTTTCCTCAAATAGATATAACACCCTCTCTAGCATACAACTTCCATATGAGGGTGCAGGCCCACATATATCCCACTGTTCCCCAATGTCAAGAAGATTATTTTTAAAATCACATTTAGCTGGCTGGTACAATTTCCTCTCTACATGTGTAATCTTGCAATTCTTTAATTAGCAGTGTGTCTCGTAATTGTTTCTGTTTCTTAATCTGTATTCATGACTTTTCTATATTTTTTTTAGTGGATATTCATAAGTCTTTGCCAAATTGTCATTAGAAAGATGTTAGTTTCCAGTTTCTGACTATTATGAATAAGACTGCTATGAACATAGTACAGCATGGGTCTTTGTGTTATGGTGGGACATATTTTGAGTATATGCTCATATAGCTGGCTCTTCAGGTAGAACTATTTCCAGTTCTCTGAGGAACCACCAGATTGATTTCCAGAGTAGTTGTACCAGTTTGCAATCCCATCAGCCACAGAGGAGTCTTGCAGAGACTGGGCTAGTGACCAGGCCAGCGTTGGATCCATCCCATGGATGGGAACCAAACCCTGACACTATTACTGATGCTATGTTGTCTTGCAGACAAGAAATAGCATAGCTGTCTTCTGAGAGGCTCTACCAGCAGCTGACTGAGACAGATTCAGATACTCACAGCCAAGCATTGGACTGAGGTTGGGGACCCTTATGGAGTTAGGGGAGGGAATAAAGGAGCTGAAGGGGAAGGCAACCCCATAGGAAGGCCAACAGTGTCAACTAACCTGGATCTCTGGGAGCTCCTAGAGACTAACCTACCAACTAAAGAGCATACATGGCTGGTTTGAGGCCCCAGGCACATATGTAGCAGAAGATTGTCTTGACAGTTCTCAGGAGAGGATACACATAATCCTGTAGAAATTTGATACCCCAGGGAGTGGGGATGTCTGGGAGACTACCGTCTCAGAGGTGAAGGGAGAGTGGATAAGGATAAGAACTCTGGGAGGGAGGACTGGGAGGGTGTAACATTTGGGATGCAAATAAATAAATTACTAATAAAATAATAATTAAAAGAAAGATATTAATTCTTTCTCATTTTGGGGTACAAAACTCCACTTTTCCTTTTCCTTTTGTTCATGATTCTTACTGTTATAAGTAGTTGAGGACCTTGATGCAGTGACAAATAATTTGCTTTACTGCTTCTGCTTTTGAAGTGATTTTTGGAAAGACTCTGTCCTTCTTAGGATGGTGGAAGGTTTGTCATTATGTTCATTAGTCTTGTGTGTTTGAATGACTCCTTTTCCTGGTCCAACAGTGTCTGTATTTAATTAGCTGTGCCATAGTGAATTAATGTTTTCAACTGGCTATAAAGCTAGTCCAATATTATATATTAACAAGCCTATTCTTTTTCAACTTAAAGATTTACCTGCTGTCTGTCTGTCTATGTGTGTCTGTGTGTGTGTGTGTGTGTGTGTGTGTGTGTGAGAGAGAGAGAGAGAGAGAGAGAGAGAGAGAGAGAGAGATCTGTGTATATACGTGTCTGTCGGTCTGTGTGTATGTAAATCTGTGTATATATGTGTTTATGTGTGTGTGCATATATATGCTATTTTGATAACATTTGTTCTTTTTTTTTGTTTTTTTTTTTTTTTTTTTTTTTTTTTTTTTTTTTTTTTTTTTTGGATGATTTATTTACATTTCCTATGTTGTCCCCTTACCCCATCCCCCACCACCCCCTCGGAACCCCCAATCCCCTCGCCCCTCCTCCTTCTTCTCTGTGGATGTAACCTCTATCTACACCCCCCCCACTCCCACCTCCCCACCCTCAAAATTCCCACCCCCTGGGGCATCCAGCCTTCATGAGGTCAAGGTTCTCTTCTTCCACCTATGCCCAGCAGGGCCCTCCACTTTTACATATCAAGACCACCCCACCTGAGTATCTATCCCATGTGCAATCACCAAAGGTAGATGCTGATGTGGAAGACAGGAAGTGCATGCTGATAAGAGCCTGATATGGATATCTCCTCAGAGGCCTTCAAGAGTCAGACATATTCAGAGGCAGATGCTCACAACTAGCCATTGAACTGATCATGGGGTTCTCAATGGAGGAGTTAGAGTGAAGACTGAAGGAGCTGAAAGGGTTTGTGGCACCATGAGGAGAGCAACAATACCAACCAACCACAGCTCCCAGGGTCTAAACCACCAGCCTGGGAGCACTTAGGGGGGGGATCCAGGGCTTCAGATAACATTTGTTCTATCAGAGTCTGAGATTATTTTACATTAATGTACCATTGCTGGTACATTACCAATTATTCTTATATCCAGTTCCTCTAAAACCCATAGTAGTACTAATCACTCTGTAGTTGCTACCTAAGGACACTGTCACTTTATGGGATGCCTTTTAAATACATTATTTTCCATCATTTAGCTTTTGTTACATTTAAAAGGTACACAATTTCTTCCTTGTTTTCCTGGTCAAATTTTAGTTTCTGTGGGTATATAAGAAGGTTAGGAACCCATGGGGCCAGGCATGCTTGTGTACAGAGCAGACAGCAGATAGCTGCTGGTCCTACACAATGCTCATCACCAAAGCACAGATGGCTCCTGGGACTCCATCAGGAGCATCTCCATGCTGTTCCCCATGGATGCAGAGCCTTCATCCCTCCCACCTGTTTGGAGAATTCTGGAACTTTCATGATGCCCTCCTGCCACAGGACCTGAAGTTTGCTGAGGTCCTCTTCTCCTCCTGCATCATGCAGTGGACATCAGCTAGCACTGGTAACCTTGCTCACTGCTGTGAGCATCAGCTGGGAATATTATTGTCCATCTGCTTTTCTCTTCCATGGAACCTAGACTAAGGAGAAGTTCATTTGTTTTCAATAAATTAAAAATAGTTTTTAGGGCTGAAGATGCAGCTATTCTAGAATTAATATGTCTTCCACGGGAAAGCTCACTCCACACAATTAAAAGACTAATTTAAAAAAATCTCTTTAATAATAGCTTGTATTCAATTCTGGTTTGTAGTCACATTTTTGAGAATTCTGGAATTTTGGTTTCTTAAAAAAAATATTTTGGGCTGGAGAGATGGCTCAGTGGTTAAGAGCACTGACTGCACTTCCAGAGGTCCTGAGTTCAAATCCCAGCAACCACATGGTGGCTCACAACTATCTGTAATGAGATCTGATGCCCTCTTCTGGTGTGTCTGAAGACAGCTACAGTGTATTCATATATAATAAATAAATAAATCTTTAAGAAAGAAGAAGACTACTTTTAAAAAAATAGTTTTTAGTTTTGTGGTTTGAAAATAAGGAGAGGCAGGTATTTGTTTCTTGAAAATGAAGAGCTTGAAAGGATAGCACCCATTTTATTTGTAAGAGTGTGCTTGCTGGTAGGACCTTAAGGAAGTAGATGGAAGCACAGCCATAGTCTAGGCCAACAAGGAATTCTCTTATGGAGCAAGTATCAGGTAGCATTCTTCGGGCACCCAAGCTTTCTTTCTAGAATTTTGTACATGCTGACACATTAGACAATGAAGGAAGAGGAGAAAGAGAACAGAGAAAGAAAGAGAGAGAGAGAGAAAGAGAGAGAGAGAGAGAGAGAGAGAGAGAGACAGAGACAGAGAGAGAGACAGAGAGAGAGAGACAGAGAAAGACAGAGAGAGACAGAGAGGGACAGAGAGAAAGAGAGAAAAAGGGAAGAGTATGGTTGGGGCAGAGAAAAACATCAATAAAATATTAGCAAAAATATCCCCACCCCATAAAAGGATTTTAATGAAGGAATATTTGCTCACCTCCTTGAAGAAATTTCATGGGGTAAACGATGGCATGGTATCTGTCTATGCTGAGGGACACTAGGACATATGTAGAGGCATAGAGCAGAACAACCTAAGGACAGAAACCAGAGGACATATGTGACTTCACATGGTAGAGGTAATGTTCACAGTATGTAGTGACCTGGTACTTAGAAACCAGAGGATTGAACCAAGGTACTAGTGAGGTAAGGGCTGAGGTAGAGAGACACTGGCTCTCCCTGCTGGAAGCAGATCTGGGCTTTGTCATGGGATTCTAGGTTGCTACTGGGGGTAGGGTTGGAATGGTCATAGCTCTCTTTTTGTGTTCAACTGGCTTCTTGGACATCCTATATTTCAAGATCATCACTCTTGACAATTGCATGGTACATTTATCTGTAATTGACTTTTAAAGCAAACTAATTTTCTCTGTCACAATTGACATTCCAGAATACTTCAGAAACAAAAGTTCATTTGCCTTTTATCTGTGAGAGTAGTTGAGAGGTGAAAGAAGGGTTCTGGTTTCCTGGAGTCCACATGCTCTTCCAGCCGTTTACCCCAGCATCACCTCAGAGATCCCTGCCCCCTACCCACACTGCCTTCCTCCCAGTCTCTGTCATAGCTGGATGCAGCCTAAGCTTCTGAGCTTCCCTCTTCTGACTCTCTTCCAATTAACCTCATCCACACACTCTCAGGAACACTTAGTTGCATTCCCTGTAGAGGAAGAAATTCAGACATAAGTTAACATCTCTTCCTCAAAGGGTTCCTATGTGGAATCTAGTTAATTGAGCTATGTCAGAAAGTACTATCTCAATGAAAACTTTCTGAGTAACCAGAAAGCAATTTCAACAAGTCAGTACGATATCTCCTTTTGTGGTCAAATCTAGAGGCCATAGAAAATGGTAGTGTATGGCTGACAGTCTGACTTTCTCTTTGGTGATCACATTTGTTTGGAATTTGTTTTTTTTTTTGTCATACTTTCTGCAGTTCAGACAGATATCAGCCCATTATAGTTGCTCTTCAATTTAGGATAAAGCTATCTCTACTTGGAATGTTGCCATTTGATAATGCATTTAGCGCCAATCCTTTGAGTGTCGTAGCTTAACTTATTTTATATATATTGAGAAGCCCTATACTAGTGTCCAGTTAGGCAAAATCATCGCATGCACAGCCTATCTCATACTCCAGGGTTGTCTAACTCATGTACTATAAGGGCCCTGATGTTGAATGTGAAAACCATGATTCCAAGATCATACCATCATACAGCCTGAAAATCACATGACTGGATCATCAGAAATTGGGGACCATATGCCCCATTCCTTTTTTTTTTTTTGGTCTTTATAACACAACCACACATACTCTCCAGTATTAATGTTGTTGGGAGAGGGTGGTAAAGAATAATCAGAGATTGATGCCACCCCCTCACTTGAGGGAAATTCTCTTGTATAAAAAGTAGCTGAGGTAGAAACAGACAGAGAGTAGTTAGGTTTAAAGAAAAATCAAGCTATTGCCTCCTTAGAGAAAACTGACATTTCTGTATGCAAACCGTGACTGAGGCTGACCACACAGTGCCAGGAAGCTGGCATGAAAGAAAGATGGGAAAGAGTGAGTCAGCTGGAAAGTAGCATGTGCTGGGCAGTTCTGAGTCTCAGACATCTCTTCTGCCTTGAGTCAGGTGATTGACACAGTTCAGAATTTGGGACAGGAGGAAGAGACACAGAACAGATTTTCAGAGCTGCAAGCAAATATTAACCAAAAAGAGGCAGATGTGGAGACACAGCTGAAAAGAATATTTAACTTCGGAGATGAAACATCTTCAAACATCTAGGTGCAGTTCAGTAAAATAAAATAAAGATATGTAAAAGAAATGTCTTAAATTATCATGCTTCTCTATAAAAGCAAATGCCAAAGAACACGTTCAGAGTTTTGAAAGAAAAATTGTGATCCAAGAATTTTGTAAATTTCACTTCTGTGCCAATGCACAGAACAGCTTTTTTCTTTTCTTTTCTTTTTGGATATGTATGAAGGAAGGAAATGTAACACCCCACATCCCCTCCAGAGTCCTCAAGAGGAGATACCAGCTGAATAAGAAGTGTTTCAAAATCAAGAGGAAAGGGAACAAAATAACTACGTCATGCAGGGAAGGAAGACCTCAAACTACAAAATGCTTCCCAGATAGTTAGAAATGTATGATGTGACATTTTAGGGAAGTACCCGGATCTTGCTTTGAGGGGAGAGAAGAAAAAGAGAGAAGTTTATGAGTCTTACATAGTTTTCCATTTGCCTGTCATAGTGATGCATCTGAAGTTGAAAGGTAAGTTCTAACAAAATAAATGGAGAAAACATTTAACATGGAGAAAAATTAACTTCCCTGTCTTCTCTGGTTCCTATGGCAAATAGCCATAAATTTGGTGACTTCAACAGCATAATTTATTCCCTCTATAGTGCTGGAGACCAGAAGTCTAAAACAATTCCACTATCTCCAAACCAAGTTATTTTTAGGATCATGGCTCTTCTGGAGACTCTAGAGGAAAATCCATCCCTCATTTCTTTAAGCTTCAGGTAGCTGCCAGCATCCTACCTCTGTGGCCTTCAGTGCAATTCCTTCTTACATGCTACAGTGTCCCCTTCTTCTACCTTTGTGTTAGATCTGCATTTTCTTCTTATGATAGCATTTTAGGATTCCCTTATTAATTTAGGTTAATCCTACATTTCAGATTCTTAGCCACATGTGCCAATTCTTTCTCTGTCACATATGGTGTGTAGCAGGCATAGATTCTCAGGGTTAGGGTGCAAACGTCCTGGAAGAACACTATTTCAGATTCCCACAATTATTAACTATATCTGCAACAAACCCTCAGAGAGCAAAACTCCAAAGAGAACAGTGACAACAAGGTCCTGAAATAATATGACACACGGTTTCTCGCTGTAAACTTAAATGGCTTAATCTCTTTCATTAAAACAAAGACTATTTAAGACAAAACCTTCCCTATGGTCTAACTTCATTTTGTTCCGAATACAAATCAATAAAACCAAATAATACTGGAATTTAAAAATAGTGCTCAGAGGCATGCCAAACAACTAAAAAAATATTAAAAGATCCTTATTAAAAATATTGCATGATACCAATCAAATTCAAAGCTAGCAGCTTCCCATGTGACAAAGATTTATTTCTGCTGATAAAAGACACAGCACATAAAGTCAGGAGAATTCTGATAAGTGTAGATGTAATAGCTAATGTAACACTAGGTATATGTAACAAAGATGTTCAAGGCTTTACAGACAAAGCAGCCTACAAAATATAAATAGGTAGAACTGAACTCTCTAGTACAAAATGCAAAATAGCTAGACAACCTATAAAAATTTGGTCAGATACTAGATTACCAACAAAGGAAATTTCTCAATAGAATCCAAAAAGTAGGACTTATTCAACTCACATATCCCAAACAAGAGACAAAGCCGAAACAAGTAACATTTAAAAAAACATACCACTTAGAAATTTAAACATCTTCATAATTAACTAAGAAAAGAAGGAAATCACATTACAATTATAGTCAATTCATAAATGTCAACAATGGAAACTCTACACACCAACAGCATATGGGGTGCCATTTGCAGAGCAGATGGCAGCCTGAGGACATGTCTGCCTTCCCTCCACCCCACCCCCAATGCTGACAGACATGACCCAGAGAATGTGATATGGAAGGAAATTCTGCAAAGGGAAGTGAGACTTAACTGCTGGCAGCAAAGTGATTTTACTTAGAAAAAATGCCAGATTGTGTTCATGTAAACTGCTATTCTTAGGCTGACTTAAAAACCATGCACTTGAGTTTTTCAGAGCAAGTTTGGGTTTACAAAGTTCTACAAATAGTGCAGAGGATTCTTGCATTGCCCACATTGTGTCACATATCTGCTGGTGTTAATATCTTGAGTTCCTGTGGTATTAAACTGATTGATCAGCCTTGGTACATTATCAATAACTAAGCTGTGTGGCTTATATTAAGGTTCAGGCTTTGTCACTGTATTCTGTGGGCTTGGACATTGTGATGACACATATCTACCATCTGTTTTATTGAGATGAGACTCACTGACCTTCAATTCCCTATGTGTGTCTAGTCACCCTGTCTCCTTACAAATCCACAGGAACCACTGATTTATATTCTAACACAGCTTTGCTCTTTGGAGAATGTGACAGAGCTGAAGTCTCAAGGTATTCATCTGACCAGATTGGCTCCTTTTGTGTAACTGTGTGATTTACTATTCCTTCACGTTCCTCAACAGCTTATTTTCTTATATTTTAGAAAAAATTACTCATTGTCTTATTACATGGACATAATATGCGTTGTTAATCCATTGAACTGTTGATGGGCATCTTGGTTGGTGTCAGGTTTTGCTGATTACTAGAGCTGCTAAAACCATGTTTGTTCAAGTTCTTGTGTGGATATAAGTTGTCTGCTCAACTGCACAAATGTCTATGATCACAAATTGCCGAACCATGTAGTGAAATTATGCTTAACTCTCTTAAGAACCTGTCAAATTGGTTTTCAAAGTAGCTCTATCATTTTTAGTTCTATCTACAATGAACTCAAATTTTTGTTAATATACCAGTGTTGGGCATTGCCAGTGTTTCTTTTTCTTTTCTTTAAGAAGCCTGTTGTGTAATACATGAGTACTGGTACCTTCTTGTTCTAACTTGCAATTCACTGATGAGATGCAAGTTTGCCATCTTTAGCAATGCTCCTACTCTCCCCTATTTTTAAGAGTGCTGCTTTTATACAGTTGTCTTTTAAACTTTCCAGTTATCCCATAATGGTTTTATGGTATTACATTTGTGTTTGTGATTCATACTGAGTATTTTAAAAGGTGCAATATCTGTGTTTATGTTTTAATATTTTATTTTTATTGCATGCATCAATATTTTACAGAACACCTTAGTGGTAACTGCAATTATTGTGACCAGTTATTTTTATGTAGCGGCCAAAGACATTAAAACTATTTTTAATAAATGGAATTTGTGTTGTAATTAACAATTTTCAATCCTCATGTAAACATTTTAAGGCAATTGTACATATGTATTATTTAATGGCTATACAGTTTATGATATCAATCACTACACACTCCAGTTTGTGAATCTATTTCTCATTGGGTGGGCAACTTGAATGTCTTGGTCATTCCATTATGTCCACTGCTCACATTACCAGTGGGGCTCTTTCTTTCTTCTCTCTCTGGAGCCCCGCAGTCTTCCCAGAACTGTGGCTGCTCATGTTACCTGGAGCCATGTTCTCTTCTTCCCTCTGGAATCCCAGCCATGCCCCCATTCCCAGGTTCTCCTTACCCATGTTGATCCTTGAACTCTTCTTTTTCACAAGACTCACACTACTGTCTTCCTCTCTCTCACCTCCTTTGGGAACACTAATGCCACCATCCTACGCTGTGTCTAAAGTTTCAGAAACTTAAGCTACTCCTAGTGGCTCAGTCTCTCTTCCTGTTGCCCTCAGATCCAGATGTAGAACTCTCAGCTATCTCTCCTGCACCGTGTCTTATTGCATGCCACCGTGATGATAATGGACTAAACCTCTGAAGCATAAGCCAGCCCCGGTGATAAGAGTTTATAAAAGTTGCCGTGGTCAAGGGGTCTTTTCATAGCGATAGAAACCCTAACTAAGACACAGTTTGATTCTTTCTTCAGAGTTTGGATTGACTTGGTTCTTTCCTTTGCTCCTTGAGTTACGAGCTAGGCTGCTCAATTTGTGTCTCCTTCCTTTCTCAATTTAGTTTATCAATGCTAACACTCCTATCCTCACTTTAAAAACAACATATCCTAAACTCTAAGTTAATCTTTTATTTTTTAAAAAATACCTAGGTTGTACTGAATCTTTCTGCCCATTACTGACTACCTTCTAGTTTTCTTTTATCACAGTTGGAAAAGATGTGTTATTTCATATAGGTTTTCAATTTATGAAGATTTGGTTTATTATATTTGTACTTTAAATGTGGTTGTTCTGGCAACGGCTTTCCATACCACTAACGACAATTTTCTTTTAAGTTTTTACCTTTCTAGTCTCATATTTTTGTATAATCTGGTTTTAATGTTCTGAATTTTTATTACCATTTACTGCTTGGCAAAAAAAAAAAAAAGAGTTACGTGCTCAGTTCACTGGCCATATTTAAAATAGCTTATATTAAATCTTCATATAGCACACTCATTGGCTGGGAGTCAGAAATAATGTTATGTTTTATAATTTTTTTCGAAATGAGTCCATCTCTCTTGCTTTTTTACATATTTCATATTTTTGTTAAAAACCAGCAATTCTGAAAAAAAATCATTGGATTTTTCTTTCTTTTCTTTCTTTAATCACTTATTTAATTTAACAAGTAAAACTTTTGTAAATTTATGATTCACAGGAAATTATAAACCTGTGCTCATCATCCACTGGCTAAAGCAAGCTCCTTTATTTATTTTTGAAGCTGTTTTGTTGTTGTTGTTGTTTTATTGTTCCATTTCTTTACATTTCAAATGTTGTCCCCTTTTCTGGTCGCCCATCTAAGTGTTCTTCACCACATCCCCCAAACCCCCTTGCCTCTAAAAGAGTGTGCCCCCATCCTAACCCTCCACATACCCCACCCACCCACCCACCCTCCCTGAGGTCATTCCCCCCATCCTCCTTCCCTGAGTCATTAAGTCTCTACAGGATCAGGTGCATCTTCTCCCACTAAGGACAGACAAGGAAGTCCTCTGCTACATATATGCTGGGAGCCACGGACCAGCCCATATATGCTCTGTAGTTGATGGCTTAATTTCTGGGAGCTACAGAGCTCCTGGTTAGAAGATACTATTGTTCTTCCTATGGGGTTGCAAACCCCTTCAGCTCCTTTAGTCCTTCCCCTAATTCTTCCATAGGGACCCCTGACCTCAGTCCAGTGGTTGGCTATAAGTATCTATACCTGTCTCAGTTAGCTGCTGGCAGAGTTTCTCAGGACAGTCATGCTAGACTCCTTTCTGCAAGCACAACTAGCAACAGTAATAGTGTCATGGTTTGGTTTGGTGCCCACCCATTGGATAAATCCCAAGTTGGGCCTATCACTGGTGGCTTTTCCTGGCCTTTTCAGAAATGACCAACAGTGGGGAGATGGAACCTGAAGAGACCACCTCCAATAGATAGACGGGGTTCCCAGTGGAGGAAAGGGGTCATCAACCTATCTTCAAAATTTTTGACCCAGAATTGTTCATGACTAAAAGCAAGCTCTTAATAACATGTTTAATTTTTTGTGATAAAAATACATAAAATCTAATCTCTTAAAAATTTCCCAGTACACAAAATATTTTATAATCTGTGGGCATCAGGCTATGCAATAATAGTTCTCCTGAGTTTATTCTGACAACTGAAATGCCATACCATTTGACCAGTATCTTTCTGGTGTGTTCCTTCTACAGACTGGTAACACTTTATTCCACTTATGTGGGCTTAATATATTTAGATTCCACACATAAGAAAAATCATGCTGTATATTTCTTTCTGTGCCTTCCCTATCCCACTTAAGGGGCAGCCATCTTGTAGAAGATAGTAAGGTTTCCTTTTCTGTAAATTCTGAATAATATTTCACTGTGTGTCTATGTGTATGAGTGTGTGTACATTTGTGTATTTGTACTTAATGTGTGTTAGTGTATGAGTCTGTGCTCATATGTGTGCATATGCCTGTGTGTGTCCTATTTCTTTATCCACTCATTTTATGATAGACACTTAGGCTGTTCCATGTGTGATGCTGTAATGAACATGAGAGGGCCAGTATTTATTTGGCATGCCAGTTTCATATGCTTAGAGTATATACTCAGAGTTTGGAGTATTCTTTTTAAATGCTTTTTATTTTTAACATTTCAATAAAAAAAAATGGCCAATGGTTGGGCAGGCTGAAAGAGGTGGGACTTTTAGGATTTCTGGGCAAGAAACACAGAGGAGAGGAAGCAGAAAGATCAGACTTAAAGGTTTGTCAACATATAAGAATCTAGGAAAGTGGCCCCAGGGGCCACTCCCTCAAATGGGTCTGGGGTAGCAGAGATGAAATATAGATTTAGCAAGTATTAATTCAAAAATCCTGGAGGGGAGTGTGTGCTAGCCGTAGGGAGGTTTGGAAGTACCCAACCACTGGGCTAGTTAGGCATATTAAAATATAAAGGTTGCATGCATGCGTGCCTGTGTGTGTGTATGTTTTTGTTGGAAAATCCAGAGAGTTCTGGCGGGTGGCTCAAAGCATGATCACCCTCCGAAAGCTGAAAGCAGGTTAGTAATTCACTCCTAGAACTCTCAGTATTTCCCCTCCTTTATGACTCAACTTTTAGCCAAACAAATCCTGAAAGGACATAATCCAACTAGACCTAAATTGGATCACTTTTTGGCTTGCTTTGTTTCCTTAAGCATTCTGACAATATTTATATATATTTTTTCTTTTTTCTTTTTAGTTTTTATTTTTCTTCTTTGGTTCTTTTAAAAGATATTTTTCTCTTTTTTTTGTTTTGTTTTTTTTTGTTGTTTGTTTGTTTTTGAGACAGGGTTTCTCTGTGTAGTCCTGGCTGTCCTGGAACTCACTCTGTAGACCAGGCTAGCCTCGAACTCCCCAACTCAGAGATCTGCCTGTCTCTGCCTCCCAAGTGCTGGGATTAAAGGCGTGTGCCACCACCGCCCGGCTAAAAGATATTTTTCTTAAGATTTTTAAAAAATTGATCTGTATGTATGTCTTGCTTGTATGAATGTTTTACCACTTTGTAACACCATTGTGGGCCCCAAGGACAGCAGAAAGGGGTGGTGGATCCACAAGAACTTGAGTTAGAGATAGCCGTGAGCCACTATGTGAGTGCTAGGTTTGTAGTCCTCTGAAAGAGCAGGCTATGCCTTTAGCCACTGAGTCATCTTTGCAGCTCCTAATCAGAATGTCTTTCTTAAAAAAAAGTCAGGTTTTGGTTTACAAATATTCTTTCATTCTATAGATTGTTCCTTCGTTTTTATTGTTATTTATTTATTTATTTGGTATGTAGAAACATTATCTAGATTGATATATCCCCAAATGCTTGTTTTTGTTTCTTGTTACTTATGCTTTTAAGGTCACATTGAAAATTTTCTCACATAGACATTGTTACTTATGTTTTTAAGGCCTTATTGAAATTTTTCTCACCTAGACAAATCTCATGGACATTTCTTTTATGCTTTATTTTGGTAGTGTTACAATTTTAAGTCTTCCGTTCAAAATTTTAAATGCATTTTAGTATACTTGTGTATAGTGTGAGATAAAGGTCTGAGTTCATTCTTCTTCACATACATCCACTTTTCCCAGTGTATTCTCTGCAGAACACAATCTGTCCCTGTTGTGTGTTCTTGACAAAATCACTGAAAATCGGTTGTATACAAATGCATCATTTTTTGGTGATTTCTACTTTGTTCCATTGGTCTATACATCTGCTTATATGGAAGTGCAATGTATTTTGGCTCTTAAAGCTTTATTATGAATCCTTTAAAAATTTAACGTATAATTACATTATATACCCCTTCCTTTATTCTCTGGGACCCCTCCTGTTTACTCTCCACTCTCTCTCAAATTCATTGCTTTCTCTCTTTGACCATTATGTATAAGTGAATGTATACACATACAACCTGATGAATAAGTTCAATGGTACCTGAATGTGTGTGTTTTTAGGGATGAGCACTTGGTATTGGATAAAGAATTAGGGGCAATTCCCTGGGGAAGGCTGATTATTCTTCTCACTTAAATTATTAATTGCTTGTAGGTGTTTATCTAGGGTGTGAGTTCCATGGGATTACTTCCATCTACATTGGGATGTCAACTGTTGTGTGACTTTTTAAGGTCTTCTTTAGGCATCCATGTTGTTGAGATTTCATGGGTGTGGCTTCCCTGTTATAGCTATGTCTTTTAAAAGCATCCTTAGTGTTATTATTCCTCTCACCTTCCTCTCCTTCTGCATTGCTCTCTCTCTTCCCTCTGTGATTAAAGTCCCCCTCACCCCTTCCCACTTCTCACCTCATTCTGACTGGGATGAGATGAAATCTCAAGGTTGCTTTAATTTGCATTTCCTTAATTGCTAAGGATAGTGAGTACTTTCTGAGCTATTTATTTTCCATTTTAATTCCTTATTTTGAGAACTCTCTATCCAGATGCATAGCCCATTGTTTAAACACAGAAGACTACCTGAGACACCCAGCTTTGTGTGTTAGCTACTCTAATGAATTCTAGCTCTTCTTTATCACTCTCTGTCTTTCTCTTTCTCTGTCTCTCTCTCACGTATATGCACAGACAAATATATGTATACACACACACACATATATACATATTCACACACACATATATGTATATGTGTATATATATACGTATATATATATATGTATATATACATTGACATATACATACATCTATACTATCAGTTTTGTTCCTCTAGAGAACCCTCACTAGTACATATATGAACTTTAGGATTCTCTCCCCTACTTAAGTGAAGAATGTTGTGGAGAATTTGACTAGGATAGTTTTGAATCTGTAAATTTCTCTTGGTAGAATTGTCATTTTCACAATATTAATTCCACCAAACCATGAGCATAGACCCCTCTACACCGTCGTTTAACTTCTTTCTCAATCTCTTTCTTCACTTATTTCACATTTTTATTGTAGAGGTCTTTTATGTCCTTTGTTAAATATGTTACTAGGGTTTTGTTGAGGCTACTTTGAATGTGTGTATAATCTCTTTCTGAGCAAATTTATGTTGCTATGGAGAGAGACTACTGAGCTTGGTTATTTGATTCTGTATTGTTATCAGTTTGCTGAAGGTGTTTGTATTTTCTAGAACTTTTCTGATGAAATTTCTGTAGCTCTGTGTTTAACATATCATTTGGAGACGGATAATTTGAATAGTTCCTTTCCTATCTGGATCCCTTAATGTCTTTCTCTTTTCTTATTGCTCCAGCTAGTGCTTTAATGAGCATGTTGCCAAATAGTGGCGATAGTGGATAAGTGGACAGCCATGGCTCATTAATGGTTTTAATGGAGTTGTTTGGAGATTTTACTCATTTAAGATTATCTTGCCTGTCGGTTTGCCATATATAGCCCTTATTATGCTGAGGTATGTTTCCTCCAATCCTACTCTATATAAAACTTTTTCCATGAGGTATGTTTGATATTTTATCAAAACCTTTTTCTGCACCTTTGAGATTATGTAGTTTTTGTCTTTAAGTCCATTAATATTATTTATTACATTTATTGATTTATGCACCCAAATCTCTATGATAAATTTAACTTCATCGTGGTTGATGTTTTTTTCTATGTGTCTGTATTCAGTTTGCAAGTTTTAAGTATTTTATATCAGACCCACAAAGACAGAACTCACGTAGCCAAAACACACAATAAAAAGGCCAAGACAATATATTTCCTCCTAAATTTGTCATTCCTACAGAAATTATCTCCAACAAGAATTACCTGAATCAATTGCAGGATTCAGAACTCATAAAAAGAACCATAAACTTTAAACTTCAGTAAAAGAACTCAAGGAGTAGGAAGAAAACACAAATAGTTCAATGATCTTAAATAGTAGTAAATGTCTGAATGATTGCCAAGAAAGCACAAATATCAAGATAAATTAATTAATGAAGAAAATTCAGGATTTGAAAACTGAATTTAATAAAGAGATATGAATATCAAAGAAAACTCAAAAGGAAATGAAGATGGAATTTAAAAACTCAATAACCTAATTAGAAATTCTTTTGAGTTTCTTTCTTCCTATCCCTCATTTCATGAACACTTCAGATTGAAGAGAAGATTAAGTACAGCCAAGAGACTCTAGAAAGAAGATAAACGAAGCTCAGAGACCTTAGAAAGAAAACAAATGAAGCTATGACTTCTTAAACATTAAGTACAACTAAGGCACAAACAACAAAACAAAATGTCTGAAATCAACACATCTCAATAATATTAATGGCTTCAGCTCTCCAGTCATAAAACATAGGCTAGTTGGATGGGTTGAGAAACAAAATCTTTCTTCATATTGTCTACAAGAAACACTTCTTGAAAGATAGGTATCACCTTAAGGTGAGAGCATAGAAAATATTTATCCCAAGGACATGGTACTAGGATGCAGGCAGGTTGGAACTAGGATACAGGCAAGTATGGGACTACGATGCAGACAGGCACGGGACTAGGATGCAGGCAGGCATGGGACTAGGATGCAGGCAGGCATGGGACTAGGATGCAGGCAGACACGGGACTAGGATGCAGGCAGGCATGGGACTAGGCTGCAGGCAGGCACGGGACTAGGATGCAGGCAGGCATGGAACTAAGACACAGGCAAGTATACAACTAGGATGCAGACAGGCATGGGACTAGGATGCAGGTAGACATGGGACTAGGATGCAGGCAGGCATGGGACTAGGATGCAGGTAGACATGGGACTTGAATGCAGGCAGGTATGGAATTAGGACACAGGCAGGTATGGGACTTGGATGCAGGCAGACATGGGACTAGGATGCAGGCAGGCATGGGACTTGGATGCAGGCAGGCATGGGACTAGGATGCAGGCAGGCATGGGACTAGGGTGCAGGCAGGTATGGAATTAGGACACAGGCAGGTATGGGACTAGGATGCAGGCAGACACGGGACTAGGGTGCAGGCAGGTATGGAATTAGGACACAGGCAGGCATGGGACTAGGGTGCAGGCAGGTATGGAACTAGGACACAGGCAGGTATGGGACTTGGATGCAGGCAGGCATGGGGCTAGGATGCAGGTAGACATGGGACTTGAATGCAGGCAGGTATGGAATTAGGACACAGGCAGGCATGGGACTAGGATGCAGGCAGGTATGGAATTAGGACACAGGCAGGCTTGGGACTAGGACACAGGCAGGTATGGGACTAGGACACAGGCAAGTGGCTAGGATGCTGGCAGGTACCACTATTCTAATATCTTACAAAATAGATCTCAAACTAAAAGAAATGGAAGAAACAAGGAAGGTCACTTCATTCTAATCAAGGGAAAAATTAACTATTGCAAACCAACCCTTGGCCTACATGTACCAAACTCTGGTACACTAATTTCATAAAAAAGTACAGTACTGGAATTAAAGACACAGATTAATGTTAACCCACTAACAGTAGGTGACATTACCATGTGTTTTTTCAATTCATCAATGTGACAGATATAGCTTTTATCTTCTTGTTCAATATTGCCTTATCTATTTGGAGTCTTTGTGATTTTGTAATAGATATTGTAGTTTTGTGTTTGTGTTTTCTACTTGAGTGGGAAATGTGGTTGAGATTTTGCTTTGTAGGTCATTTAGAGCAGTTTTTACAAAAAAACAAATTTCTAACCCATGGGTGTTAACTTTCTCCTCGTTTATTTATGTCTTATTTAATTTCTTTGTTCTTTAACCTATTTAGTTGTAGACTTACAATTTCTAGTTTGTATGACAGATATAGTCATCAGTGTTTCATTACATTTTTGTAGTTATTATAAATAGATTGGTTTTCATAATTTCTTCTTCAAGTAGTTTTGTGTGTACATACTTCATATTTTCGTGCTTTGATTTTATATTCTGTAAATTTGGGGCTTTCTTAATTCTAACTCTCTGGCAGTTCCTTAGAATTGCATCTCTGATTTGGAAGCTTTAATTTCTTTCTGTTGGCAATCTTTCTAGTTGGGTGGAAGTGGCAAGGCTGGCATTGTCTGTTGTTGATATTGGAGAAGGAGGATCATTGTCATCAGTGCTCAGTGTGGTGTTAGCTCTGGCCCTGAGGCATATGTGTCTTATGTTGAGTTGCTTTCTGCCTATTCCTAATTCCTTGAATGTTTTTTAATCATGAAAATATGGTGAACTTTATCAGCTGTCTCAGTCAAGGGCAATAGCTTTGGGCTGTTCCAATTCCTTCCTCAAAATTGTACAGTCGAGACCATGCACTTATCTTCTAGGGTCTTAGGAATATGTCAGAGAGTCTCAAAGCTCCTATAAGTGTGTCACCTCTCAGCTTCTGTTTTAAAATTTGTTTCATTTATTGATTTCCTCAACAGTTATCTCACAACTAAGGCTTCTGTGAAGTTAATCAATTTTCTGTAATTATTTGTGTCAAATACCCAGAGAGAAAAGAGGTTTTACAATGGAGAAGCTCTGAGCCATATGAAATATAGATAGCCCTGCAAGCTCAATCTTCCAAAGGACTACCAGACACTTGGAATAAGGGCAGCTCTCTGGGAAAAGAAAGCACTGAAAGGCTCTACCAGATCTGCTCTCTCCATGACCGGCAGAAGTTTTGTTTTACTGTGAAGGAAAGCTGATAATTTTCAAGGCTACCACAGACATGGACATTGCAGGATGGGAATAATGAAGGTTAGAATACCACAGAGATCACGTTTCCTCCACCCAGCTGGTTTCTTCCATGAGGGCTCCTTGGTTGTTGCAAGCCTTTGGTTAATTTCCAGAACCTTAGAGAACCTCATTCCAGCGTCAATAACATTTTCTTGCTGCCAACCCAGGGGAGAGAATCACTGGAGTCTTCCTGCCAATCTTATAGATTATTATTTTAGTATTTGTTATGAATATAATTGGAAGAAATGTTGTTGCTATGGGTATTCGTTAGTCACAGTTTGAAGTTGTTATGTATGAAAAAATTATGGTTTAAAACTTTGCTTTTAGAATGTGTGATGGTATACCCGGTGGCTAACCTCTAACAGGTCCCAATAATCTTTATCTCTTGCTTTTAGTCTCTCTAGTGGTTCCCTTCTTCCCCATTCTAGACCGGCATTGACCTATGTCCCCATAAGAAAAATGTGGAGACCATGGTGTATAACTACTGAGACTGTTTTAAGAAATGCATTGGTATTTTTACCTTGGTTACAAATTGTTCATGGAAAATCTAGTTGTATTATGAGGATACTATTGAGCACCTATGGAGAGGTCCATTGGTAAGACAGTGAGTATTCTGCTCTGACAACACACTGGACATTGATGTGAATTGTCTGGTCCCTGATTTGCCCTCCAAAGGCCCACTGCCATGAATCATATGATGGAACCTAACGGTTAGCCTGTATCTATCCCAACCAAACCATTCCAGAATTTTTGACTAACAAACACCATGAAAGGTTAAATACATATTGTTTTAGGCAACTGAGTCTTATTATAACTTGCACTTCAGCAATCCATTACTGAAATAATGGAATAATTAAAACCAACTCTGTACACAACAGTATTCTCAATAAGTAGATGTAAGACATTTGTCATGTAAGTATTGCATATTAATGACTGCACCCCTGGCATGCTCCAGGGATGTGTAACAAATTCACTGTAAGAAAATACCATCCCTCTGCAATGACTCCTTTTAAAGTCATATTCAGAGCACAAAGAACATTGACATCACAACTATTCTCATTTGTTTCCCAACAATGAAAAATGTTACCAAGTCCTGAAGGCAATACAATAGATGAAACCGTAATCTTACTTCTGAATATAAATACGGACATTCCATATCCCTAGCCAAGGAACTCTAAGAGGGCTGTGTTTTTCAGATGTGATGTTGTCCATCTGTAAAGTTGGCATCATTTAGATTAGAAAACTACACAAGAACAGAAATGCATTAATGAGGAGTAACTATTAATGGGGAGCTAGCTGCTAATATTTTTTCTAAAAGAAGAGACTTGGGGGATAAAACAGTAAGTATTGAGAAAAGTTATGAACATTATTTAGCTAGAAGATGTCAAAAGTGTCACTACATACCACCGTTTTCACTCAATGCTGTACCTGTTATTTGCTTAATTGCTGCTTTGCAAATGCATTATTTGTAGCAAAAGAAAGAACCATTTTTAGAAATTATAGAAAATTTGCTTGTCCTTTCAGCTAGGAAGAAAGAAATATTCAGTTGTGCAGGAGTAAGGGTTCACCATTTATTTCCCTGTGATTCCCAGAGCTGGTGTCAGCTTTAGTGTGGCTTATCACACTGCGAGATGATTTCCATACCTGCAAGTAGCGGACGACTCTGCAGACCAGGTCAGGGGCCATGAAGTCTCCTGTGAATCGCCAAATAATGTCTGTCAGGATGTTGATCAGGCCTGTGAAGGAGTCTAACAAAGACACGATGTTTAGTTTCAATCTCTCAAAAATCCATCGGTACACCACAGTGAAAACAAATCCCTGGGTTGGTTTTGTTTTCTCTTAGCTTAGCAGATGGCTGTGGAGGAAAAGGGAGGCATGGAAGAAGTTGCTTGTCTTTAAGTATCAGAGCTTGTTTTTGCCTAGACATGATTTTGGCTGTGACTGGGGAGGAAGCAATGGTCCTAGGAGAGGGGCTGCTATAGTAAAGCAAGTATTGTGAGGAAACACAAAAGAAGACAAAACTGAAGACAGCAAATGCTTGGATAATCCATCTCTGCCCTACATTGCGACACCCATCATCTTATTCCCCGTCTAACATGGGCAAAGCCAGACTACTAGAAGTTTTGAATCTTGGTTTGTCTCAAGGAATACTTTTAATTAAATTTTGGGTTTTTTTGTGAATTTCATACGTGAATACTGTATGTACATAATTTTTCCCTCCCCCTTTCCAACTCCCTTCATATTTCCTACCTGCCAAATTCATGGCCTTTAAAAAATTTTTATTGTTTTACACACACACACACACACACACACACACACACACACACACTCGCACTTACACTTGATCAACTTGACAGATGTCATTCCTGGAGAAAGCCTTTTCTCTCAGTATCCATTTATTGCTTTAGTGTTGTAGAATTAAGATGGCTTCCCAGTGAGAAATCACCCCACACATTTAGTTTAGTTAAGAGTTTATTAGTTAGGGAAAAGCTCTTTAATAACAGTGTGCATCCAGTTCTGGCTAATTGTTCAGAGGAGTTGGCACTGAACAGAAAGCTCTACCAGGTTATACAGGCAACAGACTCATTAATTACACATATTTTTATCCTTAAGTCTCTTTCCTGTCAGGACCTTCTGCTTACACAATTTAGACAGAGATTGCATGTCTGACCACTCGGGTAGATGAGAGTTGGCACAGCAGAGATACTCCCATAATTATTTACATGTACCCAAGTTGCTCCTTTCACATGGTTGTTGCCCTGGTTCACTTTGCTCAGCTGACAGATTATGCTTTGTCTGGTAGGAACACAGGGGACCTAATGGTAGACAAGGACCTGGCGGTGGTCGTGACCCTGCACAGATATTAGAGACATATTCTTTGATTCGGGGATGAGCCTGATAGCTAGTAATGAGTCAGGGTTGTCTCCTTTTATTATAGGAATGGAGCAAATAAACACTAGCAGAAACTTTCTCGTAATTCTACACTTCAGTTGTACAAAATGTTCTTACAGTTTCTAACATGCCTGGCTACTACATTATTATCTTTCGTGTCTGTTGGAGGTAGCGCCTCTTTAGCTAAATTTTTGGGTATTTAATATTTCCTATGCATATTTATTAATAAATTCTTTTTTGTTTTGTTTTTCGAGACAGGGTTTCTCTGTATAGCCTTAGCTATCCTGGAACTCACTCTGTAGACCAGGCTGGCCTCAAACTCAGAAATCCGCCTGCCTCTGCCTCCCAAGTGCTGGGATTAAAGGCATGCGCCACCACTGCCCGGCTATTAATAAATTCTTTACAACATCAATTTTACTACTTTGAGTTTTCCTGCATCAGTAGCTCATTAAGGAGTGATGAAACACATTCTACAGTATTGTGACTTAAACCCAGCACCACAAATGCTAGGAATGTGCTCTAACACTGAGCTACATACAGGCCCTGATCATTTTTTACTAAAATATATGTGCTGTTTAAAATAATGGGTCTCATCATCTTATTTTCAGACTTGTATATACCATACTTTGAAAGTATTCGTATGTTATCTCTTGTCACATCTTTCTAAGGAATTTATTTCCATTTTAAAATATCTCATTTAACTAATCATTGTATTTTCCTGCCCCACTTAAATATAAACACAATATATAATAGAGAATGTATTTGGGTTTCTGTGTCTGGTTTATTTTATTTAACAGGACTATTTCTGGAACTATTTGTATTTCTACTGATGATAATTTGTTTTTTATGGGATAAACTTATGCTGGTATATATTATATGTATGTGCCACACTGCAAAAATTCGTTTCTCCAGTGATAGACACCAAGGATGTTGCTGTACTGACTTTGATCTTTTTAAGTGTATATTTGGGGCTGACAAGCCTGTGTTACATTATGTGTGTGTGTATGTGTGTGTTCTAGTTTCATTTCAATTGTGATAAAACATCCTGACAAACTTAGGGAGGAAGGGACATTTTGGCTCCAGTTCTAAGTTACATCCCATCTTTGAGTGAATATCAAGGCAGAAATTCATGCAGCCAGTCTAGTTATATCCGTAGTAAAGAGAGGAGAGAATGGATACATGCCTGCTTTCTTGCAGCCTTTTCTCAGCTGGCATTCTCCATTTTTACAGAGCCTAGCCTGTGAAAAGGATCCACCCATAATCAGGCCAGGTCTTTCCTACCTCAACTAACGATCAATACAATTCTCCATAGATGTGCTCTCAGGCCAATCTGATTTAGACTAATTTTCATTTAAGATTCCCTTCTCGGGTGATTTTAGGTTATGGCAAATTGACCTTTAAAGCCAATTATCCCATTTATCATTTTGAGGAACCTCAATTCTGATTTCCATAGTAGTGGAACTAATTCATATTTCCACCAGAAGTGTACAAAGGCCTCTTTTTCTTGAATCTTGACAGTGTTTCTTCTTACATCTTTGCTACTTTGTAGATTTGTTTTTCTTCCACCCTTCTTCACCCACTTTCCACCCTAACACTAGATAGGAGAGAGAAAAGGATAGAGGGGAGAGGGGGTGGCAATATAGTTAGACTACTTCCTACTGATTAAAGGCATCAGATTTCTTGGAACAAGTTTGATCATTGCCATCAGGATATCTGATTTCTTCTTATTATTATTTCTTTTATGGACATTACTACCTAACAAAAATGGGACCGATAGCAACCAACCAACAACCAACAACCCATCCTCTCAGGGCCCTAACATTTATATACCCTTTGAGGAGTCTTCAGAGTATGAAACATCACACAAGCCACTGGAAAAATTATACCCCTGATAGAGTCCTAGAGAAATCAATCAGCTGCTGTGGACAATCTGAAGCAGCCCTACCTGGGATTAAAACAAAATCATATTCCCACAATATTTCTGCTTTTTTTTTTTAAAGAAACCAAACCTCTCACTATATTTCTCCTTATTTTTCTCATTTTACATTCTTTTCAAATCCTCTTCTGCAATGTTCCCTGAGCATTCCCCTGAGGGAGGGGGGTATATATGTCTTTTTAAAGGCCAAGCACATACTCATTATATATACTCAGCACAGTGTGCAATCGTGAATCTTTTGTTTGTTTTCTTTAATTCTTCTTTGATACGTCACATCCTTACTGCAATTTCTCCCTTCCTCCGTTCCTTCCAGTCCCTCCCCTACCTCTCCTATTCCCCCTGATCCACTCCTCCTCTGTTTTCCATAAAAAACAAATACACAAACAAAATACCAAAACAACAACAAAAAACCACCACCACCACCAACAACAAAAACCAAACCAAACAACAAACCAACAAGCGAAAGAGAGAGAGAGAGAGAGAGAGAGAGAGAGAGAGAGAGAGAGAGAGAGAGAAGGTCTTTCATGAATATGAATATTCACCAAACATGGCTTAACAAGATCCAGTAAAACTAGAACCCTCATAAGGCTAGACAAGCTGAGGCAACCTAGGAGAAAGAAAGGGCTCTCAAGCATAGGCAAAAGAATCAGAGATACTCCCACTCCTATTGTTGGGAGTCCCACAAGAACACCAAGCTATACAACCCTAAGGTAGCTCCGACCTATATAGGGCACATTTTGTCACTTCAGTGTCTGTGAGCCCCAATGAGCTCTGCTTAGTTGATTCTGTGGACTATGTTCTCCTGATGTCCTCAATTCCTCTGGCTCCTACAATGCCCTTCTCTTTCTTCAGAGTTCTGGCTCTGCCTAGTGCTTCACTTGGGTCTCTGCATCTGTTCCCATCAGTTTCTAGATGACACCCCTCTGATGACAATTGGGCTAGGTACTATTCTATGAGTAAAGCAGAATATCATTAGGATTAGGCCTTTCCTGGGTCTCTGAGATGTCTGCTTCTGGTTGCCAACCATCTGGGCAGTGTCACACATGGGCTTTCTCTCACTGTGTGGTCCTCAAGTTGGACTAGTCATTGATTGTTAAAAGTCTGCACAATTACCCCAGCACATTCTGTAGGGAGGACAGTTTGTAGGTTGAAGGTTTTGATGTCTCAGTTCCACTACTAAGAGTCTTGTATGAAATGGTAAGATTTTTTTGTGTATTTACCACTGTTCACTGTAAAGAAGGGCTTTGCTTCTTAAAGTTAAGAGTAAAGTTTATCTACGTGTACAAGCATAACTATTCAGAGAGCAGCTTGACGTTGTGTCAGTCTAGCTGAATAGCACTATTTGGTTATTCTCAGGGCCCATGGTCTCCTCTGCTATGGATTATTGACCAGGTTCCCAGTAACTCAAATCAGAAAGCAATTTGTTATCTCTATAACTGCAGAGCCAGTATCACACAAGTGGACTCATCTTAACATAGCAGATTGGTCTCACAGTTCATAGGATTAATTGCTGAATAAGACAATTGAGAGCATTTCTATCCCCACTCCTACCTCAGAAACCTGTATAGCACCTTCCAGAACTCTAAAGGTGCAGGCTAGTGAAAAGGAGGACCTCTATGGCTCAATTTTAGCTTGTTTTCCCTATATTATACACTCATTGTGTGGTGTCTTCAGCAAAAGGTCTTATCATCTAGTTTGGTGGGGAATCAAAAAGTGACGCCTAGAAGGTGGAGCGATGGCTCAGTTTTAAGAGCACTTGCTTCTTTTTCCAGAGAACACAGTCTTATTTCCAAGCACCCATGGTTTGCCTGGCTTACAGCTGTCTGCATTTCTAGCTCCAGGAGCTAGGGAACCCTCCCTTGACCTCTGTCTACATCAGGAACACACATGGTACACATGCATGCGTGCAAAACATACACATAAATAAATAAACTTTTAGAAGGAAAGGCAAGAGCCCTGTATTGTTTGGGGGGTTTTGGGGCTTCCCTTGTCCAACAAATAAAACTGAGGCATCCTAGCTCTTTCACTGGGCTTTGGTTTAATAAATCACAGTATCTGGGGACAGTTTTTCCCAGATAGAGTACTTATTCTTGTTCAGTTTATTTTTTCTTCGCATTTTATATTTTTTACTCTTTTTGTTTACTTGGTTTTTTTTTTGGTTTTTTGGTTTTTTGTTTTTTGATGATAACCTTTCTGATGGGGAATATGGAATCTTAAAGTACTTTTTCTTAAAAGAAACATTTCTTGAGAGCAAATAGTTACTCTATATTAAATTGCTATTGGGCACTTTCTGTCCTGTAAGAACAGCTGTCTCTTCTCTAAATGGCAAAGTTATCTAAGGGCTACACTTACCTTCTCTGACTTTTACCTTTGCTAGCTCCTGAGCTGTATCAGCACCACCCACTGGGACTTTCTTAAATGTGGGTACATAACATGGTTAGTGACTAGAGATGACCTAGTGCAGGGAGTGTATAATTGGGCTCAGGTACACAGAACTCACAGTCTGAATCATGCAGCTCACAACTGAGAAGCAGCTGTCCTTGAAGAGTTCCAGAATGGACTACTGAGGCCATCCATGAAATAAAGATTAAAGAATTCCCTGAAAGGATGAGACACCATCCTTGGGAATGAATGTCATGTGATTAGATCCCTCTTTCTGGTTATGAGGAGGCTCAGTAAGATCTTAGAAGCAAGAAGTATGTGGAGGAATGGCCTCAGTTAACCTCACTCTCAGTGGCCTAACTGGGAGCCTCCAAGTCTTATGCCTGTCTCTCTGTCTGACAACAATAAGAGGTATCAAAGAGAAATACTCAGGAACAACATGAAAATTGTTGAAATCTGGAAGAAATAAACCCTGTGGCAGGTTTGGACTGTGAGAAACATCCTGTTTCTTTCCTTCTCTCTTTAGTTCTATTTTTCTTTCTCCCTCCCTCCCTCCCTCCTTCCCTCCCTCTCTCCCTCCCTTCTTCCCTCCCTCCCTTCCTCCTTTCCTCCTTTCCTCCTTTCCTTCCTTCTTCCTTCCATTCTTCCCTCCATCCTTCCCTTCTTCTGTCCCTTTGTGTGTATGTTTATTATATGACTGTGTGGTGAATGTACATATATGTGTGCAGATACATGTGCCCACAGAAGCCAGAGGAGGACGTTAGGTCTCTCCCTTAATCACTCTCTATTTTATTTCCTTGAATTACCTAAGCTTGCCATTTTTCAGCTAGAGTGGCTAACTAGCCAGCCCCAAGAATTCCCTTGTCTCTATTCCCTACAGTGCTGGGATTACATAATCATATCTTTCTGTTTATATGGGTTCTGGTGGTCCAAAGTCAGGTCCTTGTAATTGTTCAGTGAGTGGATTTACCCACTGAGCCATCTCACCTTGAAATGGCTCTATGATAACATAGGGCAGGTTTATGAAGAGCCTGAGAATTGTGAGCTATAAACAATCAAACAAGAAAAAACAGCTTATTTTTGGAGGAATGAATGGACTGATTGAATGGAATGGATGATGACCTTGTTGAGATATTCTGTTACTTTACTCTTTTCTTAATTGAAAAATAGTGGGAAAAATACTGATGCTTCATTAGCTCTAAATGACTATATGAACAATTATAGAGTATTCTGGTAAAATCTGTTTCTCCTTGGAGCTTATTATTAAATAAGCCTATTTCTGATTGTGCAGTGGCCCTGTAACTCTATGATAGCATTTGCTAGTTGCTATTAAGCAAATGATACTACCTCTGATCAGTAAAATGCTATTTAGTTACCTTAGTAATTGAACACACTGCAAATAAAAGCCCCTAAGAGGTAATTAAAAGGAGCTTGGGAACAAAGGGTACATTTTTAAAGGCCCAATCACGTGCACAGAATGCCCCTGTTCCCTACAATTCATTACATAAACGATACTAGAAAATGATGTGTGATGTGTGGAAAACTGTGGCAGAGTGCACTTGTTAATGTGAGTTCTAAAGGGAAGCACAGTTATGGGTAGTGTGGGGAGAAGGAGAGGGTCAGGCCACAGTT
>NW_021604598.1:5076705-5082591 GCF_004785775.1 Grammomys surdaster | reverse complement strand
CACAGTTATGGGTAGTGTGGGGAGAAGGAGAGGGTCAGGCCACAGTTTGGTCAAATGCAAAGCATGAAGGTCAGACAGGTGAAAGGATCATGAGTGATGGTGGCTGAGTGAGGAAAAGACTGAGAGAGAGGAAATGAGAAGTGACATGGCGTCTATGCATAGGATATCAGTTTGCTGCTTCAAACGCTTAAAGTAGGAGCTAGGAAGTGGCAAGAACGGAGCTACAGGAGAAAACCCCATTCTCCTTTAAATGGCAGAGATATTAAACTTTGTGTCTTGGAATGTGTTATAGAGACTTATTTCATTATTGAGGAAAGGATCAGTTTTTTAGGTCAGCTACTGGAATTGACATTGCACTAGTTGGAGAGCTGTGTGGAAATCTGAGAAAAAGAAAATTGGTCTGATGCTTGTGAGCAGATTAAAGATCTGGAGAAGAATGTGGGCTGGGATCAACTTTATGTGGAGGAATAAGGATTCAATAAGTGATGTTAATTTTTTTTTAATATTCCTTCTATGGGTTTCACTTGTAAATGGTAGCACCTTAAATTAATTCTGAGAATGCCAGAGGGTAAACTCATTAAGACAGAACATTAATGAGTTTGGGCTTTCCTAGGGCACTAGACAATTTATATTCAGTTCTACCGCTGATGTAGTTGTATTGAGATCCCATATTTTGCATTTTCTTAGGTTTTGTACATCTCCTGTCTTCTATTTCTTCTTATAATAATGAACATATTATTTCATTTTTCTTTCTGCTAGATTCTTATCATCTCTATTTTGTTTGATACTAATTGAAGGCTTATATTCTATAGCTTTGATTTTCATTGTTTACTCTCATCAAATATTATACAAATTTTTCTATAATCTTCAACCTGCTATGGCCAAGTTACTCACAAATTTTATGCTACTGTCTAGGTATTTAGGTTTTACATATATTATAAAACACACAGCTGAAATTTTATTATAAATTTACTGTTGTCATTTAAAAATAAGAAAAATGATGTCCTAGATGCTAGCCTATCAGGTACCAAATCCACCATTTTGCTTAGCAAAGGAACCAACCCCAGGTCCAACCCTAAATTCCAGATAGATCTCCCAGTCACCTGTCTGTTAGCTATCTCACACTCTGCCTTGTTTGCACATGAAGTCTGATGAACCAGAACTCATGGACTGCATTCATGAAGAGCCTGGAAAGCTCTTTGCAAATTTCAGAAGATTGACAGACACGGTCTTCTAAGGTTGCAAAAGAAGTTGATCCTATTCAAAGATGAACTGAGACCATGTCTGACAACCCATTTGCACTCCAACACAGAGTGGCCCTAAGACTGAACTTTGAGCACCGCTTAGCTTGCTCACAATTAAACAAGATGAGGGTAATATCAAAAAACAAGGATACAAACAAATACTCAACAAGAGCAAAATAACCAGATCAAGACACTACCAATAATCTAACTCCAGATGCCAAGGTTCTATCTTAAAGTCATAAACAACAGCGAACACAGCAATGTGTTTCCTCTAGAAATCAATGCCCCGTTGTAACGCCCCACCCTGAGAAAACCAACTGAATTCATGCACAAAACAAATTCCAACACAGCAGTTATATGTTCAAGTTCTACATTCAGAGACGATATGAACAGATGGCTGAACGAGGACCATGAAAATACAAACACTTGAATCAAAGAGGGAAAGCAATTTAAGATATAAAAATGAAATTTAATAAAGAGATACCCTTTGAATAAAAGCTAAAATGAAATAAATGTTGAAATGAAAAACTCACAAATCAGATGAACAGCTTATAGGAAAGTCTTACCGACAGATTAACTAAGTAGAGGGAGAATATCAGGTCTCAAAGAAAAGGTAGAATAGAAGAAAGGAAATGTTAAAATCTTAAAAAAACAGCAGGAATGGAACACTAAGAAATTCTAGGACTCTGTACAAGAACAAACCTACGAATAGGCATAGAAGGACATTAAAAAAAAGAAATCTAGGCTAAAAAGGCACAGAAAAAAATATTTTTTTAAAGAATCATGAGACAAATGTCTGAAATCTAAGAGGAAGATGCCTGTTAAGGTGCAAATGGCATAGAGACTGTCAGACAGAAGGAGAAGAGAAACTCCCCATGTGTCCTAATACAAAGACGGAATGAACAGACATGGAAAGAGCATTGAAAGCATCAACAAAGAACAGACAGATCTCACATAAAGAGTCTTCAGGCTAACACTTGACTTTCCAGTGGAAACTTTGAAAGCATCAAGGGTTTGGATGTATATTCTACGAGTTCCAAAAGACTAGAGATGGCAGGCCAGATTACAATGACAAGCATTAGATTAGAAAAGGGGATCCATCTTTTTGCTGCTTCCAAAAACACACCTTACCATTAGCAATAGATACCACCTTAAGGTTAAAAAGATGGAAAAAGACCAAAGCATGTCCTAGTAACAGCAGTAACAACAGTATATGAGAAAGTTTCTTTATGACATTATTAACAGCACAAAATAGGTAATAGTTACCTAAGCCTTAACATCTGGTCCATGTGGAGGTCATCTTACATCATTGTCTGGAATTTGTTCCAACAGTCTGTTAAAACATGGTGGATTACTATGAAGTGCTGGGTGTTCAGAGACATGCCTCACCTGAGGACATTAAAAAGGCGTATCGAAAACAAGCACTTAAATGGCACCCGGACAAAAATCCCGAGAATAAAGAAGAAGCAGAGCGGAAATTCAAACAAGTAGCTGAGACCTATGAAGTGTTATCGGATGCTAAAAAGCGGGACATCTATGACAAATACGGCAAAGAAGGATTAAATGGTGGTGGAGGAGGAGGTGGAAGTCATTTTGACAGTCCATTTGAGTTTGGCTTCACATTCCAGAACCCAGATGATGTCTTCAGGGAATTTTTTTGGTGGAAGGGACCCATTTTCATTTGACTTCTTTGAAGATCCATTTGATGACTTTTTTGGAAACCGAAGAGGTCCCCGAGGAAGTCGAAGCCGAGGTGCCGGCTCCTTTTTCAATGCCTTCAGTGGATTTCCTTCCTTTGGAAGTGGATTTCCTGCTTTTGATACAGGCTTTACTCCATTCGGGTCACTAGGTCACGGGGGTCTCACTTCATTCTCTTCAGCGTCATTTGTCGGCAGTGGAATGGGCAACTTCAAATCAATATCAACTTCAACTAAGATAGTTAATGGCAAAAAAATCACTACAAAGAGAATTATGGAGACTGGTCAAGAAAGAGTAGAAGTTGAAGAAGATGGACAGTTAAAGTCCTTGACGATAAATGGTAAGGAGCACCTGCTACGCTTGGATAACAAGTAATTCAACGCACGCATTTAACAGAAATGCTAAACCATAGCAAGCACCATTTGAGGAATAACAGGAAGGTTTTTTTTTTTTTGAAGATTTCAAATGAACTCGACTTTCTGTATAACTGTACCTAATCTAAAGTATTTATAAAACAGCTCATTGGAGCCCCTGTTTGTCAGATTTTTGAGTTTGTTGTTGGGACCACAAAATATAGTACCTTTCTTCCTTCGTTTTCTTTTTTCTTTTTTTTTGTCTTTAAAATTATTGTAATCTCTGCATGCACTTTGCTTTAAACGAAACTTAATCTGAGGTGAGCCCTGTGACTGAGTAGTGCTAGGATGAGATTGTTTTTAACACCAGCATGGAGCTGGTTCCCATTGTGTTGAATTGTGAGTGAGTAGTGTCAGCCTGCTGTGAAGTTAACATAGCCAGATGAATCTTCTACAGAAATATTTCAATTTTATTTTCAGTATTTAGTGATGAAAGCTATTACTGTATCAGTGGTAATACATTTCTGGTTTAGTGTAAATTAAGGATGTTTTCTAGTTGTGCATGGATGTTGGCAATCTTGTCAGTTTGACTATTGTTTAAATATGTAATGTTAAGCTTAGGTTAAAAAAAGCTGGTAATTTGGACTTTTGTCATTTGCTTAAAAAAAAAGAAAATAAATGTGAATGTGTTTGGTTAAAAAAAAAGACGGAAAAAGCAAAAACTCAAACAGAATTAAAGAAACAAGCAGTTATAGTTATTCTAATATCAGACAAAATAGACTTTAAAGTAACAGTAACAGGAAGAGATAAGGAAGGACATTTCATACTCATTAAAGAAAAAATTCTAGTGAGAGGATATTATAACTATATATTTATATATTAAGTACAAATAATGCAGTTAATAAGTAAAGCAATTGTGATACACTAAACCTAAGAGCATCCAATTTCATAAAAGAAGACTATTAGATATAACATCACAGATTGATCCCAACACAATAATAACTGACTTCAATAGTCTACCAGTAGATGGTCATCCAGTGAACGTTGAAACAAGTGACATCATAAATCAAATAGATCTAGCAGATATTTATAGAATGTTCCATCCAACAAAAAGAATGCAGTTTTCCTCCAAAGAATATGGAACTTTCTGCAAAACTGGCCACGTCTTAGGACACAAACCAAATCTTAAGAAATTTAGGAAGAACAAAATAGCACTATGCATACTATTTGACCACAAAGGAATAAAAATGGTTGACAACAACAAAACCAACAGAAAGTACACTCATAACAAAGAATGAGATAAAAGAATAATTTGAAAAAAAATCTCCCAAGTCCAAATTGGATGGATACATTACAGAATTTTGTAAGACTTTCAAAAAAGAGCTAACACTAATCTACTCAAATTATTCCATAAATATGAAAGTGGAGACACTTCTAAAGTTTTTATGAAGCTAGTAGTACCCTAATACACAATCTAGAAAAATATTCAGCAACAACAAAAAATAAAATTATTGCCAATCCCCTTAAAGAATGTATATGCAGATATTCTCAATAGAATACTTGCAAACCAAATTCAAGAAGCCATCTAAAAAATAAATATTGTATTCACTCAAGAACAGAAATCACATAATCATTTCCTTAGAGGCTAAAAGGTCTTTGACAAAATCCAAGATCTTTTTATGATAAAAGCCCCAGAGAATCTAGGGATACAGCGGGTAGGAGCAGATTTCAACTTAATAAAGGCAATATACAACCAGTGCAAAGACATCATCATGCTAAACAGAGAAAAACTCAAAATATTTCTACTAAAATCAAGAACAAGACAAGAAAGCCCATTCTCTATTCCTGATCAACACAGTACTGTCCTTAGATAGAATAAGAGAAATGGTGGAAATAAAGGGGATACAAATATGAAGTCAAATTATTCTCATTTCAGATGATATTATTATGTATATATGTATCCTAAAGGCCCCAGCAGAGAAGTCCTACAGCTGCTAAAGAAAAGTAAGAAGCAGGATATCAAATCAAAGAAGAACAAAACAAAACAACCCCCCTGCCCACCAAAACTGTTGTGGATTTGGTTTATTGGTTATATTATGTTATTGGGTTCCAAAATTATATGGGAACTCACACATCTACATGTAAGACGCCAGGGGTCCCTGCCCCCAGTTGGCTCTAATTGGTAAATAAAGTTCTTGAGGCCAATGGCTGGGCAGAAAGGCAGAGGTGGGACTTTAGATTTCCCAGGGATGGGAACCTAGGGAAGAAGGATTTAGAACCTCCATGCCAGAGAAGCAGGGAGATAAGGTTTCAGAGCTGCAGGAAATGCATACAGACCTGTAAAAGCCCAGGAAGAGTGTCCCCAGGGGGCCCCTCTCCCAATTGAGTCTAGGCTAGCAAAGATAGAATATAGATTTCAGAAAGTAATAATTCAGGAGTATCAGAGGGGAGACATTAATAATGTGGAAGTTTGGGGGTGACCCAACCTTTGAGCTGCTTAGGGCATATTAAAAATAAGGCTCTCTCTCTCTCTCTCTCTCTGTCTCTCTCTCTCTCTCTCTCTCTCTCTCTCTCTCTCTCTCTCTCTCTCT
>NW_021604598.1:5065022-5076695 GCF_004785775.1 Grammomys surdaster | reverse complement strand
TCTCTCTCTCTCTCTCTCTCTCTCTCTCTCTCTCTCTCTCTCTCTCTGTGTGTGTGTGTGTGTGTGTGAATGTGTATCTTTCATTTGCAAATCCAGAGCATTTTGGTGAGTGTCAAGGAACACACACCACCAAAGTGGACGATTTGTTAGCGTTAAGCATTCAATACAACAAAGAAACAATAGACTTCCTTTATATGAACAGCAAGCATACACAGAAAGAAAACAAGGAACAATCCCTTTTATATCAGCCTCAAAACATCTTGGAATAAATATAAGGAAAGGAAAGACTTGTATAATAACTTTAAGTCATTGAAGAAAGAAATTGAAGAAGACACCAGGTGATGAAAAGATCTGCCATGTGAGTGGATTGGTAGGGCTAAAATTGTGAAAATGGCCACCCTATCAAAATAATTTATATACTCATTGATGTATATTTATGCAATTGCCATCAAAATTCTATTTCAAGTCTTCATAGAAACTGAAAAAAATTTGAAATAATATTTCAGGATTTCTCAAACAATTCTGAAGGATATTTGGGATGCAGGAGGTATCATAATCATAATCTCTGATTTCAAGTTATAATACAGAGTTATAGTAGCAAAGACAGCACAGTGCTTATGTAAAAACACATATATTGATTGATGGATGAGGACTGAAGGTCTAAATATAAGGCTATGTATCTGTGCCTACATGATTTTTGACAAAGATGCTAAAAGATATGCACAGGAGACAAAGACAGTCTCCAACAACATGTTCTTGTTAAATTTCACCACTACATGTAGAGCAATGATAACAGAGTCTTCTCATCCTGCACAAAAGTGAACTTCAACTGGATCAAGAACCTTAACGCACAACCTGAAATCTTGAATAAGATATTAGACACAGTAGGGAATATACTTGAACTTACTATAGACACAGGAAAGAGACTTTCTGAACAGAACCAAAATAGCACAAACATTAAGACTGTCAGTTGACATATAGGATTACATGGAACAAAAAAGCTACTGTACGTCAAAGGACACTCACTTTAGTGAAGAGGGAGGCCACAAAATGGAAAAAATCTTTACCAGCTACTCATTTGAGAGAGTTACTGTCTACAATAGACAAAGAATTAAAAAAATAAAACAAAAAACAAACCTTGAACATCTTGAAAATAAACATTCCAGTTAAAAGGGGGGCATGGAACCAAATGAATTCTCAAAAATTGAACTCAAAATGGCTGAATAACAGTGTAAAATGCTCAACAGGGTTAGCCATCAGATAAGTGCAAGTTGAAGCTTCTTTGAGAGCTCAGCAAGTCAGATTGGCCAAGGTAAAACAAAACAAAACAAAACAAGACAACAACAACAACAACAAACGACTTTTGACATTAGGTATTCTCATGATTGTGGGGAAAAGGAACACTTATACATTGCTGGTGGGAACAAGAATTGATGCAGCTAGTATAAAAATCAGTGTGGTGTTTCCTCAAAAAGTTGGAATAGATCTGCCCCAGCTATGCCATTGCTGGACATATACCCAAAGAACTCTACATCTTACTAGAGAATATTTGTTGTCTATGTTCACTGATGCATAATATCCAGATGCCTAGATGTTTATCAATTGGTGAATGAGTAATAAAAATATGGTACAGTTATACAGCAGAATATTATTCAGCTGTTAAGAAAATGAAGTTATGAAATTCTCAGGAAAATTAATGGAGTTTGAAACAATTATTCTGAGTGAGTTAATTCAAGCATAAAAAGACAGATATTGCACAACTTTTTTTCCTTTGTAAATGTTAGCTTTGAGTCTTCATAATAAATATGTTGTATTTTGAAAGCCATAGAGACTAGGAAGTTATTAAGGAGCCTTATAGTGGGATTGCTTTCAAGGTAGAGAAGATAGAACATACTGGTACAAAGTACAAAGAGTAGTAATGGAACAAGAAGGGTTAAATTTGGATGAGGGGTGGGAGGGCAGGCTAGAAGAAGGAATTTGGGGGTTGATAATTAACATTAAGTGTCCTTCAAAAAATCCGTATGGAAGCCTACTGTAAATGTCCCCAAATACATGCATACTAGTCTATTAAAATAGTTTAAATGTAGCTATACTACAGTGCAGGAACAATATTGTACTAGACACCCCACACTGGCAAATAAAAAATCCCCAGTACAAATAGAAATTGCGTGTTTTTGAGTTGTTAGAAAAAGAGGTTCCATAAACAAGAAACACAAGCATTAGAGGCTATTTTTAATATTCTTGGTTATCTCTGTAACTTGACTCTGTTTCTCTTTCTGAAAATACCACAAACTTGAGTCATAGAACATGGAAAAATCAGGCTTGTACTCTCCTGGAAGATTCATCGCTTCTGGCAAGCTTTCATGTCCCATGAAAGTGTTATGTATGCTGCTAGAGGAGAAAAGTAATTGTCAAGCTCACCTGTGAACAAGTCCCTGTACCTGCTGGCCTGATAGGATATGCCAACTGGGGCAACTATGACATGAACGTTAAAAAAACCCACCACTCACTTTTCGATTGGATCTAAGGCATGTGCCATGTGATGGAATCCATATCTGAAACTATTAAAAGGGCCAAGAACCTGTGGCTTGATAGATCACAGGATCTAGGGGGAGAATTTACTTCTGTTATTTTGCTAAATGTACCTAGTATTGAAATAACAATTAATGTCTTATTGCTTTAGCTGTACTTCAGTGAATCTTATAGTTTTTATCACAGAACCTTCTTCTTGCAGTATAAGTCAATTAACACAGAGACTCTTAAGTGGTAAAGATGAAGAGGATAAGAGACTATAGAGTAATCAGCTCTGAATGGAGTATATCTATCCTTCCCCAAAGTCTCAGAGGTTTTTGAGGAAGATGGGATAGAAAGGTTTTAAGATTCAGAAGTATGGACAAGGAGATAATGGTTTCCCAGACACAGCAGGGACATTGCATATATGAACTAACAAGCAGTCATGACAGCATCCATAAGACTCACCATGACAGCATGCAAAAGACTCCTGCAACTCAAATCAGACAAAAGTTTCAGCATGGATAGATTAGGGAAGATCATCATAAAGTCTCACTCTAGTTGAGGGGTTATTAACAGTGTGATAGCCTGTGTCAGAGACAGTTTTCTTTAATAGTCTTATTTCTGGTTTATAGACATCCATGGCTGGCCCCACATGGAAGAGTAGTTGGAGAACATGAATTGTATTCAATGGAAAAACAAAACAAGAATTAATAAAACTCAAAGCTGAATAAACTGGGGTGCGAAGGTGTAGAAGGTGGATATGGATGAAAATACACTGTATAAAATTCCTCTCAAAATAACAAACATTTAAAAATAAAAATAATTGCATTTTACAATTATTTTTCCATTTTGCTCTTTCAGTACTCTGATGTGTGATTTTGGGATCGCTATCATCCAATCAGAGACCCATGTAATATTTATTTTTTTAAGATTGATTTTTGTTGTTAAGTATGTATATGACAGTATATCTGTGTATACGTGGTGTGTGCATGTGTGTGTGTGTGTGGGGGGGTTCTAGAAGCATCGAGAAGAGTGTCGGATTTCCTGGAATGGGAGTTGTGGATGACTGAATCACACATCATGAATGCTGGGAATGAAACTTAGGTTCTCTGCAAGAACAGTTTGAGCTCTTGACCACTGGGCCATCAAGCTGTTCCCCTTTAACATGTTTCAAATACATCCTTTCTGAAATGCTTCCCATTTTGTTTTTGCGTCAAAAAAAAAAAATCTTAAAATCGTCTTTACATCACCTTGGTGTTCAACTTTTGCCAACTGTAGACATCTGAGTGATCTTTTCCTCTGCAGTCAGCATTAAATATGCTGCTTGGTATTTTGTCTTGAACAGTTCCTGACTAGGTGTCTGTGCAAGTCTTGCCTTTGTTCCTTTTATGTGGCGAGACTGTCTTCTCACCTGGCTGACTTCAGTGTTTCTATTTATGTTTTCCAAACTTTGATTTAACTTTGCTTGTTTTATTAAAATAATTATCCTGCTATAGGTTATTTGTGAATTTTTGGTCTGTGATTTGAGTCCACTCATTGATGTCTGAATATTCTAATGATTATGCAAGCAATTCTTTGGCTCATTGTTTCATAGTTCTTTCTCTTCCAATCTCTTGCTCCCTGTTTTTTTTTCTTTCCCCTCTTCTCATTCTCTGTTTTTCCCACTGAATATTATTTTGAGGAATTGGTATTGAATTACTTTCAAGTTTTTTCTCTTAATATTTACTTAGATTGTGTATTATAGGAATATTCAAGCCAACTTTATTTTTTTCATGTGTGTGAAAATTTAGTTTTAAATATATGTGTGATTGTGTAGAACAATAGTTCTCAACCTTCCTGATGCTGTCACCCTTTAATATAGTTCCTCATAGTGTGATAACCCTAACTGTAAAATTACTTTTTCATTATTTCATAATTGTAATTTTGCTGCTGTTATGAATCACAATGTAAATGTCTGATGTCTGACCCCAAAGAGGTTGCAATGTACAAGTTGATGATGTAGAAAGTCAATTATCAAGATAACTCAGGTGTTTCCTGTCAGATTTCCCCTCTCCCAATTTCCCTTATGTTCCCCCCCCGAACCCCCCCCCAACAAACAAGCGGAAACACTCCAAGAAGCACACACAGAAAAAAAAAACCCCACAAAACTACAAAAATAGAAATCAAAATAAAGTAAAAACCAATACTACACACACACACACACACGTACACACAAACAAATGAAGTAAAATAAGACAAATATCTACTAAAACACTGAGTTTCTCTGTGTCAGCCAATTACTTCTGGGCATAGAGCCTGACCCAATGGTTACTTAATTTTTCTTTGGCTTCTCAAAGCCAAACGATGGTTCCTCAAATTAATCTTGTGATATTTTAAAGTTTTTCTCCTATTTCCATGTCAGTAGCTATTCCCTATCTACTGAAATGACTATCGTTGCGTAGCATCCCTCTTTCCTAGAATGGTTTCATACTTATTATGTTTGTTTACCAGATGTTAACAGATTTCTAGTTTAAAGTCATTTTAGAAGTGAAAAATGGGGGGGGGGGGCGAAAAGAGAAATGGTAGTTGCTATTGATCTTGAAGAGGACCCTAGCTTGATTCTCAGCATCCATAGCATGTGGCTCACAGTTGCCTGTAACTTCAGCTCAGGGCAGTAAACATACTCTTCTGCCCATATGCACATGTGTGTGCAAGCACACCAATACTTTAACATACATGTAAATTTAGAGGAAGTGGAAAAATAGCACAGCAAGTCCCTTGAAACTAGAAACTTTAATATAATAATGAAAACCTGGAAACTGATGTTAGTCTGAGGCTGTGGATAAAATAACATTGCGTATTTTGCATTACCAGTTTTTACAAGCATTTGTTTATATATTTTTTTATGTTTATGCCTCTCTGCCAGCCCCCTCTCCCCACTTTTTAATGACTATATATTTAGCCTTATGTATGTTCACAACATTATCCCCACAGTTAGGACACGAGAATGTTTCATGGCTGAACAAATTCCTCAATGTTAGCCACAGTCTGTAGTCACCTGTCTCGTACAAACCGCTGAACAGTCCACTGTAACAGTTTTGCTAGTTTTGGAATTTTGTGTAAGTCCAAGTTTATGATCTATTTATTACATACTGTCTTTTAAAAATGACGTGAGGCTGTTGGGATTCAGCTAAGCTACATGCATGGTTTTTCTCTTCTTCTTCAGAGTGGTGCTAAGTGATATAGAAAAATAGTTTGTTTATTCATGAACCCATTGGAAGATATCTGGCTTCTTTTCCATTTTTGACTATTTCAGACAAAGCTGATAAACATTCACACTAGGCTTTGTGTGGGTAATGTTTTCCTTCTTCTAGTGAGGAAGTAATGAAATTGTTGGAGCACGGGGTAAGTGTTAAGTCTCATCATAGAAAACTGTCTTCAGACATTGCTGCAACTTCTCTGCTTTTCCATCAACAGCATAAGAGATACTGTGGCTAGTCACATTTGATATTGTCAGGATATTTTCTTTTTGTTGCTGTTATGTAGGTACTAGCATCTTCCTATGGATTATTTTTGCATTTACCAAATAGCTGGACATTTTCATGACTGCATTTGCTATTATGTGTTAACTTTAACAATATCTACTTTGAGATCTTTTCCTTCTTTATAATACTTATTTGAAAGTTCTTGACTATGCATTAGACTTCTCTCTTTTCTGATTTCTACCGGCTGCGTTGGCTCTTAACAATGGACTTCAGTTTCTTTTTCAGTCTTACACATTTTGTTTGAATGGCACACATGGGATGGTGTATGGAGGAGTATAAGGATAGCCTTAGATGCTACTCTCTTTTTAAGAGTGTTTGCTGTGTATGTGCACCTGAGTTCCACCTCCAAAAATAAGTCAGGCACAATGCTGCATTTGTAATCCCTATGCAGCATAGGCAGAGAGATAGTCAGGTTCACTGGCTATCAGCCTAGCTGAATCTGTGAGCCTCAAGCAAATGATGGACCTTGACTAAAAAAAAAAAAACAAGGTAAACATGTCTGAAGTTCTCCTACACACACATGCACACACACACACATACAAATATACACATACATGCACACACACACATGAACAATGAACACACACATGTGCATACACACATGTAGGCACACATGTGAACACACACACACAGACACATACAGTTACATACAATTACAAAAGGTAGCAATGCTAAATATTACTTGTGCTTAAAACTAGACACACTACATATGTTCAAAAGAGAACAAGAAAGGCTAAATATTAGGAGATTAGAAAGGACTGGATCCAGGTAATGAATGAAAGTTGTGAAAGAGTATATAAAACTAATAGTTTATTTATTTCTAACTCTCATGGATTTTTCTTTTTTGTAGTGTATAACAATATATTAGACAGTGAAAGTTTAAACTCCAGTGTGAGTCTCCACAGCTTCAAAATGGCTTCTCTAACTGCATATCAGTTCATTAAGATGAATAGACATTGGGTCTAGTTATTTTGGTGTGTGATATTTTTGCAAATTTTTATAATAAAATATATTTTGAAATATTTATATTAATGAAATATTAATAATAAAGTATATTTGTAATAAACTGTGTTTTGGAAATGGGCACATTTCTTCAAAGATATTTAAGTGACATGTTGAATCACTGTATTCAAGAGTTTTGCAAGCCTAGGTTTATTGTCTGTAAAGTCATCCTTAGTCAAGCATAGGCTTTGGATTTCTTTTTGGCTGCTTTGTTAGGCTGGGAGCTGGGTGCACACACCAGTTGAGAGTTGTAATGACTGTTTTGCAGATAGCTGTATCTGTCCTACTATAACACTGCTGCAGATTGGGACCCGGTGCTTACAGGATGATGGGCACAATCCCTGTCTCTCAACTCTGTAGACCTGTGTGGCTGGTTATCATGGGTGGCGTAGCCTCAGCTTTGCAAATTCTTCTCCCACGAACATCAAACTCCTGCCTTGAATCCTTTGTGGATTTTGCATATGATAGGATTTCTAATGGCATTAGGGTTGTCATTTTCTCTGTGTTCCCAAGAGGTGAGGTTTCTACCTTTTGTGTTTGTTCTTTTTTCCTGGGGACTAGGCAACAGTGTTAGGTCGCAAATGGCTGAGGTTGTTCTTGGGGTGATTGCCTCTGCAGAGGGGAGGATCTTATGCATTGATGAATGCACACTAACCTTTCTGAACACCTGGATACAATATAATATCGGTAACAATTACTCAGTTCTACTATTGTCATTTGGAAAGAGCTATAGACAAGAGGAGACTGAGTGGGTATGGCTGTGTTCCTAAAAAGACTATGAAAATCAGAGGCAGCCTGCACTTGGTTGGCAAGCTGTGGGTTTTTCACTAACCAATTTGCAGCATAAACTCCACATGCCCTATACCGGCGTCTGGAAGCCCTTAGCCTCCTTTAGTTAGATCTTTTCTCATCCTACTGTAATTTTGTTCTATTACAGAAACTTTTCAGCCAGCACACTAATACTAGCATCTGGTTAATTGATAAAAACGTTGGTTAAAGAAATGAGGCATACACACAGTCTTCCTAAAGCATATTAATATAAAATATAAATGTACATTTGCTTGTCATTTCTTTAGTGCAAGGCCAAGACTTTTATTGAATTTTATTCCTCATCATTTTTGAATAAAACATACCCATAATGTAGCTTTTACGATTTTCAATTTTGGTTTTTTTAAATTAGAGTGAGAAGTTGAGATACCAGCAAGGCAATCTGATGCAGAATCTCATTGGAGGGAATTTTATAATCCTCCTTCTTCTTTTATAGCTGCATCCCTTGAGCTTAACTCTACTGCAGCTTTTTTAGTGACTCACTAAAAAATGTCAAGACTTTGCAAAGTATCTATCTTAATTTTCACAGAAACAGCAGCTCTTTAATGTTAGCTAAATTGCACAATTTTAATAATGAATATGACTTGCAGAAACCAGTTTGGGAGTAAACACTTCTGGCTTATATAAGGCAAGAATTTGGATTAGAAATGGGCAGGTTCATTAGGGATCCTGCTGCTAGTCACACACGTGGTTAGAAAGGGTGTTTGCAGAAAGAACATCATGCGATGCTGATGAGAGTGGCCACTGGAAAACCCTTTCTGCTCCCCACATGCCCAGCTTTTCATGCTTCCATTGTCTTTATTCACCCTCTCTGTTGCCTGAGAAGCTTTTTATAAATGTTGCCTGAAAGTATCTCTTATGTTCAAGGTTAAAAGTTCCCTCCTTTCTGCCTACTGAGCTTGGCTAGATTAGCCACACCCCCACCCCATGTTTCTCCATAGTCCTTTAAAAGTACCTATGACATTTTAATGCATCCTTTTCTTGATATATCAGACTCCACTATCCTGCAGGGCAGCAGAGATTATATTTTATTCAGCTTCACATCTTCGGGCCCTAGAATCATGGCATTACACAGTAATAGCTTTGTAAAATTCTATTGAAAGAATGGACGGATAGAGTAATACTTGATTACTGCATAGGAGATTTCACAGTGCAGATTAAGACATATCACCCATTTCCTTCGCTGTAGATTGAAATAATGATTACAGAAGCTAGATGCTAGTGAGCAGAGAGTGATTTCAAATTTTGATCCTCAATCAGAATAGTGAAAAAAAAAGAAGAAGAAGAAAGAAAATGTTCCCTGATCTCTGTGATCTCTGTGTGGAATTAAGTCTTTGGAGTGGCAGAGTTTATGTCTTGCTCAGGTGTGCATACACAGGGTTTTTTTTTTTTTTCTACATTTCTGATAAAAGATGATTCTTTTAGATCAACTGTGCCGCTCTAGTGAGAACCACTCTGGTTTTCCTAGAGAAACACTGGAAAACAATAGCCGTGGTGTAGCTTCAGATTGTGTAGTGCTCTGGGGCCAGTCAGGTACCATGAGTATAGTTTTAAGTCTGGAGTACGGAGTCAGAGGGGGGTATGTCATAATAGTTTATTTGCATGTGACTGCTATGAAACTGTGTGTGTGTGTGTGTGTGTGTATGTGTTGTCAAGAGTCCCTTTCCTTTTATCTTTATTTTGACAAGCAAATACTTGAAGGAATTCTGGATGGAATGGACTTGAAGAACTCAGGTGAACGGCTATTTTGTGACAGACCTTGCACTGCCCAACTTCATGTCAGGTACTTAATTGCCACATAAAATTTTGTCTCAAAATAAATTCCTGTCTCACTGTTTTGGGCTTATTCTTACAATATTAATATGAGTCTGGCATTGTGCCCTTCACCAAGATGAAGTACCAGCTGAGCTTAATGGCCTAAACTGTCAACTCCTTGGGTCTTTATTAATCCAGGGAAGTAGCCTTCACCTCAGTCATTACTGCTCAATTAGGAAAGAAATAATCACATCCATTATCATTAGAGCAGGTTCTTAGGAATCTTTGTTCCTGAGATTTTTTTTTCAAATAAGCTCACCAAGTCACAAATGTTGCCAGTGTTTCCCTTTCCCCACTAGAAATGCCTTTCAAAAATATAAAGATGTCATATTTAATCGATGAAACAAAAATCCTTCTCAAGTGTATTCTCCTTACATCTCTTGTATACAGAAAGCAACTATCTCATTATGTGGGGTTGACTGCTCGTTTGGGTCATTGGTTGTTTCTGGATGCTAAGTTCCAATTCCAGTGTGTGCAAGCATTGAGTTACTCAGTGAGAATGATTCCTTAGGATACGGCACTACCTTATCACCAATGCTCCTCTCCACTCTAGGAGAAAATACAAGAGGAAGAGTGTGTGTAGTTATGGGTGAACAGAGGAAGTGGACAACTTGCTTCCTTTTGAAGACATTTTGTTTTCCTAGTAAGGAGAGTTCATATGAATGGTTTGGGGGGTTAGAAGCTCAAGTGATAGAGAAATTGGGACACTTCCATTGTAATTGTGTTGTTTGTCTTGTCTCCGTATAGCCTCTTGTGCCTAGAGAAGGGATATCAACTTGCACATGGTTATCTCTCCCGATCCCTCTTCAAAGAACTGTATGTAGTTGTGAACAGTAAAGTTTGATGCTGTCCTTTAGTGATTGGGCCCTTGGAGTTTCACCTTGCATTTCTGTTTGAGACAATGTAGCTCAAAGCATAACCTCTGTCAAGAACTTAGTGAACCTACGGGTGCAACATCCAGTCATTTTCACAATATAGGAAAATGCTTTAGTGTGCTTGAGAAGACAAAGTTGACATCATGAGATGCTGTGTTTTCCTGACAATCTTTATCAATTTTCACTGGTGTTACTTTCCCCAAAGCCGTGTGTACCTAATCCTATTTCAGAAATTGGCTTCTAAAAAACCCATTAGGTGACCCCAGCTAGAGGTACAGATCAGTATCTTCCTCAGCATCATAGATGCTTTCCCCTGCAGCAGAGGAGAACAAATACAGAGGCACAGGGTCAAACAGTAGGCAGATAGTATGAGAACTCCGAATACTTAGCCCTAAAAAAAAATGCATCCATGAAATTCCTACTCTCAGAGGTTTGGAAGAGGAAACTTAAGAGTGTAAAAGCCAGAAGAGAAGGAGAACACCAAGGAAACAGGGCCATCAAATCAACATGATTGATGCACACATATGAACTTGCAGAAGCTGAGGCAGCACTCACAAGCCTGCACGGGTCTACATAAGATGGCATCCTAGAACTGAAAGAAGTGGACACATGCCCCCATCGTCCACCCAGAAGCTATCTCCAATTGATAACCACCTACAAATGAAAATTTCATTTTCTTGAAGGGAGTCTCACTGGGAAAACAAAGTATTCTTAAAGGCAGACTTCATACTCAGCCATATATGACCAAGAGAAAATGAATTCAACAGCATCTTTGGAGGTTCTTTGCCTCATAATGTTTGTCAAGGCTTTAAAAAATTATTCTTATTATATATTTTATATATTGGTTTTGTTTTTCTTTTTATTTATTTGTTTTTGCTTTACGGGTCCTGTGTGTATATATTTTGGCTTCCAGTTTAGTGCTTTTATGGGATTTTTGAGTATGCAGATGATTGAGTTTCTGCATTTATATCTGTTTTTAGTGACTTTTTGTGGGATCTTTTCTTTCTGTTTGTTTTGACCTACTCCTATGTGCTAGTTTTTGTCCTTTCTTCTATATATTATCTTTATATTATATTATATTATATTATATTATATTATATTATATTATATTATAT
>NW_021604598.1:5032974-5065012 GCF_004785775.1 Grammomys surdaster | reverse complement strand
ATTATATTATATTATATTATATTATATTATATTATATTATATTATATGCCTGTTTGTTTCTAATGAGAGACACAAAGGGATGAATCGAGTTGGAAGGGGAAGTGGAGAGAAACTGGGAGAAGTAGAGGGAGGGGAAAACATAATCAGAATATATGAAAAAAACCCTCTATTTTTAATAACAGAATATAAAAGGAGAATCCAATATGCACCAGGAGATAAGGCAGGACGGGGTGAGGTTATTCTAGGAATGACATCTTGTGCTGTTTTGGTGCATAAGCTAAGATCTTAGCAAATTCCTATTAGTTCAAAATTCAAAGCACTAAGAATGGTACCATGAATCTAGAAAGTACTATGTCAAAAGGCTAGTAATGCACAGGTGTTGGCCATGGAGCCTTGCCTTGGGCATCATGCTTTTGGTTTCTGTGAAGATCTGTAAGTGTTACTGATTTACGTACTGTATTGAGAGTGTAGCACACTCTGGTTCAGTGACTGCTGTAGGAAAGCTTCGTAGAATCAATATTATCAGGAGACATCTCACTGTGCATTTCCCTCACGACATCAGAAAACCTTTATTCTGATTAATTTTGACCTTAATTTAAGCCACTAGGAAACCACAGAATGAAATATGGCCTACTTACAGTGACTTTGGAGGGCCTGAAAGCCTAATTCAGTTCTTTGATTTATCCCTCTGTGGAAAAGATTATTTTGTGACACATCTATTTGGTTTTATATTTTTCATTTCACTGGAAATGTCTTCACATGGATGAGCCAAATATGCAGAGTGGCATTTGTCTGTGGGGTTTTAAATGCTGCTGTTGTCACTGTAGAGCGCTACAGTTTCTTTGTGTGTTGTTAAACTTACCAAAGCCTACATCCTTTGTACAAGTGGATAATAAAACTACTTGATTTATAGGGCTACTACAGAGGTTAAGTGAGATAATGTGTGTAAGGCTCTTAGTAAAGTGCTCAGCACATAAACCTTAGATGTTTGTTACAGGGATGGTGCAGTGACAGATTACTGCACACACACACACTGTATGAGGAGTGGATACATCTTGCTCGAAGGCTTGGGCTCCTAGGCAATCTGTAGAAGAGGCTCTTCTGAAAAGTAAATGGTAAATGGGAAGTAGATTCTTTGTTAAACTCAACCTACGATGATGACATCTTTTATTTCTTAGGCTATATGGCAGTGGGCTTAATTCATTTCATACTAAATAGAAGAAAAAATAGTGATTAAGTCACTATTTTATTAAGATGAGGTGAAAGGAGTGAAACAAGTTCCCACGAGAGTACAACACAAGAGAGACTAATTGTAGTGAGTGTTCTAGGGACTGGAGTACCATTTATTAGTGGGGATACTGTTTGTGGGGCAGTTCTCAGGGTAGATGGTTCTGTGCATTGCAAGACATTTGCCATTCTTGACCTCACTTACTAAATGTTAGCTGTAGCCTCCTTATCTCTATCTTTATAACTTCCAATTCTCCACTCATCTGGATGCTCTCCAATTAAGATCCTTGAAAACTCTCTAGAGGTCAATTGAGACTATGAACCAACATCCCTAGAATAGTCCTAGTTTCTAGCAGTTATGCTTCTACCTGTGGTCTTTTCATTCAGACTTGTTCTGATATACATGACTCTGTAGCAGTGGTTGATTCCAGGACTAGCTGAAAAAAAAAGCACAAAGTAGGCCTTAGACCCTGTAGTGCTGGAGTGTAAGGAAATACCCAAAGGATGCTTAGAAGTGTTTCAATAGGAACGGGACCCAAATTGTAGTGTTTTCCTGACTAACTGGCAATCTGTGCACAAAATAAAATGATAGTAGCAAATTATGTGTTGAAAAAGAATAAAGAATCAGTGGTCTCATACTGATAAAAGTATATCAATGGAAGACAGTGAAGCATTCTTATATTCAATAAGCCAAATAATAAACACAGAAGGAGTGATATTAGGAGCAAATAAGAACTTGGAAACCTTTCCAGCATTGATTTTGCATGCCAAGAGCTGAGCGAAAGTTTCAGTAGCCAGCTAATTATACAATTTCATAACTTGTGTTCATTACAAATGGAAGACAGTATGTTTACAGAAGAAAAGCCTGACAGTAATGTGACTAGTAACAGTGCTGAGGCATCTGGTATACCTCTTAAAAGTCCACCACCTAAATCTAATCAGCAGCATGTCTAACACGACTCCTGACCTGCTTTATTGAAACCATCTATGTTGTAAAGCACAGACTGAGAATCTATCATATAAGGATAGAGGTAGATGGCAAATGGAACTTTTAATAATCCTGAAATTATACCAGAAATGCTAAGCTAACAACCAGAACTTGCCTCATCGGGAGGATGCACGGCATCATTGCTCAATCCAAACAGGGGAAGCTGGCAAGTTCCAGCATTTCTGTATTTTTCAAGATACTGAAGTTGTGGGCAATGTGCTATTAAAAGAAAAGGTAATATAATATTGGAAAGAGGGTTTGGAGCTGTTAAGTTATTCCTTTCCTTCAGATAGTGAAGGCTTTCCTGGCAGACTACTAAGCAAAGGTGTATTCATAGTTAGAGTGCTTTGGAATATGAGGCTATAGCTACAGATAGCTCAGAGAGAGGGTTGTTCAAAGTCATCCAGGAGGGATCCATGGGCCGGGCTTTCCCACTGTGACTGCTCTAGCCTGCCTGTCCAGCGGCTCTGAGCAATGACTGAAAAGCAAACTGATGTGCAGAGAACACATATTTGCTGGATGTATCTGAAGGACTTCACTCCATTTGAGAACAAAAGTGTCTTGTCTATAGAGCATGGGGAATAGAGTCCAAGCTCAGCAGAGACATCAGACATCAGGAACACATACAGACAGGAGAGTAACTGAATGAAACCACAGGTCAGAACAATGCTGGGGTGTTAGGCATAGTACTGGGTCACTAGTTAGCAGAGAGAGAAAACTATGTCTAGCTGAGAATGGGGAAACTGGAGGGCATTTCAGTAACAAGAGAAGTGGTGAGCTTCAAAATCTAGGAGTGACATGTAAGATAGACACTGTGGATTATTTCCTCAGAAAGTCTTGCTTATTGTCATATCTCTTATGAGGTTCTTCTCTATAAGTGACATTCACTTATCTTAATCAGGAAGTAGGCCAGATGGGCCAGAACAGGCCATGTAACCAGCCTCCAAGACAAGGGTCCCTTTTAACCCTTGTACGCCTTGAACTACCATGTTCTACAGCAGAAGCATTAGTGTCAAGAAATTGGGAAGGCCACACAAGGCCACAGTTCTCTTTTCATCACTGTAGCTATCCAAAAAAGAAGCATTGCTATTTCAGCTTCCCATGCTTTTTTTCTCTACATTGCACTCAATATTGGAGTCAGGGCTTCAGCCTGCAAAATGCCTCCTCTTTCCCTGGCCTACATTCTGAGTCCCTTAGCCTCCAGTGCTCATTATGAGGATAATTTGAGGCAAGCATATAAAGTATTCCGCTCCATGCCAGCCACAAAAAAGGTTCTAAATACATAGCACCTGCTGCGGCCATCTACACAGAAAAGAAGCAAAGCTTGGATTATTTAAGCATCTGTAAAAATCCACAGAAGGACCAGTATAGTTGGCTCAGTAAGTAAAGGCCTTGTCTAGAAACCTAGTGACTGGAGCATCATCCTAGACCTACATGGTGGAAGAAAATTGTCCTGCAAATTGTCCTTTAACTTCCACACATATACCATGGTATATGCATGCCTCCTTCAGATCAATCAATCAATCAATCAATCAACCAACCAATCAAATAATTTTTAAAAATGTAAAGCCACAGAACAAATGGTAGAGCTAGGGTCAAAACTCAGGTTTCTGCTTTCTGCGCAGTGTGTGTGTGTGTGTGTGTGTGTGTGTGTGTGTAGCTTTCAAATTAAGGGTTGTTCTTGAATGTTTCATTGGAAAAATGGAAAATAATAATAATAATAATAATAAATACACTTCTGAGCACATGGAAATTATAAGAAACTCAGATGTTAATTTCCACAATAAAGTTTTTTGATTCATAGCCAGGATTGTTCACTTGCATATGGACTACGACCTTTCTGGCAATTTTGGCTCAATTAAGTAGTAGGGGGAGTGAGGTCATTGATCATTTCATAGTTAGGTTTTTACAAAACAGAAGTTGTCATATCTTTACTGTAGAACTTTCACCCTGATTGTTCTGCTATTCTCAAAGGCTTGTGAATCAAGATTGGTCTTGACATAGCCAAATCTTCTAGTCTTCCTGGGAAATTAGAAAATTACCTTTCAGGTTGCACTGAAGTGTTCCCTGTTGGCTTAAATGGGAGAGTTTTCAAGGCTCCAGATGGGAACTGATTTCTTTCATTCTTCTTATCAAAAATCCAATCTCACTCTCTTTCATGTTTGAGAGGATTTGATTAATTAGGACGTGAAGGGAGGAAAATGACAGTCCCCGGTGCTGGGCTGAACTAGCTGCTGCAATTTCAGCTCCTCGCTCCCTTGCTTGACAGGCCTCGTGAGCTCCAGCCTGTCTAATCACTGTGTTGTTGGAAGCTGAGTGCATGAGCTCCGAGTCAGCTTTGCATCGCACCGCGACTTTCCATGAGCTAGCCCCACAACTTTGAGTGAGCTATCCTCACATCTCAGTTTCAGTTCCCAGAGGCCTAAAACTCGAGTAATGAACATGCCTTTGGCTCTGCATAATTTGCAGAATTCTGTTTTCCCTCCAAAGTATTGGCTTTGTAATGATTCAGTAAATATTAATGAACATCATACCTCTGTGCATTTTTATTTGTTTGTTTGCTTGTTTTTCTGCCTACTTGCCAGCATCTAAGAGGCTAAGTCTTTCACCTGAATTAAAAAGTCCTGAAGATCTTTATGAGTTCAAGCTCAGCCTGGTCTACACAGCAAGTTTGAAGATAGCCAGGGCTGCATTGAGATCATATTTTTTAAAAAAAGCAGGGATAATATCTTTACAACTTTTATAAACATAATTTATGCACAGGATACAAAATTCAAATCAGAATTCACAAACAGTGTCATCAAAAACAACATATCTGGGAATGCTTGTGGCTCAGAGCATCCCTAACCTGGAACAGATCCAGGGATCCACTTTAGCGGCATGGATACTACACTTGTTACAAAGTCATGCTAGAATACCACTCCAGAAAGACAACAAATTGTAGTCAGTACAGCAGCAATACTGGATGTTACGAACACTCTGATGAGCCAAAGATGTAAAAGCATACAGACTACAGAATTCCATTCATATGCAGTCGAAAAGGAATAAGGTTGTCTGAGCCGCAAATGTCAACTTTGGTGGATGAGAGCTGGTGACCGGTATTGATGGAGTGTGTGAGGAATGAAGGAAACATTGAACGAACATGTAAAAAGTGAATGGAGTCCCTCAGTAGGTGTGCATTATTGATATGACATGACTCAAAGACCAAGACCTCCAATCCATGGGAAACTGGCAAAACCTTTCCCATAGGTCAGGCTCAGGCAGTGCTCCCTTCTGGTCCAGGTACTAGTGTTGAAGAACAACTAACCACTGTGTAGAAAACCTATCAAGGGCAGCTTTCTTTTTCAAGATGTTTGTAGGCTGAGAATGCTCACCTACAGAGATCTCCTACAGACTAGCTAGGTCCTCCCATCCTACACTGTATTTAATAAGCACATTAAGTTAAACTTCTAGGTTGTGGTGGTAGTTGGCATGGTTCTATCAGAGAAAGGACAGAACACTTGACCCCAGCTTTTCTGCACATGGGACGGTGTGTTCATCCTTTCTTCATTTCCTCACCATCCCTAGTAGGTTCCAATAACCAACCCATACTGGACAAGGGGAGATAAGGGACACTGAGAGAATATGATCATGCTGTTTCCTGACTGCTAGTAGTTGTGTTTCACTTGCAAGCAATATGTCTATAAAATTAGACTTCATGCTTTAATAAAAATAATAAAACCTAAAAATACAGAGGATCCATTCCTATCTGGGCTTCTCAGTCACTCAGTGTCTTTCTGAGTAAACACTATCTCCTTGCCCCCACCCAGTCCACCTACCCAAAGACCCAGTGACAAAGACTAAAGTAGAAGAATTTGAGTCTCTTTTCTTCTTAGATCCCACATATTTTGATGCATCTTATTCAATGTCTAGCCAGCCACCTGCTTTAAAAGTAATCTCAAACCTCCAGAAGAGAAAAGAGTCACAGAGAAGATGGAAGAAGCTCAGTGTTTGGTGACCTTAAACCAGGCAGGATTTCAGTTAGTGTTCAGTGAACTACCAACGTTTTTTTTAGGTGCCTTGAATAAACAGACTTATTTCTAGCATTTGCTTTGGACCTGGAGAAAGCCACTTTATCTTTCTCTGTATTTGAAGCTGAGTATTTCTGAGAGGCACTGGTTTCCCAGACCCTTGTCTTCTGGAAGAAAATTCATGAGATTAAAAAAAAAACCTTTCTTACAAAATCATTTCTTCTCACCTCAAATCAGCAACATTCTAAAATAATGCAATGGTTTAATCTATTTCTTTGGGTTTTTCTTTTTGTGATACATGTGTATTGTATTTAATGTGTGCACATGTATGCACAGGTGCACATGTGCAGGCCGAGGAGAATGTTGACTTTCTTCCTCTATCACTCTTTACATTATTATTATTTTGAGACAGGGTATTCCACTGATTTTAAACCCCTCCATTTCTGCATACTAGCTGTCTAACGAACTTCCAAGATCCTCTGTCTCCACACCCTTAACGCTAGTGCTACAAGCATTCATGGCTATGCCTGCCATTAATATGGGTGCTGTCTTGCCTGTTCAGACCCCAAATGATATATTTGGATACAGGGCCATAAACCTAAAAAGACAAGCTTGGATTTCTGGTCTTTTATCTTCCTCTATCTTTGTCATCAATTGTATTCTTCTGTATTGGGCAACATTGCCACTATAAATGTAACTCGTATTCTGAATAACCATCCCTTCCACCGTGTTCCTGTGACATTCTGTCCTTTTCCTGGAGAACTTTGTTTTATATCCCTTCACTCAACACTCATCAGACAACAACTATTGCTTACTGACTGTTAGGCTGGCTGAACTTCCTGGCCAGGATGGAGTCACGAAAGACACCAAGATGGATGACCCATATGGGAACCAGCACCTTTGGGAAAATGGAAACAGAATGTTCTACACTTCTTAGAAGTCACCTGATCCTTATCTCAGCAGAGCAGTCTGACCACAGCATCTGGAATCTTAACACCAGAAGTCCTCTTGTAATATTTTTTGTTTACAGCAGCTCCTTAACCCCAGTGTGCTCCCACGACTGTTTCATCAACTGTAAACCACACTATATGCTATTCAAACTCTCTTTTGGTGGAGCTGTTCTTTCCTCTCTTAGAGACAGCCCAGCAGTTTGTGCCTCAATAAAGCTTGTTCTTTAGGCTCAGTGAGACTACTGCGGTCTTGTTCTCTCTTATTTCTTACACTGACTACCTGGTTTCACATAGTAAGCCACACACTAGGTACACATGGAGAAAAGTCCATTCTTGTCTTTACCTTTGTCACATTTTAGTTCCTCAAAGAGTCATTTACAATAATGAATCCCAGATTGTATAATGTTTGTCCATATAAGAGGTGGCTGATCGGCTTGGCAAAAGGAAAACTATGTAGACTAGCAGGTTTTATAGAGTTCCCTCTAAACTTTGTGTCTAACAGTGAGTGGGACTTTGCTAGCTGAGGTGTGAAGGACAGTCAGGTCAAACATGGAATTATAGGTTAGAGAAAATTTCTTTGAAATCATTTATTTTTAAAATTAGACTGTGAAAAACTCATGTATACGATTTCTTTTGTTTTGTTTTTAAAATTCATTTTTTGGATATTTTATTTAGTTACATTTCAAATGTTACCCTCTTTCCCAGTTTCTCCTCTGTAAATCCCCTATCCCATTCTCCCCTCCCCCTGCTTGGGTGGGTGCTCCTCAACCCACCGACCCACTCCCACCTCACTGCCTTGGCATTCCCCTACACTGGGGCATCGAGCCTTCACAGGACTGAGAGCCTCTCCTCCTGTTGATGCCAGATAAGGCCATCCTCTGCTACATATGCAGCTAGAGCCATGGGTCCCTCCATGTGTACTCTTTGGTTGGTTCCCCTTGGAAACTCTGGGGGTTCTGGTTGGTTGATATTGTTATTCTTCTTATGTGGTTGCAAACCACAGTCCTTTTTTCCTTCAGTCCTTTTTTCCTAACTCCTCCATTGGGGTCCCTGTGTTCAGTCCAATGGTTGGCTGCAAGCATCTACATCTGTATTTGTCAGGCTCTGACAGAGTCTCTCAGGAGACAGCTATACCAGGCTCCTGTCAGCAAGAATTTCTTGGCATCAGCAGTAGTGTCTGGGTTTGGTGTCTGTATATAGGATGGTTCCCCAGGTGGGGCAGTCTCTGGATGGCCTTATGGGTAAGATTTCTGACTTGAGTTTTGGTTATCTCTGCCTCAAACACTGAATCAAATCCATGTCTTTCGATTAGTTAGAAGTAAAAGACTAAGGGAAAACATAGGATGAGTTGTCTTAAAAGTCCAACTCTTGAACACTGAATGTATTCCCATTTGTAAAAATGTAAATATCCTGCCAGGTTTAGATTATAAAGGAAAGTTCACAAGAAGATGCAACTCTCAAATTAAATAATTTAATTGTAAATTATTATAACAAGGACCAAGTGGTGATTAGGCCCTTTTCTTCTCTGAACTTCTGTCCCATTCAATGCCTACCCATGGGTCATCAGCCTTCCTCTTAGGAGAATGAGTGTTAGTTTGAGTGTGTTTAGGCCCAGACTGTGATATACATTCTGTCTGAATTGTTTGCCCCCTAGTTGCTCTGTGACCTTGGCTGCTTCCTAGACATCTCAAGTCTTATATACTATCATAAAAAATTGAGACAGGTACGTTTACTTTCTTAAGATATAACTTGGCAATACCTGGAGCCTGGAGATAACTTGTCTGTAGAGGAGGAAACTATTAAATGTCATGCTTTTTTGGATCATGCTTTCTTTTTATTATTTGCCCTCCTCCACACACACATATTTCTTTTCATCCTTTTTTCCCCCTTGGAATTTCAGGAAAAGATTTTAGGAAGAGAGACTCTAAGAGACAGAGAAGGACTAGATTCTGAACATTTGAGACTTGAAACAGTAACAAAGATAGGAAAAGAAAAGAAGACAAGAGGAAGCTTAGAACATTTCTGGAGGAAAGCAGGCAAAGTTCCGTAGACCATTAGTCACTGAGTGATTAAGCACGTGGGGATATGAATGTGATGCTTATATTGTAGAATCCATATTGGCCTGTCCATCATCCGGTAATGACACACTTGGTTCTTCCATGTTACCTATCCTCCTCTGAAGTAAGGGTTCCCTTGATCTGTCTGTCTGCTAACACCTCACCAAGTTGAAAGAGCTCTAAAGCTTGAGCAAATATAACTGATGAACTAATTCTCTAGAGCTAATGACTTCTCCCAACTACACTTTCATTTTAATGGGGCATCTAACCTTGGGACAGAGTTACAGTAATGAAGGGATCCCAGGCAGCATGTAATGAGCAAGGAACACAATGGGCTGGCAGCTTGCTGAAGGTCACACAGCAAGGTGAGAATGCAGAGCAGCTTCCCTCCTGCTCTTAACTCTCCCTGAAGCTACATTCTGTTTGATCACCCAGGGGACTCTTGCTCTGTGTGGCCTGGCCTTTGTGTGAAGAACCCGTGATATTGAGGCCTGCAAACGTCCTCCTCAACTGCTAGGAGCTAGAGAAAAGAATAGCAGCTCGGAGGAATCTTGATCAATAGATATTATGCAAATGCCTTGAGCAATAACATTCTTCTCCATTACGGGGCTAACTGTCCCAGTAAAGAGTCTGCCTTGATTCTGACAGTTTTATTTGTCCTGATTTGTCAGAGTGAAAATCATGGTCTGACTGATGCCTATATGGAAGCATAAAAGGTAGATGACTGGCAGAGGCCCAGCTCCTTTCTCTCTGAATTAGAGGTTTCTCCTCTGTGAGCAGGCAAAAGCTCCAACCCTGTGTATATCAATTATGTTCCCTGGCTGAGAGCCTTGCTGTGTGAGACTAGGTGGTAAACATGCCGGGCACCATAATGGACTTCATTTGTGCTATAGTCCTGATAAAAAGAGGGTACCAAGGACGTGGTACCTTAATCCCTTCCACCCACTTTTTACTACCTGTTTCTCCAGTCAAATAATCCTGAGATCTAACCATTCCTTTTTTGTATTTATGCAAGAAAAATAATGTTCTTAATTTTCTAAGATTGAAATTAATTGCTAATATTAATTTATACACTGCTGGATATAAAAAACTTAATTGAACTCAATAAAGTTTATATATTTGTAGTAATCTTTAAGCTCTAGATTAATTATCCAGAATCAAGTAGTGTGTGTGTGTGTGTGTGTGTGTGTGTGAATGAACACATGCAAGTGCATGGATGTGTACATGCAGGCATGTGAGCTTGGTGTCTCATCCCTGGTGTTAGCTTATCATTGATTGTCACTGAGACATTCCTGATCCTCTCTTGCTGGAGTGTGTCATCAGATCAAAATAGCACCTAGCTCCTCTTTCGAGTTGCAGAGTGTCCTCAAGCCATAGTCAAGGTATGGCTCTATTTCAGGACATATTCCTTGGATCCATGAATTCGGATGCCAAGGACAGAAGCCCTGGTGAGTCATCTTTCTGTTCTGCCTACACACTCAGCATCACTTTTTCTCACTTTCCATTCACTGTGCTTCACTCACATCCTGGATTATCCATGGAAAAGGTAGATGGAGTGAGTGGGTTATGGATTTCTTAGCTGTTTCATTTTTCAGTGGTGAGAAACGGTATATTTACAATTATCAGCTGCACTCAGTTCACATGGTTTAGTTTTGTTGGCAACATCCAAAGCATCATAATTAAGAGCTAAAGAAATCTATGCCTTTTTCTCCCCATCAAGTGTCTTTACAATGTTGACCTTGTTAGGTCAATGTCAGAGCTTCTTTACAGTATATTCTGCCAGGAGCTTGTTGGCTTTGACCTCCACTGTGTATTGTCATCTGTCTTCTCTATGACTGATTCCATGTTCATGGCAACTTGTTGATGGCAGAATTGCCAAGTGTGTTTCTCTCATGATGGAATTTGAACTGCCTCTGAGACATGGTGTCTTGGGTCAATGGTGATGTGTTGATTCCTTTGGTGTGGCTGTGGTCACCTTTCACCACTGGCCACTGGCTTCATCTTTGATGTAGGCAAGGAATCCATCTCTGCTTTCAGCATCATCTTGTGTAGTCCAATGGATGTTGCCTTTTTCCAAATATAGCTCCTTGCTCCTCCAGTGTCTACTCTGAGGTTCTTTGGTCTTGAGATCTCTTTCTTAACATTGCTTCATATCGAAAGTTGCCTCCTTCTTGCCTGCACTGAAGCTTTCCTTAGGTTTCCATAATTTGCTTTTATTTTCACACTCACATCATGAGAAATCAATCATAAAAAAGCAGTCTGTCCTGATTTCTAAGGTCACTTAATTAAAGTGAATTATGGCAGTGACAAGGGCTCATGATACTGATTCTGAAAGAAAGATGTCATAAGGTAAAAATGCTAAATGGAAGGGTGACACATTGGTCAAGAAGAAAAGACATTATATAACTAAGTTAGGTTTTGAAAATTTGTAAACTGTCTTAAGAATTCCAGAAAAAAATAAGCCCTGAAAAAATGATTGAACTTTTATCTTTTCCAATTTCCCGGAATCGACACCACGATGGAGTGATTGTAGATGCACCAGAGAGAAGCAGAGGATATTTCAATGAAGTGAGACTCAAATTTGTTTGGAGAATCTCTGAGGGTCACCAAGACCATGTATTTATCAGGTCAAAACTATTTTAATAATAATACCAATAATTTATCTGCATTTTCCACTTTGTATCTCTCATGAGTACACAGTGGCTTTTGTAAAATTCTTCTGTGATTACAAACATTAATGCACCCAGAAACTTGATACAGAAAGCATTACTTCAGTGGAATCACATGATAAATGAGATATTTTATTTTAAAAATATTCTTAAAATTAGAAAAATATGAATTTGATGAGATTGAGAAAATAATCAATACGATACATTTTACATGCATTTATAAGCACTGGTACTCTCTATTGATTTAAGATGCAGTTCACTAGGAATAGGTAGAAATTAATGGAACTAGAAGAAGTAAACAAATTATATTTTGAGTAGGCTGAAAAATTAGTAAGGTTGGAGACAACTTGATTTATTCTGTAAACAAATTTTAGGTAGAATAACACTTTTAAAATATTCAACAGTACCTATTATTATTAGTGATTAAGTTGAGACTGGTTTTAATTTAAAATATTCAAGGTGGGTAATTAATTTAGAAAAATAAGAAAAATACAAGGCAACAATCTTAGTGGATTTGAAATTTAAAATTAGAAATACATATAAATAACAAAGACTGAACTACCAACTAAAGAGCATTCAGAGACTGGACCTAGACTCTCCTACACATTTCCAGCAGATGCGTATCTTGGTCTTCATATGGGTCCTCCTAATAGTAGGAACAGGGGCTAACTCTGACTCAGTTGCCTGCCACAGGATTCCTTTCCAGTAACTGGACTACCTAGTTAGGTCTCAGTGGGAGAGGATGCACTTAGTCCTGCTGCAACTGGATGTCCCAGGGTGGAGTGGTACCCAAGGGGCCCCTCATCTAATGGGGGAAGGATTTGTATGTGTGGGACGGAGAGAGAGGAGGTACAGGGGGTATGATTGAAATGTAAAGTAAATAAATTAATAAAAAAGAGAAGCCAATGAAAAATTTCAAAGCAGATATATAGACACAAACGCATACTTCTGTGAATTTCAGATGAATTAATGGGTTTAAATAGGTTTTAGATATCTTAGATTTGTAAAACAAAAAACCCCAAATTGATTAAAAATAACAAAATAGATAAAAATTGAATAAAAATGAGGTGGTAATAAAAGTAACCCATTAAAACTACTAAGTTGAGACTAAACAATCTTTGAGGGTGTTTATAATCTCTACATGCTTGTATTACTAAAGAAGGAAGTGAAAATAGTGTAAAGCTATGTAACTAAAGAAAATTCACTAATGGAAGACACTACATTCAGAATATATAGACGTCAAGCTGATACCCACCTGGCACTCACTCATTCATCTCTACTGGCTAGTTTTCAGAGTTACCAGAGATGAAACAAAATAATTATCACTTTCACCCAGCTACAGACTCAGTAAGCTACAATAACTACTGGTCTGACAAGATTGTGACTGAGCCATTGGCGCAATAGTGGCACAAATATTATTGGAGTAACCAATCACTTTCTGGTTGAATCTAGCCAACTCTGTGAGATAGAACCCATACCTGCCTGGAACTGGTAGCAGATTCAAGAACTTGTGGATAAATAGGTCTAGACCCTACAGGAGATCCCATTACTATTATTCCACTAGATAAGCATAGCATTAAAAATAATTCCTAGTGACTTATTGCTGTACACATGGATCAGTTCACCTCTTAACTCTTGTTGAATAAGTTTCTCTACGGAGTAGCTATCTGCCAGTTAATACAGATATATTCAACTGGATAACAAGCATACATAAACTAAGATACAGTGCAATCAAAAAGTCTCAAAAAGAATGGACACATCATATTTTTTTAAAAAACTCAGGAATCTTTGAGGAAGAAGAGGGAATAGAGATTTTAAGAGTCAGTGTTGGTAGAAAATATAAACACAGTGTTTTCCAGGTACACATGTAAACTCACAGTGATTATGATAGCATACGCACAGCCTATACAAGATCCACCTAGACATAACTTTCAGCATCCAGGGATGGAGATGAGAGGAGGTCAGAATGAAGGAGACACTGTTAGCATTTGAGAGATACTGGGAGAGGAACAGTTAATTTTCTTTAATGGTGTAATTTCTGATATATCTACCACACTACAGGACAGGTCCCTCTTCCAAGAGTAGTTACACAACAAAAGTGGTATTGACTGGGGTGGAGGAAATAACTCAAATTTCTGTGATTAGAGACAAGAAGGGTAGATGGATTGGCAGAATATGAGGGGCATGAATACGCTCAAAATACATTTCTGAAATTCTCAAAGAATTAATTAAAGTATTTTTTAAAGTTTACAAAACATGGTAGTGATGCTACCAAAAGGAGCACAGTAGGAAATTCCAGGGCTCCATTCTTCCAGAAACTAAGAAGCTGGGAGAAAGAAGTAAACAGATGAATGAATGAATAACAACAAACCTGGTCTATGAGAGACAGTGAAACACTGATAACCAGCAAAGTGTACCAAGAAGTTGACACTGCTAGCCACATCATTGTAAGAGATTGTTATAGCACTCCAAATTACCACTCGTCACTCTCTCCCCAGATCATTGGTGCCACAAAATCATGGCACTATTGCTGCATGAATGGGTAAATATGCACCTTATTCTCAAAGATGTGTGGCTTGTAAAACCAAGGGGTAAATATTAACCCCATCCATAGAGATGTATGGTTGTGTTTCAACTTGTTAGCAAGTTTCCAGATGGAATGGTTTACGTATGGCAGGTTCACACCAGACGCTAACCACTTAACTGACTGTATTCTCTGCACCTCTAGTTTTCATTGCTGCTTTTGTTCAGTGGTTTGGGAAGTTGAGTGTGTGGTGTGACCACATTTGTGCATTGTTTCTCTTTACTACAGTCTCAGTGGAGGTATTTATTTCCTCTTGCCTCCCATCCCAGATGCTCTTTCCTCTACTTGATACTGTCTGTCCACTCCATTTCTGATTCCTTAGTTGTCTTACTTCCAATGTTTTTGTTTCTTCCTTTTTCAGAGTCTTGGTTTCCTTGCTGAGTTCTTCCTTCCATTTGAGTCGTTCCTCTGCACTGTTGAGCTTTACATCCTCTTGGCTGGCTATGACTTGGATTCTGTTTTGATTTTCTTTCTTCATTCTTCCACTCCAGTTCTCTACATATGCACCAATCCTTCGAAAAGTAGAATTCTAGATTCTTTTTGTTTTATTTCAGCTAGTTTGTCATCTTTCCTTTCTTCCTGGTTTGGAGGCTTTGAGACCTTGTGGAGTTGCTATGGTAGCCTTTTCTCTGTTTTCATGTTATTCACAATAGTCTGTTAAGTTTTGGTTGTATACTCCTGTGTTTTCCTTTCTTTATTCTCATGGCTTTATGTTTTGTGAATTTTCATGGTGGCTTATCTCTACTGGATAGGGGCACTGATAGAGAAAATGATTTAACAGCAGCCCTGCCCTGCAGCATTCAGCAAAATACTTTTGTACTTCTGCTATAGCCCCTGCTATGATTCAAGGAAGAAGGGCTAGGAAGCTACTCAGAAACTATAATTTATGCACTTTTTAGAGCCATTAAAACGATTTTATTAAAAAGAATAATTTGGTACAAATATTTTAAAATATTTGAAACTAGGAGAAAGTAGGAAAAGGAATAAAGTAGAAACGAGAGAGAGCATATGCCTTAGTAATATGATATATAACAGACAAAGTAAAGAGGAAGTGCAAAAAAGAACAGACAGTAGTCACCAAGGCATCTCAAGGCAAGGCACTGGCTATATTAGGGCAACTAAACATTGGAAATACAAAGGTATAAAGAGGAGGAGTGGCAAGACTATAGTTGCCAGAGGTTATGGACAACACCAAGTAAGCTATGTATTATAGACAGCATAGCAGATGTAGGTATATAAACTCTAAGCGATTTTGGCAGCTTGCATTAGACATGTTCTAGCTTCAGCAAGACAAAATCCCAACAAAGAAGAGTAGAGGTGGACACTAAAACCACTTTTGGCTAAGGAGCACTCAGCCTGTGATAGCTTCGGTGGGGGCAGTTCTATCTATCTATCTATCTATCATCTATCTATCATCTATCTATCTATCTATCTATCTATCTATCTATCTATCTATCTACCTATCTACCTATCATCTATTTCTATTTTTTGAATGGTGTGGCCCACGATAGGTTAACTACATTCTAGGGCACCTCCAATCCCATGACTAGCTGGGAAACACAAACTGGACTAGTTAGGGTCAGAAGGAGAAAAATAATCTCAAAATGGGAAAGGATGGAGGACTGAGAGTTTGGTAAGGGGAAGAGTTGAGAGGAGTGAATATGGTAAGCATACATTGTAAGAAATTCTCAAAGAATTCATAAAATATGTTTTAGAATGAAGAGAAAATAAGAAAAAAAATGAAGTCAAAGTATAAATTTATCAACATTTCTTCCTAACTGGGATGGATGCAGTTTCCCCTGCTCCCCACATTGTCTTTCATAGCGGTGTCTGCAAGTAGGAAGAGGGCTACTCATCAATTACACAAATAACTTAGACAGGATGCCCCTCCTACTGAGAAAAATGTTTGTGTCAGATGTATCTTTTGGTAGGTGCTTCCCTATTCTGAGCAAGGGATGCCTCTCTTAGTATTTTGCGCCCACCTGCCAGCTGCAGCTTTCTCTTCTGTGTCCTGAATAGTCATGCTTCCCAGGCTGCTTCTCCCAGCGTTCCTGGTTCTGTGGAGGTGGCTTGTGGGAGGGCTGTGTTTACCTTTGCTGTGGGGTGTTCTCTTTTAACTCAGATCCAGGCTGCTTTTTTTTTTGCCAGTGTTTCATAGTCTGTCTGAAAACAGTCCTATTTACCCATGAGACTGCATAAAGCTCCTGTCTTGTACCTCCATGCTATTGCTTGCCTGTATCGTACTGGGATCCACAGAGTCTTCAGGCTTCATAGTGAGAGCAAAGAGTTTACACCATTCAGTAAAACTCAGATTTGTCATTGAAGCTCAGCATGTCACATTTCAACCAGAATCTCTGCAGCCAGTGGCGTTGTACTCCTGATCTGGCCACATTTCACCCAGCCCACATGGTACCGTGGACCTGGCTGCATGTCAAGCAGCCCACTCTTTCAGTAACTCACTGAAGGCTACTGTGCCATACATTGGTTTCTCCACATTTTCAAGCCATCCCATTCTTCCTGTGTGTTTGTTAGTGATCTTCCTCTCTTCTGTCATCAGGATGGAACTCATTCTTGTTCTCATTCTTGTTCTGGTTCTAGTTCTTGATCTTCTTGTTCTTATTATTGTTCTTCTTCATCCTCTTCCTTCTTGTTCCTCTTCCTCTTCCTCCTCCTTCTCCTTCTTCTTCTTCCACTTTAAAGGCAGAGGTTAGCAGAATGAAGAACTCAGCATTCAATTATATGACTCTTAAAGGAGAGTTATTTTAGATTAAAAGTACAAAACTAGGAGTGAAGACAAAGGGCAGTGTTTTAGTTAGGGTTTCTATTGTGGTGATAAAAGACTACGATTGAAAGTAACTTGTGGAAGAAATGGTTTATTTTAGCTTACAGGATTGCTATGTATATTACAGATAGAGTTAACTCAAACAGGACAAGGAACTTAGAGTCAGGAACTGATGTAGAGGCAAGGAATGAATGCTACTTGTTTGTTCTCATGGCTTGAACAGCCTGTTTTCTTACTTGGCTTTCTTTCTTGCAGCCAGGACCACAAGCTCAGGGATGATACTACCCACAACTGTCTGGGTTCTCCCACATCAGTCACTAGTTAAGAAAATGTCCTATAGATCTGCCTACAGTATGGTCTTATGTAAGCATTTTATCAATAGAATCCCTCTCCCCAAATAACTCTACTCTGTGTCAAGTGGACATTAAACTAGACAGAAGAAACAGAAAAACCAGTTGCTATAGATAATGGTTAAAAGGCATATGGTACTAATATCAGATAAAATAGACTTTAATACAAATAAGAGTCAAATGAGGATATTCTACAATAGTAAAATGTTCATTCATAAAGAAGCCATAATAATAAAATGTTCATTCATAAAGAATCTATAATAAATATGTACCTAAGAAATTAAGGTGCATAGTTCCAAAATATAAAAAGTAGATTAACAGGATAGAATGGAAAAAATATTTATATGGTGATAATTGCAAACTTCATTTTCTACCTCCAGAAATGTGCATGTTATCTGCACAGATGTCCCCATAGAAACAACAGTCACAAGCAATACTATTCTGATCAAGCAGACTAGCAAACATCTATGTCACAGCCCATTCAGCAACAAAACACACAATCTCTCTATGAGCACATGGAAGAATCTTCAGGGTAGACAATATGTGAGGTCAAAGAACAACCTCAATATATATTCATAATTAAAATCATATAAAGTATTTTCTCGAACCATATCAGAATACATCTAGAAATCAATGAAGATGGAAAAATAAAAATTTTGCCAATATATGGAAATAAGACATGAGTCATAAGAAACATATGGATCAAAGATAAAGATACTTCTAGAAAATAAGCATAAAAACACGATTTCCAGCCCACCCACAACTCAGCCGGGGGCAGTCGGCTCTCTTGACACCCTACCACACCCAGAGACAGCTTGACTCCCAGGAGGTCCATTACTTACAGGCTAGCAGATAATATGCCACCTTTCCAATACCTGGACTAACAGGGACCCCCATAGGCTCAGCAGAGAAGGGCCCTATAGGCCCTGACCTGCCAGAGATAGGTTAACAACTGTGATTAACAACTGTGCCCTGGAGCAGATCAGGTGCTCCCTCCCTCAATGCCCACACTCAGAGACAGGTCAACTCACATGAGGTTTGTCATAACCAGGCTCACAGGACAGACAGGATCCAGTCAGAGACAGCAAGGTCAGTTAACACCTGAGATAACCAGGTAATGAGAGACAAGAGCAAAAACATAAACAACAGAAACCAATGCCACTTGTCACATTCAGAACCCAGATCTCCCACCACAGCAAGTCCTGGATACTCTAACACAACTGAAGAAAAAGATTCTGACCTAAAATCTCATCTTATGAAGATGATAGAGGACCTTAAGTAGAACATACATAACTCTCTTAAAGAAATACAGGAAAACACAACTAAACAGGTGAAGGAATTGAACAAAACTGTTCAGGATCTAAAAATGGAAATAGAAACAATAAAGAAATCACAAAAGGAGACAACCCTGGAGGTGGAAAACATAGGAAAGAGATCAGGAGTTACCAACAGAATACAAGAGATAGAAGAGAGAATCACAGGCATAGAAGCATAGAAGATTTCATAGAAGATATTGATACAAAAGTCAAAGAAAATACAAAGTACACAAAGCTCCTAATGCAAAATACTGAGGAAATTCAGGATACAGTGAAAAGACCAAACATATGAATAATAGGAATAGGAGAGAGTGAAGATTCCTAATGCAAAGGGCCAGGAAACATATTCAACAAAATCATAAAAGAAAATTACCCTAACCTAAAGAAAGAGATGGTCATAAACATACAAGAAGCCTAAAGAAAATCAAATAGATTAGACCAAAAAAGAAATTTATCCTATCACATAATAATCAAAACACTAAATACACAGAACAAAGAAAGGATATTAAAAGTGGTAGGAAAAAAAAGACAAAAAATCATATAAAAGCAGACCTATTAGAATTGCACCAGACTTCTCAACAGAGACTCTAAAAGTCAGAAAATCTTGGGCAGATGTCATGCAGACCCTACGAAAACATAAATGTCAGCCCAGGCTACTATACTGAGCAATAGTCTTAATCACCATAGATGGAGAAACTAAGATATTCTATGACTTAACAAAATTTAAACAATATCTTTTAAACCAGCCCTACAGAAAACAATAGAAGAAAAACTCCAACACAGGGGGGGAAACTACACCCAAGAAAAACTAAGAAACTAATCATTTCACAAGAAACCCAAAAGAAAAGAACCACACAAACATAATACAACCACTAACAACAAAAATAACAGAAATGAACAATTATTTGTCTTTTATATCTCTCAACATCAATGGACTCAATTCTCCAAAGGGAGAAAAATAGGCTAACAGACTGGACACATAAAGAGGACCCAGTATTTTGTTGCATATGGGAAACATATCTCAGTGACAATCACAGACACAACCTTAGAATAAAAGTCTAGAAAAAGTTTTCAAGAAAATAGTCCCAAGACACAAGCTGGAATAGCCATTGTAATATCCCATAAATTAGAGTTTTGGTTATCAAAAGAGATGGGGAAGGTCACTTCATACCCATCAAAGGAAAAACCTACCAGGACGAACTCTTAATTCAGAACACCTATGCCCCGAATTCAAGGGCACCATTTCTAAAAGGAATGTTACTAAAGCTCAAAATACACATTGATCATCACACAATAATAGTGAGAGACTTCAACACCCCACTTTCACCAATGGACAGATCATGGAAACAGAAATTAAACAGATTCATAAAGAAATCAACAGAAGCTATGAACCTAATGGATTTAACAGATATCAACAGAACATTTCACTTTAAAACAAAAGAATTTCTCAGCACATCATGGTATTTTCTCCAAAACTGACCACATAATTGAACACAAAACAGGCCTCAACAGTTACAAGATCGAAATAATCCCTTGCATTCTATCAGATCACCACGGACTAAGGCTGGTCTTCAATAACAACAAAAACAACAGAAAGCCCACATACTCATGGAAACTTAGTAACTCAAAGCTTATATAGTCAGGGAAGAAATAAAGAAAGAAATTAAACACTTCCTGGAATTCAATGAAAATGATGACACAGCATACTCAAACTTATGGGACATAATGAAAGCAGTGCTAAGAGGAAAATTCATAGCACTAAGTGCCCTGGTTAAGAAATTGGAGAGATCTTACACTAGCAAGTTAACAGCACACCTGAGGGCTCTAGAACAAAAAGAAGCAAACACACACATGAGGAACAGACAGCAGGAAATAGCCAAACTCAGGACTGAAATCAAGCAAATAAAAACAAACAGAATAATACAAAGAATCAACAAAACCAAAAGCTGGTTCTTTGAGAAAATCAATAAGATAGATAAAAGCCTACCCAAACTAACTAAAGGACCAAAAGACAGTATTCAAATTAACAAAATCAGAAATGAAAACGGAGATAGAACAACAGAAACTGAGGAAATTCAAAAACTCATCAGATCTTATTACAAAAGCCTATACGCAACAAAACTGGAAAATCTAGATAAAATAGGTGATCTTCTAGACAGTTATCAGTTATCAAAGTTAAATCAGGACCAGATAAACTATCTAAACAGTTCCATAAACCTTAAGGAAGTAGAAGCTCTCAGTAAAAGTCTTCCAACAAAACAAACAAGCAAACAAACAAAAACAATGAAACAAAAACCAAAAACCAGGACCAGATGGTTTTAGTGCATAATTCTATCAGACCTTCCAAAATGACCTAATACCTATGTTTCTCAAACTATTCCACAAAATAGAAAAAAGGAGTACTATCTAATTCATTTTATGAAGCTACAGTTATGCTGATACCTTAACCACACAAAGAACCAAGAAAGAAAGAGAATTTCAGACCAATTTCACTTATGGATATAAATTCAAAAACACTCAATGGAATTCTCAAAAACTGAATCTAAGAACACACCAAAAAGATCATTCACCATAATCAAGTAGATTTCATGCCAGGGATACAGGGATGGTTCAATATACAGAAATCCACTATATAAATAAATTCAAAGGGAAAAAAATCACATGAACATCTCATTAGATGCTGAAAAATTCTTTGGCAAAATACAACATCCCTTCATGTTAAAAGTCTTGGAAAGATCAGGAATTCAAGGCCCATACCTAAACACAATAAAAGCAACATACAGCAAACCAACAGCCAACGTCAAATTAAATGAAGAGAAACTTGAAGCAATCCCACTAAAATCAGGAACAAGACAAGGCTGCCTATTCTCTCCCTATTTATTCAATATAGAACTGTAAGTTCTAGCTAGAGCAATTAGACAACAAAAGGACATCAAAGGGATACAAATTGGAAAGGAAGAAGTCAAAATATCACTATTTGCAGATGATATGATAGTATACTTAAGTGACCCCCAATATTCCACCAGAGAACTTCAGCTGATAAACAACTTCAGCAAAATGGTTAAATAAAAATTAACTTAAACAAATCAGTAGTCTTTCTCTACAAAAAGGATAAACAGAAACAGACTGAGAAAGAAATTAGGGAAACAACATCCTTCACAATAGCCACAAATAAAACAAAATATTTTGGTGTAACTCTAACCAAGCAAGTGAAAGATCTGTATAACAAGAACTTCAAGTCTCTGAAGAAAGAACTTGAAGAAGATCTCAGATGGAAAGATCCTCCATTCTCCTGGATTGGTAGAATTAACACAGTAAAAATGACCATCTTACCAAAAGCAATCTACAGATTCATTGCAACCCCCATCAAAACTCCAACTCAATTCTTCACAGAGATAGAAAGAACAATTCTCAACTTCATCCTGGAATAACAAAAAACCCAGGATAGTGAAAACAATTCTCAACAGTAAAAGAATTTCTGGGGAATCAAAATCCCTAACCTCAAGCTGTTATACAGAGCAATAGTGAAACAAACAAACAAACAAACAAACAAACAAAACAAAACCACATGGTACTGGTACAGAGACTGACAGGTAGATCACTGGAATAGAATTGAAGACACAGAAATAAACCCACACATTCGTGGTCACTTGATCTTTGACAGAGGAGCCAAAACCACATAGTTAAAAAAAGAAAAAGACAGCATTTTCAACAACTGATGCTAGTCTAACTGGTGGTTTTCATGTAAAAGATGCAAATTGATCCATTTTTATCTCCTTGTACAAAGCTCAAGTCCAAGTAGATCAAGGTCCTCGACATAAAAGCAGATACACTGAATCTAAGACGAGAGACAGTGGGAAAGAGCTTTGAACACATCAGCACAGGGGAAAATTTTCTGATCAGAGCACTAGTGGTTTATGCTCTAATATCAGCAATTGACAAATGAGATCTCATGAAAGTGAAGAGCTTTTGTAAGGCAAGGGACATAGTCAATATGACAAAGCTGCAAGCTACTGATTGGGAAAAGATCTTCACCAACCTTACATTCAATAGAGGGCTAATACTGAAAATATACAAAGAACTCAAGAAGTTAAACTCTAGAAAGCCAAATACCCCAATTAAAAGATGGAGTACAGGAATAAACAAAGAATCTGCAACAGAGAAATCTTGAATGGCTGAGAAACACCTAAAGAAATATTCAACATCCTTAGTCACCAGGGCAATGCCAATCAAAACGACCCTGAGATTCTACCTCACATCAGTCAGAATGGCTAAGATCAAAACTCAGACAACAGCAGATGCTGGTGAGGATGTGGAGAAAGAGGAACACTTCGCCATTATTAATGGGATTGCAAACTGTGGAAATCAATCTGGCAGTTCCTCAGAAAATCAGAAATAGTTCTATCTGAAGACCCAGCTATACCACTACTGGGCATATACCCAGAAGATGCTCCAACATATTACAAGGACACATGCTCCATTATGTCCATAGCAACCTTACATATAATAGCCAGAAGGTAGGAACAATCCAGATGTCCCTCTATGGAAGAATGGATACAGAGAATACGATACATTTACACAATGGAAATGGAATACTACTCAGATATTAAAAATGACGATTTCTCAAAATTTGTAGACAAATGGATGGAACTAGAAAATATCCCGAATGGGGTAACCCAGACCAAAAAGGACACACATGGTATGTACTCATTGATAACTGGAAATTAGCCCAAAGGCTCAGAATACACACGATACAACTCCCAGACCATGTAAAGCATAACATGAATGAAGGCCAAATTTTGATGCTTCAAACTCACTTAGAAAGGGGAATAAAATAATCTTGGGAGGCAGAGGGAGGGAGGGACCTTGGTGGGAGAGGGGAGACGGAGGGAAAATAGGTAAGACGGTGGTGGGGGCACAGAATCAGGTATGGGAAGAGACAAGACAGAAGTCCGGAGGGTCAAGAAAATGAATAGGAATAAGTAGCATTGGGCTTTGGGGGAACTTGAAGAACCACTCGAAAGTTCCAGACACCAGGCATGTGAGAGGCTCCCAGGACCCAATGGGAATGATAGCCGAAATACCCAACAGCAGGGACATAGAACCTGTAGAGACCACCTCCAGTTATAGAGATGGCCCCCAGTGGAGGGATGGGGCCACCTATCCATCTCAAAAATTTTAACCTAGAAATTTCCCTGTCTAAAGGAAATGTAGGAACAAAAATGGAACAGAGGCTGAAGGAAGGGCCACCCAGAAATCTCCCCACTGTGCGATCCATTCTATATGCAGACACCAAACCCAGACACAGTTGTTGATCCCAAGATGTGCTTGCAGACAGGAACCTTGTATGGCTGTTCTCTGAGAGGTTCTGCCAGCACCTGACTAATACAGATGCAGATATTCACAGCCAACAATTGGACTGAGCATGGAGACCCCAATGGAAGAGTTATGGGAAGGGCTAAAGGAGCCGAAGGGAATTGCAACCCCGTATGAAGAACAACAATATCAACTAAGTGGACTCCCCAGAGCTCCCAGAGCCTAAACCATCAACCAAAGAGTATACATGGACCAGTTCATGGCTCTGGCTACATATATAGCAGAGGACTGCCTTATCTGGCATCAGTGGGAGAGTAGGTACTTGGTCCTGTGGAGGCTTGATGCCTCAGAGAAGGGGAATGCTAGAGCAGTGAGGTAGGAGTGGATGAGTGGGTGGGGAGCATCTTCTTACAGGCAGAGGGGAGGGAGTTTGGGATGGGGGTTTGTGGAGGGGAGACCAAGAAGGGGGATAACATTTGAGATTTAAACAAATGAAATGATCAATAAATTAAAAAAAAATAAATTCAATATCCAAACATATCTTTCAAATGGTTGCAATGTCAATGATGTACGGAGGAAGATTTGTGGTTTGAGTGCCACGTTAAACAGAGAGAAGTCATGAGTCATTATGGTAACTTTGAAACTTTAGTAACCCGCTTACATTACTCTCTGAAAGTACGATAACCTAAAGTTAACAGAAGGAATGAAATAATATTCAAAGAGAAAAAGTAAATTATAAATCACACAGAAAAATCAAATCAAAAGTTAATTGCTTGATAAGAATCTACAAAATTTACATTTGTCTGCAATGACCAAGAAAAGAAAAAAGAGAAAGGAAACAGACTCAAGCTACTAAAATCAGAACAAAAGTGAGGGCACTACTATAAAACATAAAGAAATATATATAAATATATTTAAATATGCATCAATAAGTTAGATAATTTAGACAAAATGAACAAACTCCTAGAAAGAAATATCAGCTGCCAAAACTGACTTACAAATAATTATAGAATCTTGATTCATTTATAAAAGTAAAGAGACATAACTAGTAGTAATAATTGAAACAAACAGCAACAACAATACCAACAACAAAATCTCAGAACAAAAATTTAGGACCAGAAAGCTTCATGAATACTACCAAAAAATCAAAAAAGAATCATTACTAACGTTTTCCAATTATTAAGAGAAAATTGAATATTGAACACCTTCTGACTCATTCTTTAGGGGTATCTGGTAACTGGATAATCAGGCACAACACCATCTATACGAGCTATAGACAATTGCCATCTATAATATAGATTAAAAAATCTTTGAGAAAAATCATTATACTCAACTCAGCAGGATACTTATGATATACCATAACCAATGAGATTAATTAGAAATCAAGCAAGATAGCTCATCACATAAAAATGAAGGGAGAGAAAATGTAGACTCACACGATCACCCTAAGTGCTGTAGAAAACTATGTGACTACAACCCTTCACTTTCTTATGATAATTATCACTCAGCATTTTAATAACAGGAGAACTCAATATGAAAAGAAACATATGTGAAAATTCATATTCAGCAGAAAAATCCATATTCACTTGGAAAAGTTTGTATCTCCCCACTCAACACTAAGACATACATGAGAATGCCCACTGTTGTAGTGTGAATGAGAGATGTCCTCCGTAGTCTCAGGTATTTGAACTCTTGACTTCCGCATTGTTAGCACTGTTTGGGGACATTACGAAACCTTCAACTGGTGGAGCCTTATTGCAAATATTGCTCTGCTAGAAGTGAGGGTTTATAGTCTTGTCTTATTTCTTGCTTTCTTTGCTTCCTATATGTGGTTGAGATGCTATCTTTCAGCTTCTAGCTCTGGCTACCTACTGTCATGCTTCCCCCTCCATTATGGACTCTCCCTCTGGAAAAGCAAGCTGAAGTAAACGTCTCTACAAGCTGCCTTTGCTCTTGTTATTTTAATCACAGCAAGAGAAAAGTAACTAGCCATAGCAACTTTGAGTGTTGAACTAGACTTTCTAGTCAAAACAATCTGGCAAGCAGATAGATAAATTATTCACACAGGTATCATTCTATGTGTAGAAAATTGTAAACACTGCATTAAATCTATCAGCACTAGTGAAGTCACACTAGAAACATGTATTTCTGTATATAACTAACAACTGAATATGAAATCATCCTTACAATTACACCAGAATCCAAAACACATAGGAATAACGTTAACATAAGGCAACTACTCTGAAAATTATAAGACATTACTTAAAATACTAATGGATGACTAAATAAATTGAAAACATTTTATCTGGGCATTGGAAGATTTAATATTATTATGAAGACAATACTTTCTAAATTGAAATGATCGATGCAAATGATGTAAAAAATCCAAACAGCCTGTTCAGGCTTTCAAGGCTGGACAAAGTGGTAAGAGTCAGTGTCTGTTGAATGCTCAGTGCTAAACTGAATATCTGTGGCACTCCTTTCAAGGCCTGGGAAACGTGGCTGAAGAGGAGAAGGAAATACTGTGAGAACTGACAGAAAGAACTGTAGTTCTCTGTCTTGTGATTCTTCCACGGCCGTGCACACACCGCAGCTGTGGATGCAGGTATACAATTGGTCCTTCCACATTCCATCATGGATGGGGAGGATGTAGCAGGGTCCATGCCTCCCTGGAGAGTTCCTGACTGTTAATGGTTGGTGGGAAAGGGAGTGTTATATGAAAAAGTTGTAGCTATTGGTAAATTGTCTATGCTCTAGAAAATAACTCCCTAACCATGCTCTCTATGTGATTCTAATTGAGCAGCACAGGGGGTCAAGCACCAGCACCAGCAACAACAACAACAACAACAACAACAACAACAACAGGGAGGGATACCAGCTTGGAAGAAGTGTGGGGTCAGTGAGGGTAGGAGAGGCACAGGACAGTGTAATAGGGAGTGAATATGGTCACAAGACATGTGGAAAGCTGTCAAAATGGTATTCTACTAAAAATACAAGAAAATAAGAAATGAAAGAAAAAGATTCTAAAATTTACATAAAGTTATGAAGGACTCTAAACTGCAAAAAGTAATATTAGATTATAAAAATTAAGTTGATAAATGCTTTTATTCGAACTTTATTTAAAAGTTACAATAACCAGAGTACTGTGCTGTTGACATGAACTCTCATTTGGCCATGGGTTCTGGCTAAAGCTTATGATAAGGTTGCCCAAATTTTAATGATTTTTTTTCTGGGTTCTTAATTTCACTCTGAGGTGAGGATTGCCACTCTTTTTATCTTCCTTTTGTTTATTAATTCAATGGTTTTTTCCTAGGAATTTAATATGTACATGTAATATTTCACGCCTCATTGATACACAAAAGTCTACTTTCAGGGAGAAAGAGGGCATATGCAAAATTAATAGTAAGCATAAAAACTATAGCTTGTTGCAAATCAAAAATGCTTCAGGATTTAAAAAAGTTCTGTAAAATAGTCCTGTCTACCAAGTGGTAAGGATGATGGGTTAAGTGTTCCCTTAAGATCATCGAGGAGATAGTAAAGTTACAGCAAAGATTTGAAAGCCACTGAGTGAATTCACCACATGGATAGCACATAATCCTCTGGGAATACCAGTGTTGACACAGGTGACAGCCAATGTATTGTTTTTCTTTGGGCCTGGCAATATCTAGCGTGACTAAAGACCAGCCATAAGTACTGAGTGCAGTGATGTTTTGTGTATTAGGATTCTATTACTCTGAGGAGACACCACACCATGGTCTTAACGACTCCTACTTAATTCAGGTTTGCTTAAAGTTTCTGGGGTTTAGCCTGTTTTCATCATAGTGGAAAGCATGGCAACATGCAGGCCGACATGGTGCTGGAGAAATTGCTAAGAGTTCTCCATTCAGATCCACAGGCAACAAGAAGAGAAAAAAATTGAGTATGCTTTGGACTTTTAAAACCGCAAAGCCTATCCCCAGTGACATACTTTCTCCAACAAGGTCACACCTACTCCAACAAGGTCTCATTTCTTAATCCTTCTCAAGTAGTGCAACTTCCTGATGACCAGGCATGCAGGACCACAATGCTACATAATGGTCCATAGGTCTTTATGTACCTAAGTAGATACTCAGACAGTTTTAGGCAGCACGTAGTTACCTGTCCTATTGATAAAGAGATGGTTATGTGACTTATTTTGGAATATAGAATGTAGGTAGACATGACAAACTACCGAAACAACTGTTCTATCACCATGTCCTCTGTTTATGCTGACTAAGAACATAAAGACAGAGAAACTTGACAACTTATGTTTCATTATCATATATGACGATATTCTTTGGTGACCTTTTCTCATTGTTTTTATTTTAAGATTTATTTACTTATTTTACATGAGTGTGTATGTGCTTGTGTGTACATTTGTGGACCGTGTGCATGCAGATCCCTATGGAGGCCAGAAGAGGGTGTCAGAGTCTGAGGAATTGAAGTGATAGGCAGTGAGTTTGAAGCTGACTGATGTGGGTGCTGAAAACTGAATCCTGGCCTTCTGAAAGAGCAGCAAGTGTCCTTAACTGCTGAGTCATTTCTCTAGCTTCTCAACATTGGTCTTTGTTTTGTTTGTTTGTTTTAATGTTAGGATTTACTTTTTATTTAGGCAGGACTCTTAGTACATATAATAGTACATGTATAGCCTTCTGTCCTATTTTACCACAGTTTCAGTTAGGTTTATGTAGTATAGTCTGTAGCATTTTTTAAACTCATTTGCCTGCGTTATATAACTGTTCCTTCTGTGGTGTGAGTTGAAGTTGTTTACAGTTTTTGGATGCTGTAAATAGCTGAGTGATCTGTTTACCAGAAGCTTTGACAGCAATTTTAGATGACTTCATCTGAATAGATCATGAACTTTTTAACTACTGCTTAAAAGGAATGCACATTTCCTAAGCTGCAACCGTGTCTTTTGTAAGTTATTCCAGTAAACGCATTCTTCCGGCTTCTCTAAATCTCAGCAGGCTGCACTCCCGATTTTAGCCCCTTTTCCTAGTAGTTACTCAATTGGCTCTTTGGAGAAGTCGCCTGTGCATGAAACATTTGTGGCCCTCCAAATATCTTCATTTTATGCATTTATTTAGTACTTTATCAAGATCAGCAAAATAAGGAAAGACTTGGCTCTAGTCTGAGAAATAAGAGGACTCTGTCCCCTTAGCCTTCCTCTTGACCTGTGTGATATTTTTTCTAAGCCTTTGGGGCTTCCCTGTGGACTACTTACTGTGGTGCTTACTCTTTGTACAGACAATTGTGCACCACAACCAGGAAAAAACAGAGTAAATCCTAAGTCATGAAACATTCCTGAGGGCCGTGGAACTGGGAATGGGTGTCTCAGTGGTTTCACTATACTTTTGTATTCATCCATCTGACACACATTTCTACTCCAGAACACAGAACCTCAATTATCCTTCCACAGATCAACCTGTCACCTTCATCCCTCTGTCCTGATGACTATTATCTTATGCATCCACACAGTGACCACAGCTATTAGATACTGAGCTCTGAGGATCAGGTAAGGTTGGTACTGCTGGAGTCTCTTGTGGAGAGATCCTGTCAAGAAAAATACCACAGAAACAAGTGTGGTCACTCAAGGGGTTAGAGCTAAAACAGGCGTAGACAAGACTGAAAGGAGATGACAGAAACCACACATGTAGGGGAACATGGTTTTTTAAGAAATTAAAATTTAATAGTTAGAAAAAAAAGCACACTCCTCAGACTACTTTCGGAGAAACACTCATTAGAAGAGATCCTCTCTATCCTGTATTAAAGAAATCACTTAATGTCAGAGCTGAGAAAAATGCCTACTATGGGCTTAGAAAGGATCTCCAGCCAAGCCTCCCTTTCCACTTGAGTTCTAAGAAGATTCAGTTTTCCCAACAGCAGCAGAAGAATTTTCTTCACATTAATTAAATTAAAATTTGTAACTTAATTTTAAAAATTCACACAGGTATCTCTTGTAAGCCTAGTAATAATTATGATTTAGTTGTAGAATTCTAGCCCAGAGCTGTTGGCGTGTAAGGCAGGAAGAGTTCTCAGAGAACACTCTGGAGTATGATCTAATAAGACCCCCCCCCCCAAGCTGCTTATCTCCGATTCAGACCTCACTGCTCCTCCTATCGCCCTTGCCAGTAATCACCAGGACATGCTTTATTGATATGTCTGTACTTACTGCCATTGCTTCCTTAGAGAAGCATCCTTACCTCGCCTGCATCAGAATCATCTGAGAGCTTTGTAAAAGTGTTGATGCCAGGTGTCAGCCCCAGTTATTCTGGTGTAATGGGCCAGAACAGTTTGCCATTTGAGTGTAGCATCCAGCCAGGGCTAAGGACCATTGGGTATATGGTGCAGGGCTAACTGCCATTGGGTCTATGGTGCAGGGGGCTGACTGTAGATTGCCATCATCTTTTCATGACTATTTTACCTCCTACGAAGATCCTCCTGCATTCTAGTTCCCTCTCAGTCCATTTTCAAACACTTCTGGGGAATATTCATGGAAATCTTGACTGATTCTACATTTCCTGTGATTGTGACTCTCTGGTAATTCTAAGAATTTCTTGAATGACAGCTATATAGTCTGCCTTACCCATGTCACAGCATCATTCCTGTCCCTCATCACTCTGGGTTTTCTTACAGCAGAAAGCACACAATCTCCAGTATGAGTCTATTTTCTTGAAGGTCATTTAATTTCTTTCTATATAATACAACAAACTCTCCATGAATATTTTGTGACTTCATGAGGAGTCCGTAAAAGCCAAACTAATGGTTCAAATTAAATAGAAATTATAGTGTATTTTGTCATGAAAATAATTTCTACACTGTATAGAGCTACGTCTCTATAGAAGTGCTGATCGAGAGTGATGAATGGCGCTATTATTCCTATAGAGTCCGAATTTGTATAGAGGTATGATTATGAAAACTACTCTTCACAAAAGACTTTTGTTTATGATTTCTCAAAATCTCTCATTTTGTTTTGCCATAAATGCTGTTCCCAGTTGTTGATGGTGCTTGTGCTGTATGTGGGATTGTGTAAAGACACCTGTCGCCACTACCGCCCAACAAGCATGCTCTCCATTTCTTAATCCTAATCTGAGGAACGAGCTTTGGATTGGCTCAGGCAAACATTTGCTGAATCATTTCATTTATCATCTTCTTCCCCAAATCTTGCATTTGTGGACATTCATATTTTAGATGAATTTATTTATCCAAAAGTTGTGTTTTCTGTCCCCAGTTTCCCCTGTTGTAGTTTGTTGCATCCCACAAACTCCATTATCAAGTGTGCTGATGTGTCCACATAGGGCTATCTGGCAGCGCCAAGACTGCTGGGTGGTCAGCCAGGCTCACTTACTAGTTTTTGATGTGCTCTCTCCACAACAGCCTGCTGTTATTGAACAGAAAAAAACTAGCCTTGATCAATGCAAAGCTTTACGGACCTCTGGTATAGAAAACAAAGCAGTTCAAAAGCCGTGCTGAGGGGTCTCTGCAGAGCCTGGATGGTGGATTAATGAAGGTAGTATGAGTTTCCAACATCTAGCTCACTGACATACAGCGCGTGCTAGTATCAGATTGCTGCCTGTATTGACACCAGAACTGCTCCCCAAATGACAGCTTCTGTCTCAACTCCATGTCTCTCCATGCCTCTGTCTCTCCCTGTCTCTGTCTCTTTTTGCCACTCTGTCTCTGTGTTTCTGTCTCTGTAACTTTTCTTCACCCTCTCCCCCTCCCTCCCACCTTCCCTCCTCCCCTCTCTTTCTCCCTATCTCTGTCTCTC
>NW_021604598.1:5032622-5032964 GCF_004785775.1 Grammomys surdaster | reverse complement strand
CCTCTCTTTCTCCCTATCTCTGTCTCTCTCTGCCTCTCTATCTCTCTGTCTCTCTCTATTTCTGTGTCTCTCTATTCCTCTCCCTCCCACTCCCTCCCTCCCTCCCTTCCTTCCTCACTTCCTCCTTCCCTTCCTCCCTCCCTCCTGCTGTCTCTCGCTTTCCCTTCCTCTCTGTCTTTCCCTGTCTCTCTGTCTCCACCACTCCTTGCCCCCTCTCTCTACCTGCCCCTCTCCTTTTCCCTCCTTCCCTACCTCTCTTTCTCCCTCCCTCCCTCCCTGACACACCCCTCCACAGCGTCGTGCAGGCTCTCCGTGTAAGGAGGGCGGGGGAAAGATAAGCAC
>NW_021604598.1:5009751-5032222 GCF_004785775.1 Grammomys surdaster | reverse complement strand
CCCTCCCTCCCTCCCTCCCTCCCTCCCTCCCTCCCTCTCTCCCTTCCTTCATTTCTCTGCCTCCCTCTTTCTCTCTCCTCTCCCACCTTCTCTCCCTGTGGTTATGGGTCTTGAATTGGAACTCTGAGCTCTACATATCCTCACCAAATGCTCTCCCACTGATCTCACCCTGTCCCTTTCACTGTGCCTTGAGAAATCAGGTGTTTGCTGACTAAGAAAGGAGGTTGGGAACTCTTCCTGGAGGAACACTCCTGACCTGACTCGGCAGTGACTTACTTACCATCTCTGCTTTGCAAGAATCATGCCAAACCCTGTTCTAAACACATACTCAATGAAGTGAACCTCAGCCTGGGCTCTGTTTTGGGATAGAATTTTAGGATCCGATGTGATTTCTGAATACTTAGAGTGTCCAGTGTCACTTGTTTCTTTAGGATAAAACATTATTCTGTACTTGTGTCTGCATATGTCATTCCTGGGTGTATGGTCTCTTTTGTTTTTGGCTACTTAAAAATTGCTATTTGTCATTTAAGATTTACCTGTACACTGTTGACCATCACCCCTGCCTTTCCATGCCCCATCCCTGATCTAATGCAGAAAAGCATCATTTCTATCTCTATGATATTGGAAGGTATACCATATCTGCCTGTTTCTGGCAGCTAGCCGGTGTTATCCAGGACTGATCCACCCTGGCAGTAAAAGTGGACTTGTATTTATTATTTTCTTTTGGGACCAGATCTAGCCTAAAACTAGCCATCCCCCTGTCATTCAAGTGCTGGTCTTCTGGACATGTATGTATGGCTAGACATCATCCTTTTTACACGCAGTTATATTTTTATTGTATTAGTAAATAATTTAAAACTATGAATAAGAAGAATATGATCTAAGAATAAGTATTTTTATATGTTTTACATCATTTCATATCATATTTAATAAGAGTGAACAGATGTATTTTATTACTGATTTCCTAAAATCTACTTTTTTTTATTATTGGAAAATAAAAACTATTCATTGAAAGTCTGTTTTCATTTAGCTTGTTTGTAGCAGGAGCAAACTTTTAAAATAGGCTTGCTGGTGAATCCCATTTCCCTTTGCATCTTAGCTATTTATGGGTTTGTGTTGATTTTTCTATTAAGTGTTTACCTTTTATTGATTGATTCACAGCAGACGCCCTTAGTTTGGTGAACACAACATCTATCAGCTGTGCGGATACTGTTTATACTGCAAATATTTGAATTGACTTGTAACTTTGTTTAATGTTTTTATTTTTATATTTTAAATTTCATATATTTTAGGCCAAATGCTAGTCTTTTGCAGTGATGTATATGTTGGCATTATACTTAGGAAGATCCTTTGACATTCCTCACAGTTCTCTTCCAAAGTTAATGCTATGAGAGTGTTGTAATTTGTGCTTTGCTTTAGTGTATTTCCTCTCTCCCTCTTTTCCTTGTTCCTTCCTTCAGCAGATGTTTATTAGGGCTGCAGTGTACTCAAGCAGCCCTCCGTTGGGTTCTGAGGGAAGCCAAATAAAGATGGCCTAGTCTCTGCTTCCATTGATCTGCATGCTGGTGAGAAAAGCAGACAAGAAACACAAAGTCAAACATGTGCAGACTATGTCACAGGTTGATGTGTGCTATGCCTGCAGTGTCAGGGAGAAGCTGCAGGACAGAAGATGGGTACAGCAGAGGAAAGCAGAACATGGTTTTCCAGCTCGGGCCTGGTTTGCTACTTCTTCATAATGGGTACAGACCTGTTGGCTCAAAAGCCAGCTGTATTTGACTTCAATTTTTCACACACAATTGTTCTAGGCATAGCCCAAATAAATAGATGTGTAGCTATTTATAGTGTCTGCCTGGTTTGCATGTTTGGAACTCTGTACAGTATCTGGTAGCCGTAAACAATAAATTCTGAAGAGCTTAAGTGGCTGATAGCATTTGGAGGAAAGGCAAGCATCCCTGGGAATGATTTCTCCAGTCTTCTCTTCCAGAGGAGTCATCAGACAACACAGGGTTAAGTATACTTCAAAAAGCAGGAGTGCCATTCAGCTGGGACACACAAGTTTGCGACCATTTGTTTGCCACATCTTTTTGACCCAATTCATCTCACATGCACCGTTCTTATATTGTAAATTCCTATGTATATTTGATTTGTTTCTGACCTTTCATTCTGCTCTCGCTCCAAAAACGTTGGATTTTCAATACTAAATTTTTAAAAAGTCACTCAATAAAGCTCTGCAGCTTTTTAAATATGCTGCCATGGTTATTTCCAAACTTCTTCACCTGTTCTTTGTATTTTAACTGTTACAGAAAATCCATCCATTTTGTTATACTTTCTAATTGGTTATTGCTAGTATGTACAAAAGCTAATTGCTTTGTAAATTTGTTCATTATATAATAGGTTTCTTTATTCAGCTCTCATTAGGCCAGGTGGCTTTTCAAAGCAGTCTTGTATTTCCTTCTGACATTCTCACATCATTGAAATTCTGTATTTCCCTCATTTTCCCTGCTGATAGCCTTTTCTACTGCTTTCTTATCAAATGATAGCTAATGCCCTCAGATTCCTTCTCTTCTATACACTTTCTCTATGTGTTTATTGACCTATTTTTTTCCTATCTTTCCAGAAAGTGATCAATTTCTCATTATCTTTAATTCTTTTGAACTTCAGAGACAGAAGTAAAATGCTTGGGGGAAAGATAATGTTGGAGACTCACTCATGCCAGAACTGTGTGTTCGTGTCTCATGCCACCTGTCAGTCATCCGTTCTCCAAGGAGTCACATAGCATGTGAGTGAGTACCTTCAGCAGCACAGCTTAACAAAACCAAGCAATATATTTTTGGAGTCGCTACCTGGATTTATGCATACCAGAATGGCATAGAGCAATACAAATACATTGGACCATTTTCCTGGTTTTGATATTGAACCATGGTTATTCATGCAAAATCATTGAGAGAGAGTGGGCGAGAATACACAAGACATCTTTATCCTTTTTTAGAAACTTCATTTGAACTTATTAATACTTAAAAATTTTTTTCTTTTAGAAAATGGAGGAAAAATGAGTGGGAGAGATGGCTCAGTGGCTAAGAGCATGTATGCCTCCATCAAGGAATGAGAGTTTCGACCCCAGCACCCACATAGTGCAGCTCACAAGTGCCCGTATCTCCAAGGGATCCAATAACTTTAATCTCCATGAATTCATGCACATGCTTAAATAAAATAAAATAAATTTTAATGAAAATCGAACAAGATAAACACAATTCTTGCCAATTAGAGATCCCTGTATATGAGAAAATTATAAGAATCTGTACATATGAGTGTAACTCCACATCTAGCCTGACCTTCCAGGTTTTTGTTGGTTTTTTTTTAGGTGATCCTAATCAGGATTTCTTTTTTGACCTTGTCTTTTAGTTTTAGTATCAGAATAAAACTGAGTGAACAGAAGAAAGAGGTCCTGTACACACTCTGCCCCACACAGATATGAACTTCACTACCAGCACCCAACCTGTGCCAAGTTAACTATGACTGGAGAAAACTCATGCACCATTGGCATACTGGCGAGACTGGTACATGGTTGGTAGTACCCAGAGTATGCAGTGTATTCGAGGCTCAGTCTCAGTGTTCTATGTCTCTGTAGTTGGATGGCTGTGCAATCACATACATCCTTTTCTGTTGGGTCACACAGAATAGTTGTCCTGCCCTAAAAGTCTGCTCACTTATGTTTTCCTTTGTCTTAGTACTTGTCTTAGGTAGGCTTGTTATTGCTGTGAGGGTTATTATATGCTGTGCACCATGACTAAAAGCAACTTCTTTTGACAGTTCATCATAGAAATCAGGCAAGTCAGGGACTTAATCAGGGAAGGAACCTGGAGACAGAAGCTGATGCAGAGGCCATGGAGGAGTGCTGCTTAATGCTTTGCTCCTAATGGCTTGTTCCGATTGTCTTCTTAGCCCAAGAGTGACAACATTCACAAGGGATTGAGACCTTCCCTATCAATAACCAACAAAATGCCCTACAGGTTTGCCTACAGCTCTATCTCTTGGAGGTTTTTTTCTCAATTGAGGTCCCCTTTTCTCAGATGACTCTAGTTTGTGTTAAGTTGACATAAAAATAGCCAACACAGTACCAATCTGATAACTTTCAGATCTTTCCATTGTCTTCATATAGTTACCTTGGTGGTTTGAATGCACATGGTCCCTATTAACTCATAGATCTGAAAGTTTGGTCACTAGGGAGTAGCACTACTTGAAAGGATTATGAAGTGTGGCCTCAAAAAAGGCCATTCAGGACATAGGCTTTTAGGTTTTCAAAAGCCCAAGCCAAGCCCAGAGTCTCTCTCTTCCTGCTGCCTCTGGATCCAGATGTAGAACTTTCAGGGACTTCTCCAGTACAATGTCTATCTGTATGCTGCATGCACCCCATCATAATGACAATGGGCAAAACATCTGAAACTGTAAGTTGTCATGGTTATGGTGTCTCTTCACATCAATAGAACAATGCCTGAGTCAATCTTATCTAGAATGTCTTACATTGGAGTCATATCATTTCTAAATTTTTTTCACTTTGTAGTATGTATTTAAGCTTCTTCTGTATAGTTTCATGACATTTTAGGTACTAAACAGTACTCCATTTACTAGGGATGCGTATCTTCATTATTTCCAAATTTAGACAATTATGAATTAAACTACTTAAATATCTGTGTGCAGGAGTTTATGGAGACACAAATTTCCATTTGCAGGGATACATTTTAAGGAATGTGATAGGTGATGGTAAGACCAGAGTTTATAACAAACTGCCAAACTGCCTTCTAAAATGACTGTTCTATTTGCACTACCACCATCAACTAGTAAGGAAATTGGTTTCTCCTCAACCTCCCCAGCCTTTAGGATTCCCAGTTGTTGTGGGTTTGAGATGTTTTGTTAGGTGTACAGAGTTTCCCACATTCTTGTTTGTATTTCCCTGTAAGTGATATGGAGCATCAGTTGTCTGTGTGTTACCATTAGAGTGATCTCTTTGTCTTTTTGGCCATTCCAAGCCAGCTTCTTCCTTTTCTTACTGCTCCCCATTAAGACTTCTGTATATGTCTTATTTTACTATTGTTAAATTTTAAGATTCTGTGCTGAGCTCTGGATTCCACAGGTGGTTGTGTGAAGGCAATGGTTAGGAGCACAGGATCTGGAGTCTGTTAACCAGGGCATGAACCCCAACTTCACTGTCTTTAAAGTGAATTCATCTCCCACTATTCAGGACCCTTGGTGGAGATAAACCAATCTCATCTTACAATTGTCAAAATCACCCAATCCCAGGGGTGTTGGTGCAGGAGATAGGACCTAGGAAAATCTACATACAGGCTATAGGTAAAATGGCATGTCTGTTTTCAGCTCCACTGTCTTAAGTTTTACTCTTAGAGCATTTTCTCATCTTGGAAAATGTCCTGGCAGCCATCAGCATATTGTGCCAAGAACTGAGAATTCTATGTGTTCTGAGGGAGTTGCAGAATATTAGGTCACACTATGAACCCTGAGATTGTGTTAGAACCTGTTTCTAGTTGTGATGTGGCTCCCTCCTAGCACACACCTTTAATTCAAGAACTTTCTCCTTGTTGTAAACAGGATTAAATGAAGTTAACCACAGGTCAAGAGCAACTAGTTGACAGGAAGTAAACATAGGAAAAACAAGCCATGGAGAGAGTAAGAAGAAGTTAGGAGGATGGGTAGAGATGCACAGGAAGTAGAAGGGAGGCACATTCAGTTTGAGGGGATTTTTTGAAGTGGTTTTAGAGTTGTCATGGAATAGGAAAATTTACATTTGAGATGTTGGCTATGGAGGAAGGTCAGCTGGGTGCTTACTCTGGCTGTCTGGGCTTTCACTCCAGCATCTGGCTCCTGAGTCTTCATTGGTAAAAATCAAACAACTGGGATTTTGTTAAAAACAAATGAGGAGGCTTTAGAGAAACTCACCACTTGTGTTGTTGTTGTTGTTGTTGTTGTTGTTGTTGTTGTTCTAGTGGAAATCTAAATGTACCCCCCATTGAGTGTCTTGTTAGCATGTGCTAGTACTCTTATTCAGACATTTCCCTCACCTGACAACATAAGCAACATATGTTCAGAGACTTGGGTGTAGTCACTTCTTTCTACTACAGTGAGGAGACTTTTGCACACTGTGGTATTATCTGTTTGTTCTTTTTATGTAACACAGTAGTGACAACATTCCATATTGCTAATATATTATAACCTAGACATTTATGTTACAAATTTTACATTTGAAAATATTATTTAATTATTATATAATATAGCCTCTTTTAAAAAGCAAAGAAATTGAGGCTATGCAATTAAGTGACTCACTGTGGTAACCATCTGTTTAGAAGTAGAGATAGGATTTTACCCAAGACCTTATGTTATGTTGTTAACTATTATGTGCTCACTACCAAGTGTTTTACTTGAGAAGCTTTTGACTGTTCTATCAAAAGTACCTGAGCAATGATGGCTTTGACACAGAGAGAATTAAGTGAGCTTCCTGGTCCCTACACCAGGTCTCTTAAGCCAAGCTGGTTGTCACCTATCCCTTTCTAAACAAATATTGTCCCTACAAATGTCTTACATTGTCTTGGAAGAGACTATCCAGACCCTGGAAGAAAACAGTGTGTGGGAGAAATGCACTTATGGGGGTGTATGTATAGATTTAGTAGATTTATTTCAAGGTTTGAAAAAGGCTGTCAACTCTAGGCTGGAAGTTACATGACAAAGTTCTTTTAGTAGTGTTTTCAGGTATATGGTATTACTTTCTGTGATAACATGGCCGTATAGACCAGGAGTTATGCATTATGTGAGCTGACATGAATTTCAATATCCAGTCAGGTGTCAGTTAACCAAAACAGCTAGTATTTAATTGCATGTTTGGAAGACACCCACTAACAATTTAGTCTTGGGTGACATTAAAGGAATAGGTCAAAGTGAATTTTTTATTGATTGAATTTGCTATTTGGAAACTTCATACGTGTAGATAATGTATCATGTCTCCCGTTAATTCCTACTCACCTTTACCTCCTCCTTCCCTCATTCCCTTTGTTACCTCATTCCCTTTGCTTTCATCCCCCTTCCCCCTATAAGACCCTTTTCCGTGCTTCTGTCCCTTTTTTTTTTTTTTTTTTTGGTTTGGTGACTTGCTGATCTACGCCAAGATAATCTGTGTGGCCACAGATTTGGAATTACTCCTTAGAGCCTGGTGTACTCACTATTGGTTCCATAACTGAAGACAATACCAAAAGACTAAGTCTTCCTATGAGAAGTTGATGGCTTCAGATCAGCCATATATTCTGAATATATTCAGATCATATATTCTTTCTCTCATACATGTATAAATTGAGTTATCTTCTTTGTGTGGTAGCTATAAAGATAAAACAAGACTTGGCACACGGTAGTAAATATCTTCATTATTTTAATTATTGCAATTCTTTTTTTTGCTATAAATCATAACTAGTAAAATGCTAATTAGATCATGGGAAAATTATCTGATTAGGAATTTCTGTGAAGATATGAACAAGAATCCCAGTGGCCTGTTCATACTTCAAGTGTGTGTAGTGAGAGCCATGGGCCATCTTTATTCTGTTGGGAGATGTGCACTTCCTCCATCCTGAATAGGGAACTGTGCTATGTGCAAACCCTCAAGCACTCAAAGAACTCAGCCAGGACCTGTCAACATGATGGTTGTGTCCCCACAGGTACTCCCATCTGCTAGATGGTGTTTGGAGCAGGTCCTGAGGGAAAAGAAACCTGATCTCCAAGGTCATGTTGATTATTATTGGGCAATGGAACATCCACTTATTATTGTAAGTCACTGGGGTCAAATGAAAAGTTCCTAAAAATAGTAACTGTGCTGTGCTTGGCTGCTCTGCTATTCCCAGGAGCTCCCCATTAAGGAGGAAACAGGAGTTTGACAGAGCAGTCCCTTCTTGTGAGGCACTCGTGCCTTGGACAGAGAGATGTCTGGGGATTACTGGAACCTGGATGGGAGAACAGGCTCCGACTTAATGTCTTGTGGGTTCTGGAGGTAACAGGGCTCCCATTTCCTTTTGAAAATGTGAATTCAAATATTGACTGTGCTTGCAGTTTGGCTGGGGATGTATGCAATTAGACAAGCTGGAGGAGGGAACATCGACTCCTGGCAGAACCAGCTTCCTAGTCTCTCTGTCCTATAGACTCTTGCTTAATCTTTAGAGCTGGTAGGCAGTTTCTTCTACCACTTGCCAACTCCTTGCAGTGGATTATAATGGCTAAGACATCTCCATCTGCATTGATGCTGGCAGACTGCAAGGTAATTATCTGCAGCCTGACTCCCTATCTCCTCATCATGAGACCCCTTCCCCTCAGAGCAGTTGAATCTTGCCACATCTGCTCATTCCAGCTGCCATTGTTTGGCTTCCTGCCAGGCAGTGAATTTGCATCAATTACCTTGTCGCTCTGAGTGGCCTCTGCATTCCTGTCTCTACCTTTGAATGTGTAAATGTAAATGCATCCTACCCTTCTTTAACTCTTTTACATGCAACTGTGTTAAAACTAAAAAACCCAAGTTGGTCCAAGGCAAACAAGCATACAACAGAAATAACAAGCATGCCAAATCTTTCCATCCATCCATAATGGCTTCCATCATCAAGTACAGAGCTTTCCTAACTTTGTTTTCTATTTGCATGCACATAGACATGCCGTCTAAGAGCAGAATTACACTGTTGTTCAGGGTTTTCATTGTTATGTGACAGTCTCACATCTTGTTACCTCGTACATGAATTTTATCTACAGTGTCCTGTATTATTTCCTTTTAGATAAAGGTTATATTTTTCTATATACAACTTTAGCACTATTCTAATTTCAATTCTTTTACACTCAATAAATGACATTATAAATTGCATACTTGTTTAGAAGCCATTATATACACCATTAACTAGTTCTCTGGTAAATTATTCTAGCAGTAGAATTGTAGAGTCAAGCACATGCACATTCACACATGGTCTTTCTTTCTGGCATACTATTTTATACTAATTTTCATTATATGATCATATATACTGATACTTTTCTGTACCTCAGTAATTTCAAGACTTCTATCTGTGATCTCTTTGATTGTGGCCCTTTAAATCTGTTTCTATTCTGTTGAGTATGAGACACCCTTAAGATTTTATTAAGCCATTCAAAATAAAGGCCATAGTCTTTAAAACACTGATGTCTGCATGTGTCATTTGGTAATCATGACATATGGAAGGTAAGATATAAAATCTCTGGACTGCACACTATGCTCTTAAAACTGTGAGTGTCTTTCCCCAGTGTTTACATCTTTCACTTGGCAAAGTATTACAGTACTGTAAATAACAACTTTGTTCTTCCTTATACTTTGGGAATGGATTTAGGGGGATGGCTCAGTACATAACAATGTCTGCCACAAAAATGTGAGTGCCTGAATTTGGATGGCCAGCATCACACAGAACCTGAGTGACAGAGAATGTGGGCAACTCAGCATTGGGAGTCAGAGTCAAATATGTCACTAGAGATTTTCTTGGTCAGCCAGCCTACCTGAGTCAATAAACTCCAAGTTCAATGAGATACTCAAAGAATAAGGAAGAAGGCAATCAAAAAAGACCTTTGAGGTTGATTTCTGGCATTCACATGCAAATACATCTCATGGACATACATAACCACATACATACACAGACACACAGACACACACAGATACACACACACACACACACACACAGACACAGACACACAGACACACAGACACACACACGCACACGCGCACGCGCACGCGCACGCGCGCGCGCACGCATACATGGCCAGGGTTAAGACTTTGGAAACATTTTCTCTCTTAGTTTCAGTGCTTAGCATAGAATTGAAATAAAATATTTTGGAGTACTTTGTTCAGACCTGATGGTGGAATTGGTGGGTAACTTCTTTTCCATTCATGTGTTTAAGGTGGTGGAACCTTAGACTTGCTTGCTGTTAAGATGCTATGCCCTCTCACCTTCTTCCCTGCTGCTGTGACATTCAGAGATAGTCCTACTCTAAAGCACTTCCATGTCTTCTGAATTTACTCCTTCTTCTCTTCCCAGAACATTCTTCATTCCTATGTCCTCTTAAGTACTTCCAGCATCCATCATCCTTTCCACGGACCTTTTCTATGGCCTTCTGAGTGCTTCCCAGACTTGTGTTTCCAGTAATTGATGGGATTTTCTGTATTATGAATGTCACCTCTAGGTCATTGTTTCCTTCTGTTGTTTGCTGCTCCAGCTGGCCATCACCCTTGCCCTTCCCACACTGTCCAGGCACCTTATTTTCTTCCCTTCCACTTTTAAAGACATCATTCTGTTGAATCACAAACCATCTATCTGCCTTTCCTGTTATAGTCTGTCCCTAAAACAGAGAACTGACAGATGCATCCTGGGAAAAGCAAACTCAGCCTGTACTCCTTGTAACCTATGTTCCTTTGTAGTGCCTGGCTCTGTGCTGAGAGTTGTAGGATACCTGCAGTGAAGCTTGCCTACCCATTCTGGAAACTTAGAAGAGTCAGAAAGCTCCTTTTTCTTGGAAAGTGAAAGCTCTTTATGGAAGGACCTTTGTAATACTATACATAGTGACCATTTCTCTTAATGCACCTCCTCTCTGTGCCCAAGAACATCTTTCTCCCTTCAGTGCTCTGTCAGCTAACAGAGAATTCTCTTCTCTTTTCCTTTTATTTATGACACATTCCTGTCTATGTCATCTTGTATCTTTAAATGACATGAAAATATTCCCTTAAAATATCTTTCCTTAGAGCATTTGTGTGTGTGTGTGTATTCCCAGAGATATGCTTTTCTCTTCTGACTTCTAGATTTGATTTTCCTCCTTTCTTTCTTTCTTTCTTTCTTTCTTTCTTTCTTTCTTTCTTTCTTCCTTCCTTCCTTCCTTCCTTCCTTCCTTCCTTCCTTTCTTCCTTCCTTCCTTTCTCCTTTTTTTGGTGTAAAATTTACTTCTAAAGTTCTTAAGCTTATGTTGTCTTCATTGCTCTTCTCTGGAAAAAAAATCCGATTTGGTTTCGTATTTGATGATCAGAAGGTGATATGGCAATGAATTATCGCCTTTCTGTGTTCACTGTTTCCCAAGATGCATTTCGATACAGATCAGAGTGGGTAATTCCAAGGAACCCTTAAGTTTGTTATAGGTCTTTACTATCCAGACTCAGTCTTTTTCCCTCTCAAATGCTTGATTTTTTTAGGATGGTGAATTACTATAGTCACACACACATACATGCACATAGCATATACACATGTACCAGGTACATTTCCTAGCATAGCACTTAATAGTTTAAAAGAATTCTCTATGTACACATCTGTCTGTGTCTTCCTGGAAACGAGCACAACACTATGCCCATGCTCCAGGTCTGCCCCTGTGTCCTGACTGTTTTCTCCATTGGGATTCAAATCCCTTTCTTGAAAGTAGAAAGTCTGTACTTTGCTGCTTCATAGTCTGGCAGTGTCTGAGGCATAGTTCTTCTGTCTGCTGGATCATATATCAGAGGATTCCAATCTCTGTCTTCCTTTGTCTGGCTGTCTATGTTTTGAAAATTGAATTTGTGTATGGCATAGAGGGCTCCTGGTCTTGGCGTTTCTTAATGCATCTCCATCTGCTTCATAATTAGTGCCAGTTTCTCTCTGAGTCTGACATTAGATTGTCTGTCACTGTGGTTTGCCTTAGTAATGAGAATTTCATCTTTTCCTCACATTTAGAAAGTGAGAAAATGGGACAGGTTGCAATGAGGGCTGTTAGCCAGGAATGAGCTTGGGCTGGAAGTCCAGCAACATTTTGCATTCGAGAGTGGAAACAGTCTGTCTGTGATTTAGGGATATACTCTGGCAACAATATGAGAACACATTTAAAATGCTCATTCTAAGGAATGAATATGGATATATATATATATATATATATATATATATATATATATATATGTGTGTGTGTGTGTGTGTGTGTGTGTGTGTGTGTGTGTTTAGGAAGTTGCTAGTTGGTGCAAAATCCCTTTCTTACTGTCATATTTCTGAAACTCCTTACTGGTGTTGGAGATAGAATGTCATTGTCACTGAGTATGTTGTAGACTTTTTCTTATGAGGGATCTTTACTAGGTCACTTGCTGTTTTACTAAGGCCCTGAACAATCTGATGTGCTAACCCTCTGTCTTCTAACACACCAAGATAGGAAAACACTTAGTGACAAATTACTTGTCATTAGCTTTTGATTGAAAAGAGAGGAAGAATGTCTCCTTTTTGAGGCATAGTAGGCATATATGTATGTACACACATGTGTGTACTTTGAGAATGTTGAACCTCACTCAGACCTCTCTGACAGCAGCCAAATTATTATTCTGTCCTTGGCTTGTACATACTTTCTACATGCAGCTAATAGGTACTAATTGCTCATATTCCTAGCATAGTGCTTTGGTTTGTTTTGTGTTGGTGTAACAAAATACCCGAGTCTGTGTAGTTTGCAAAGAAAAGCATCTTGTTTTAACTCAAATTTCTAGAGGTAAGATCATGCTACCTAATCAGGCAAAGGCCTCCGACTGTGCCACAACGTGGAAGAGTGATCTTGTATAGTGGGAACACAGGTGAAGGATATAAGGGAATGAGGTCATATGACAAGAGAAGGAAGAGTCCAGGGAAAGGCCAGGATTGATCTTTACAACAGCCCCATTTCCGAAAGCCCTAAGTCATTCAATGAGACTATTCAAATATTCTTTATTCTTTATTTGAGAATATTCAAATATTCTTTTTTCATGAGGTTGGTTATCACTACCATTTTCTATGATACCCTGTCTCTTAAGAGTTGCATTACTTGCTAATGCCATTATACTGTGGACTAAGCTTCTAGCCAACAAACTTTAAGGGGACATAGTATTCTGAACACAAAATACAAACTCCCTTAAAGTGGATAACAGAAAATGTACTCTGGACCCAAATAAACATGATAATGGCCTGGAAACACAGATTCTGGTCATTCCAAATACTATGACCCAACGTGGATTCAGTTTCATGAAGTTTTTATAATAGAACAAAGAAAAACATAAGTCAAGGCACTTTTAAAATATGTTCATGGAAACATTAAGTAGATGATACAGCAACACAGAGAAATTGGTATTTGATGGTGTTCTTAGCCTTTTGGTTGGTGGAAACTAGGATTTTGTTAACTTATTGCAAACAGTTTTGTCTGCCAGCTATAGAATGTTAGGTACCACACAGAGCTGGGCAAGGAATGCCTATTTCAGGGCTAAAGAGACACTAAGATAAGTCATATCAGGCCGTGGACCTACCCCCAATCATTTAAGTCATAATCAGTCAACAAGCCTTGGAGACTGTTCAGTTGAAGACAAGGTCTTAATGACTTTCTGGTCCTTGAGTTCTGCCCAGGGGGTCTATATTGGTTTCTTTCCTATTGATGTGACAAAATATCATGACACAAAACACTTTAAGGGTTTGCCTTGGCTTACAGTCTCAGAAGGGATAGAGCCCATCACGGCAGGAAAGCACTGACAATGGAAATGTGGGGCTAGCTTAGCAACCACAAAGCTGGCAGAGCACATTTAACCCACACACAGGAAAGAGGAGGGTGATGGAGGCAGGTTATAAACCCTCAAGGTACCCCTCACCACACAACCCAGTGACTACCTACTAAAGGGTCCATAACCTCCTACAAAGTGCCACCAATTAGGGACCGAATAATCAAATACGTGGGAGCCTATGAGGGACATCTTTATTCAGACTACCACAGTCTGTTAAATCTGGTATTTTCATAGGGACCCTAAGTTTTAACTTTCATGTGTGCAGTGGAGCCTAGCACATGCCACAAAATGACAGTACAACCATGTGATACACAAATGGCCATTGAAGTGATTAGGAAGAATAAACAATAGAAGTTGTTGTTTTCTGAAAAAAAAAAAAAGTCCCGGTTTTCATAACAAGGCTGTTGCTTATTTTAACAGTTTCTTATGATCTAATATGTGATCATAATTTGCACAAAGTTTAAAATTGTATTATTTTTTGAGAGGGTCTCATTATGTAGCCCAGGCTAGCCTCAAGTTTCTGATTCACCAAGTGCTGGGATTATAGGCATACACTACCACACCTGCCCTCTTAATCTTAAAATGATAAAAATCTGTGAAGGTTAGCTAGCCCATCTGAGGCTCTCTATATTATTTGACAATCTTATTGGGCCAGAGAATACGTAGTTCTGATAATACATGGAAAAGCAGCATCCAATATGTTTGTCGGCATACACAATTTCCTGTGTAGGTCAGATATGTCCAGGAAAGATGTCTCAGTGTTAGTGTTTCCTTCTGTCAGACCTGGGCCTGATTGCTGCCTCAGCTCAACTCCTCATCCATCAGTGTGATTTCCCTAACCAACAGGCTGCTGGGAGCCCTGTGGGGCTCTGCGTTTTCCTCTTTGGGGCCATGGACAAGGCAATAGCAGTGTGGGAGTCCTGTGACTGCGGTCAGATTCTCTGGCTCTTCAGAGCTCCATTCAGATTCTTTTCTTCCCTAGCCAACTCTCAGAGTCTATGTCCCCCATCCTCACTGATGTCTCCCTCATCTAACCTATCTTCAGGAACAGAGTCTGAGAATTCATTTATAATAAAGTGTGTGCAGCTGAGAACACTTGCTATGTGTCCTTGTCCTGGGAATTCTGAATTTGTGTTAAATGAATGTGCCCTAACATTAGGATTCCCAACGTAAGAAAGAAAACAGGAAAGAACATGTCTTTGCTACTAGATACTTTGTCATCTACACCAAGCATGAGGGAACATTTGTTTGTTTGTTTTTTGTTTTTGTTGTTTTTTTGTTTTGTTTTGTTTTTACTTCTAAAAGAAAACTTGCTCCCAGGGCAACAGCTATGAGGCTCAGGGTGCAAGCTGCCCCTGACACCCAAATCTAAACCAAGAGTGGCGACCCCAGGGACTGTCTGGTAAACGTGGAAAGTGGTAGATTTGCCTCTCTTAAATTTTCAGAAGGAGAAGAGGTGAAGACAGGGCTGTATGTTCCTGGACAGTACTTTAAAGGATCCTGAGAAATTATAAAACTCTAACTCTTCTAGCACTTATGAGGTAGACACAATGGTAAGTACCTTTCTATGTGACTTAGTATTTTTGACTGCATGAAAAAGTAACTGCTTTCTTCACAGATGGAGTAACTGAAGCAGAAAGAATTAAGGAATTCACTTGCAATAACTTTTAACAGAAACCAGGAAAGGTGGGATCAGAATCAGAAACTGTCTGTGGAACCTGTTCCCAAAATGAATGTTCTTTTTCTGTTGTTATTCCTAGACAAAAGTTGAAGATGGAAATCAGTAGCACCACATATCGAGCCATGAGCAAGCCTGCGACTTTTCTCTCCTTCCACGGGGTGTTAGTGATGTTCATGTCAGCAGGTGAATGACAGTGTTAAGATCATCTCAGAGCCAAGCAGCGCAGCTGTCCATCGTGGAGTAGAGAGCCCACTTTTACCTTCAGCATGCTTTGCATCTACTGAGTACAGAGATACAGGTGCAGGCACAGGCACAAGCAGCCTTCTGCTGAAGAGAAGGCTCTGTCCAGCAGAGTCTCAGTGCACATGTCCGTATGTGCATCTCCAATTTGGAGAATTTCACTCACGGTTCTCCAATGCTTCGTATGCTTCCATCTTTGAATTGAACTGACACAACTGCCCTCCTTCTGATCTTGGTTTCAGTCAGCTGTCTTCTCACGGCATGGTGTCCCAGGACTGTATCAAAAAAAAAAAAAAAACCCAAAAACCCTCCACTGTAAACTAAAGAGCTCTTTTGCTGGTGCTTCCACATGGAGAAGGCCCTTCTGTGTGGAGGCCCCAACATCTGGATATTCCCGTACTGCAAATGTAAGCCTTCTACATTTTGGACTAATAGGCAATATTTATGGTGCCTACCATAGCGAGCAAGCTGTGAATGCCGTTAATCCATGATTGGACGGCTAAGTAAATGCAGCCAGGGTTTTCTGACCCTCTTAAATGCTTTTATGCCTGGGCTACTTTAGGATCTTCTTGGGCCTGACTGGCTGTCAAAGATTTCTTCAGAAGAAGTTTCTGGAACCATATTCTCATCTGCTAACTCCAAGAGCGATACTGACTTGGGTTAGTGTCGCCTTTTACACGGTTGCCTGGTGTTTTTTCTTTATCTGAAACCTCTCAAGCTGTCCAAATTTGGAGAGTATATCTCTACTTTATTCCACGGTATTAGCCAGATGGAGGAAGACCTGTCACACACAGAATATCGGCTCTGACAGCCAGAGTCCATTATATTCTTCCTCACACCAGGCATCCGCAGTTAATCTTCCTCCAGATAGAGGGAGTATAATGGTACGTGCCATTCTTAGTGCACATATTCCTTTGATTTGTACCAGCCCAGGACTTGGGGGCAGGGGTGCCATTGTAATGCTTCTCTTCACAGATCTCTGCTGCTGGCTAGATAAGGAAGGTTGAGAAGCTGGCAGTTTCTCATAGGTGTTCATGATGATCTGTGTTTGGAATAACAGTAAATCTTCATCCATTGGGCTCTCAGTCCTCAGTACATATCTGAGGGTATAGGGAAATCTGCCTGTGCTGCTCAGCCTGAAACTTGATCTGTTTCATTTCGGAGGCTGGCCAGTATCCCCAGGCAGAGTCTGGAGTGGATAATCCTATGAATCTCCCCAGGCAAGGCTTGGACTAGAGTTAACTTGGAGTTCACAACTCAGCTGTGATAATAACACTTCTTTTCCCCAAGTTCATCTTCCACATGACCTCTTACCTTGTGTTGCCCAGAGGGAGGCTTTGTTGTTGTGCTATAAGGTCTGCCTATGGCAACAGTTCTTTATCTACTGGTCAAGACACCTTTTGGAGGGTTGAAACCTTTCACAGGAGTTGCCTATCAGATATTCACATTATGATTTATAACAGTAGCAAAGTTACAGTTATGAAGTAGCAATGAAAGTAATTTTATGATTGGGAGTCATCACAATATGAGGAACTGTATTAAAGGGTCAAAACATCAAGAAGGTTGAGGACCACTCATCTATGTGGTAGGTTTTGCCCATCTCTAGAGTGCTATTGTCTTGACTTGTTATTAATCCAAGTTCTAATGTGCTCACCTGAGAGTTGAAAACCATAGCAAGTAGGATTAAACTTCAAAAATTCCAGTAATGTAGTTGTATGTTAACTGCACCTCATTGTTGTCTCCTTTCTGTGAACTTGGCTACAGCTAGAGCAATGCTTGACCCGTGGTACAAAGCAGAAGAGACACCTTAAAATTTTCACAGTTTGGGTCATGGGAGTGCTTGTAGCATGTACTTGGTATTCTTAGAACTCAGATGTCACCCAGAAAGAAAGCTGTAGAAAGAATCAACTCACAAGGGGTTAAAGGATGTGTCTGGCTGTCTTTGCTAAGCTCCCAGTATCATTGGACAAAGATGAGTGATTATGCCAGCCTCTGTTTAAATTTTTGACCCTCAGAAGCACAAGAGGCAACAGAATGTTTTAAACCACATGCATACAGGATTGTTCTAACAATGCTCATGACATTGAAACTTTAACATTAACTGGATATATTCAGTGAGTCTTGTAGCTATTCTAGTGGCCTGCATGTGGAGGACTATAAACTTTAGTTTCTAGTTCTTGGGGTACCTGGGACAAAGATGGCTAGCTTCCTGGACAGTGGGAGATTTCCTATTCCTTGGTTGCACACGATGCTGTGCTTATCTGAGAATCCAATTCTGAATTTAACCAGCAAGCTTTGGACCTCCCTCGGCTCTATTGCATGTGTATCCTGACTATGTTGTCCAGAGCTTCAGCTTCTGTCTTTGTCCTACTTCAAGCATGCTTTTCATTTCTGGTGTGAAGACATTTTACTTGCTGTTATGTGCTTATTTATTTATTTATTTATTTATTTATTTCAAATTTCCAATTTAGACTTGGTCTAAAAATGAGCTACAAAGGAGGAATTCTGGAGGCTGCTTAGTCTGGCATTTTAACTCAAATACAACGTCTTCTGTGTAGGATATTTTGGGGGCATTTCCCCCATATCATAGGACTGCGTTAGCAAAATTCTGACTAGGTTAGCAGATTTTAAAAGATGCAGAATCATTAAGAAAACTATAACTATTAAATTCACAGCTGTACTCTATGCCTCAAAAGAAGGAATGGGAGAATTGAAGTTCTGTTTGATGTGGAGGCTGATGGTGATTATCATGGCTGCTAACCCACTGACCTGCTCACCATCCTCATTACCAGTCCTCAGAGGGTTATGTCCGTAAGACCATACCAGTCATCCTCTGATCTTCACCAGGAAACAGCACTTAAGAGGACAGGCAGTCCACATGGGTCTCCAGAGAATGCGAAGAGAGGTGTGCTAGGCTCCCTCCCTCCCCCATTTAGATTTTAATAAAACTAGCAGATGCCAGGCAAGCTCTGCCATGTGGTATGAGAGTCAGTGTACCGCAATACAGCCTTTTGACAGCTACTCACTGAACATAAGGCTATCAGGAAAATGAAATGAAGAAAAATAATTATGGGAGGAAGAGAATCAGAAATGGCAGTGAGGTGGTTACATAAGCTCACTGAGAGACAAATAAAGGGATTTTCTCAAAAGTAATTAACTCTAGGCCCAGCATCCACAAGCAGGACATTGATTCTCAAGTTTAAACATTTCTCTACTTAGGTTGTTTATAGCATAGCAGCATCCATCCTGATCCAATCATGCCCTTCAGTTTACCTCAGTGTGTCTCAAGGAAAAGGTTCCTAACTTTATCAATCACCAGGCTACCTTTTAGGTTACCAATGTCATTATGTATAACTGAAATAACAGCACTGTTATAAAGAACTGTGTACTAACTGCACTGTTGCCTGCTTCACTAATTAAATGCACTTGGATTTTGAGATTTGATTACAGTGTGAAGAAAAGATAGAAAGACACAACAGTATCAAATAAAATATATCTAATGGAAAGCAGGACAGATCTTTGAGAGGTTTGAGTCTAGCATCTGTAACAAGATGATGAAAATGAGTTTTTCTTAGTTCTATGCATTAGGCTTCTGCTTTGTGCCAAGGGTAGAGAGGGGCGGCACCAAAGAAAGGGCACAGATGAATGGGGATTTTTTTTTAATGGAAGAAATGAAAGCAGTAACATCATGAAGCTGAACTGCATGGAGAAGTGCAAATCAACTGGAACGAAATGAAGAAATGAAGAACAGATCATGCGGTTGCTGTTGGCAAAATGCTGATGTCCAGGTTCTGCCCCAGGGATTATAATAGACCCAGCTGGTCAAGCTAGACCCTAGTGTCCTTGCCAAATTCCTTGCTAATTCCAGGGAGCAGTTGGCGTGCTAGTGAGATGTGTGACATGATGGGGTCTCACTCTTTATTTCCAGGTAGTTGTGGGACATGGGAAGGATATGCCCTCAAGAAGTCTGAGCCCAGAGGACCATGGCAGATCACAAAAGCTAACCTTTCTCATGCATACCCTATGCTAGGCATTTCTTGTGTATCATTTCATTGTTTATCAACCCTAATGCTTATTAAAATAAGTTGGGAGTGCTGAATAAATATTGATGTCTTAGGTAAATCATAATTTTTAGTGTGATGCTGTAATACAGGTATGTATCCGTATAGGGTATATATATATATATATATATGTTATATGTGTATATGTGTCTACTTGTATATGTGTGACGTTCTTATGTTAGTACATGTGTATGTATATATGTATGTATATGTATAAAATGCATGTATGAATATTTGTGAATATGTGTACATGTGTAGGCTTACATATGTATATATATAAGTGTTTTTATATGTATATTCTATGAATTTATGTGTATATATGTGCATGCCTGTGTGATATGTTTCTCTGTGATATTTATGTGTATATATGTGCATGCCTGTGTGATATTTGTGTATGTGTGTATATTGAGAATGTATGTGTGTGTATATGAGTTTATATAAATATATATGTGTGTGTATGGGTGTGTTTATGTGTGTGTTTATGTCTATATAGAAGTATATGTATGTATGTACATGAGTTCACATGTATATATGTATGTTTATATGTGTGTATAAGAGTATATGTGTATGTATGGTTGTATATATGTGTTTATATGTGTATGAGTGTATATATGTGTTTATGTGCATGTATGAGACTGTATATGTGTATTTATGTGAGTGTGTATTCATATATATGCAATATATATCATATATATTGATATATTGCATATGTATGCGTACATACTCATACACACACACACACAACTTGTCACTGGACTCAAAAAAGCAAGACGACTAGTGACTTCTGCTAAGGACATTTCTATTCATGATACACCACATACAAGTTTAATAAATTTATAAATAAAAATGGAAATGAAAATTCTTACGCTTTAGTGATGTTGTTAATGGGATGTAATCAAAGACTGCACTACATATTATCTGAGTGTATAAGGTATTGCTGATACAAACAAATTCTATAAACTAGATCTGGTAGCACAGCTTTGTAATCCTAGCCACTGAGAAGGCCGAGACAAGAGCATGACATTACATAGTCTGCCTAGACCCCAGGATGTGTCCATTGGTATTGTGGGCAGCAGAGATCCTATCCCAAAATAAAAAAGTGTAAAGAAACATGACATTGAAGCTCAGTGGTAGACTGCTTGCCTAGAAAGTCATAGGTCTTAGGTTCAATCCCAGTGCCAACATTATCCACATGCATAATACACTATGATGCCAGTTTTGCAAATGTATACCACATAACTTGGTGAAGATACTTGATGACTAATTTGGTGGCTTATACATTTATTAATATCTTAGTGTACATTGTCAGGCAGAACAACTTGTTCACTATGAAGCATCATGTCACGTTGTGCCAGCAGCAACTTCATGGATTTTAGGATTACCACATCTCTGGATCACAGTAAGGCCACAGGAAGGAACTGGTACCATCTCAGCTTGTGCAGTGCATACTATGATGCTCAGATGAGATCGCTAATGATGCATCTCTCAGGACCATGCCCATGATTAGGTGGCATGTGACTCCATCAATGAATGTATTCCTCTGGACCTCCAAGAGACTTACGAGCTGGTTTTTGAAAACACCAGAATGGCCTCCCCGTCTATCTTTTTGTTAACTTTATTCATCACTTGTGATCCATCTCTTTCAGAAAGCCTTTCTGAAACTCCTTTATCAGAATATAATATTACTGCCTGTGAAACCCTCTTAGCACTTATTTTATTGATTTATTTTTCTTAGGAACCTTCCTTTTTCCTTAATGCCATTTCCGTTTATAGCTTTGCTTTATTCTCCCCTCTTTTTAGATGCCTCCCAGCAAGCGACTGTTTCCATTGATCATTCTCCTTCTTTGCTGTAGCTAGTAGCTCTCTTTGTGTGCAGTAGCCTGCATACGAGAACCAAGCCATTACTGGAAGTCATACATCATGGGGAATCAGAGGAAGAGGGGATGGCCGGTCTCAGAACCCCTTATCACCTCCTTATCCAGGCTGTTGAAACTCTGCTGTCTTTGCCAAGCTCATGTTTCACAGAGTGGGGTGCATTGGCCTGGAATTTAGCAAAAGATTAGCAACAGCAGATGCTCTGTGTACATTGGTTGACTTAATGAATATATAGTCATTGTGACAGCTGGTGACTTATAATTCATTAGAAGGAAAAGATACCATGTGAGTGACCTGACTAAATGTACTTCTCTATCTTGGTCTGTGACAGATATTTAATTCTATAAATTATTTCTTTCTAGAAAGCATCATAAACCATTATTCAAGGTGAATGATATATACATTGATGTCTATATTGATATCTTTATGTTTATAAATAGTTGCTTTGGCTTCCTTTCTGCTGCAATAATAAAATACTCTGGAAAAGGCAACTTAAAGGGAAAGGCTATATTTTACCTCACATTTCCAGGTACAGTCTACCAGGGGGAAGTGACTAAGGCAGAAGAAACTTGATATTGGCTACTCCCACCACACAGTCAATAAGAAGAGAGTGGTTGGACAGAGAGGGTATAGGAGGCGTTAGAAGGAAGACATATAAGGAGTAAATAGTGTGGTTATATTTTAATTAAACTAAGTGTTTTAATTTGCCTTAAGAACTAACAAATAAAAAACAAACACAATTTAAAACAAAGTAACAGAGAGGAATGAATGCTTGCACACCCAGCATATTTTCTTCTTTTCATACAGTTTATAATCATAGCCCAGGAGATGCTGTCATCTTAGATAGCTCTTCCCATCTCAATTAACCCAATCTTTATATGCCGACAAGTATGCCTAGAAGTCTATCTCCCAGATTATTCCAAATCTCATCAAGATTATCCATCACAGACAGTATCTAACTACCATCTGTCTCTCTATGCATCTATCTATCTATCTATCTATCTATCTATCTATCTATCTATCTATCATCTATCTATCTATCTATCTATC
>NW_021604598.1:4986049-5009741 GCF_004785775.1 Grammomys surdaster | reverse complement strand
ATCTATCTATCCATCCATCTATCTATTATTTATTATCATCTATCTCAAATCAATCATCCATCTAGCTATTTAGCTATCTACTGGTCTGTCATCTACATATGCATATGTATACACCTACATGCACAAGATGCCTATTGTTCCATTGACTGAATGCTTAATTGATAAGGAAAGAACATAACTTCAAACTGGACTGCTGTGTTAGGGCTGAGTGATAATTTATTGAGCTTCTAACATGGTAGGAATTATTCTTCCTGAATCCTATGCCTTCCACATGGGTCTCTACGGAATCCTTCCATGAGCTCTCTGTTATTTCCTCCATCTGTCTGGTAATGGTTCATGTTGTTTCAAGAAGTTTGTCCAAATAATTCCTCATTATATTGTTCTCTTTTTCTAATTTTCTGTGTGCATTCAATCATGCAACTAATATCAGCATTGATTATATTCTGATTCAGTTTTCTTAAATTCTTTTAGCCACATAGGTAATAACCATTTAGGTAATAACATATGTGCCCATTTATTATTTTTAAATATTCGCTTATAGTGCTTAGTAGATATGATTTCTGAGTAAATCTATGTTCACTTTCCATTCCTCCTTTAGTTTATTAATTTCATCCACAGATATTTATTAAATATCCACTATTCTATATTGGTAGAGGAAAATAAATTTCTGCTTTGTATTGTTCACATTGTAGACAATCAACTTTAAAATCCATAAGCAAATCAATCACAGTAGACTAGAATTTGATGATTATTATGAGAAAGAAGAGAAAGTACATCACAAGAAAGCCAGAACTATTGATGTCTTGGACTCACAGGGTTTACTAATTCAGTTTTTTGTTGAATGTTCCAAAAGAAATTGATATTTAAGCAAAAATTTGAAGGACATAAGAAAGTAAGCAAGGAAGACTATAGAGTGGATGACTACCTTGGACAGAAATAATTGCATATACAGAGGCCCTGAGTTAGGAATATGGTTCGCTTGATGAAAGGTAGCAAAAGGTCCTTCATGTGGAGCAAAGTGGGAAGAGTGGGAGACATGAGATGCACAGACATGAAGGAAAACCCAGACCATGTATTTCTGAAGGCTTTGTGAACCCTTCCAGATTTTATTCCATGTGTCATGCAGAGCTGTAGAAGGGATGGTACTGAGGCATGGATTAGTCTGCTTTTCATCTGAAAAGGATATTTCTGGTTGATAAATTTAGAGTAGTTCTAAGGTGAACAAATTTTTTCTTTAAAGGGTCAGACAGCAATTTTTTACATTTTTAAAGTCATGTACATTTAATACATTTTTTGTATTAGTTACCTTTTTTACTAATGTGACAAAATATTTGGGAGAAGCAATGTAATGGAAGGACAACATATTCTGGGTTACTGCTAGAGAAAATGGGTTCATCATAGCAAACAAGGCATAGTGAAGGGATATGTTCAGTCAGTAGCAGCAGAAGGATGTAGCTGGTTATTGCCAAATTAGTGGATGAGGAAGCAGAGAGCTTGGACCAGAATGGGAACCAGGCTATATCACCAAACTCTAAACACAGTGACCCACTCCTGCTAACAATGCCTCTCACACAAAATATTCTACATCCTCCCTAAATGGCATCAACCACTGGGAACCAACTCTATAAATGTACGTGCCTATGGGAGAACATATCAGACCCAAATGACAACAGTCTCTTCCTGACCTTCATTCTATCCTCAGCCATAAAGCACATTTTGTCTGACATCAAGAATCCACATAATCTCAACAGTCTTAACACTGTGTAAAATTATCAAGCTCAAAGTCTCCTATGAGATTCAAGGCAGACTTGTAACTAAGCCACGGTATAACCAGAAAACAACTTTACACATTTCCAGAACACAGAGTTACAGGAGCAAATAACAATTCAATTCCAAAAAGGATAAGATGGGGACTAGCATGGAAAGATTGGATCAAAGCCAGGTTAAAACTCAACATGGCCTAAGCTAGAGACATGGCTCAGTGCTTGAAAGCACTGGTTGTCCTTCTAGAGGACCCAGATTCAATTCCTAGCATCCACATGGAGGCTTGTAACAGTCTGTAATTCTAGTTCCAGGGGATTTGAAACCCTCTACTGGCCTCAGTAAACATCAGGCATATATGTGATATGCAGACATCCATACAAGAAAAACACCCATATACATTAAATAAATCAATAACCCAGAAAGCAAACATAAATGCTTTCAGCTCCATGTCTGGCATCTGAAGCTTATAACATTGTCATCTGAGCTCTAATAGCCTTGGACTGACCAAACCCTACAATCATGCTGCCAGAGGCACAGATAGGCTTTTTTTTTTTTTTTTTTTTTTTAAGGACTGCACTACTCAGTGCCTACAGCCGTCTTGGTGAAAGTTCTGTTTTCATGTAAGTAAATGAGGCTGACCATGTTCCAGTAAAACTTTATTCATAAAAACAAGCCAATGCCTTGATTGGTTTGTGGAAGTTCTGGATCTCAAATGTAAGTTAGACTGCACCCTCATAGCTTCAAACTTCACACATGGGGTACCTAAAAAATCTTTGCAGGAACATCCCTGCTACATATTGAACGGCCTCACTGGATGTTTTCTGGAACATTGACACTACTCTCCATAACCTGGTAACTTCTATATTATGTATGTCTGCTAAACCAGTACAATATGGATCGTGCCAAGTTCTGTCTCCATCTTGAAATGTATCTGGACTCCTTTTTACCACAACTGCTGTGACATCTGAGTGGTCACAAGGCTGGAACTGGGGAATCATTTCCCTAGGTGACTATGACTGCCCAAGATATCCCATTCTATATCTGTTCTATTCTACATGGTGTTCTAAATTCACACGAGTAACTGTGAGGAATAACCTATAGCCTCAATATTATGCTGTATTATTACTTTATAACTTAGTCCATTTTAAAATTTCAGAGTATGAATATAGTATAGCTTGAGTTTTTACTAGAATGTAGTATAAAAGGCTTGTAGACTGATTCCCAATAGGGTCTCCTTCCCCTCTGGAACCCCATGAGTGCAGCCTAAATGTACTGCTACATTTGTATCTGTATTCCTGTCTTCTGAACATCTAATAGAATGGCCTGCCATCTTTGTTTCTGTCATTTTAGTGCTACTCAGCCTGTAGCTCTAAGTCTTCCACATTTCTCCTGCAAACAAGTTCCAAAGGTCTAGGACTTACAGTTCTCTTGCACTGAAGATCTCAGAACCAATTCTCTGTATTACTTTTCTCACCACCATGACAAAATAAATTATGAACATAACTTATAGGAACAGTGATTTATTCTGCTTCTGTTTCAGAATACACCAGTTCACCATAATGGGGGAAGGGCACAGCAGTGGGAGTAGGTCAGATTATTCATTGGCAACATAAGTATGTGACACACTTACTCATAGGAGTGGGACTACTTTATAATCCTTGATCTGACTCCTATGACAAAGATTTTGATTCCTGCTCTCCATCAAATATTCAGTATGTGAGCCTGTGGTGGACATTTAAGACCTTAATTAAAATACTATGCCACATCTATTGATTTCTTCCAGATTAATAAAAAAATCGTTACAGACAATACACACACACACACACACACACACACACAAGGCTGACTGTGATTAGTTGGTGGATCAGAGTTGTATATCCCTGGCACAGGTTGTAAGAAGGAAAGTATAGAAACAGGAGGACCAATAGTACTAAAGTCATCTAAGAAAGAATTAACATGACTTGGATTTAAGTTATATATGACAACACATCTCTGCTTTGTGTTTATTCTCAGAAATTGCACAGTGAGGTGTGGGTTTCAGTCAAGTTGGGGAAAACTATATAAAGAATAGTATGGGTTTTCAGTTCTTGTGTAGCAGTATGTTTTAATCAGATGTCAATATAATATTTTTTTTCAGAAAAGAAGTTTTGGATATGTTGGAAAGCGATTGGGTATATTATTCTGTATATCATTAACTGGTATAGCTTATATGCATGGTACATGAACTCATTGTAAACATGACTGTTCATTAACTTTGGAAACAATGACCAGGCTGTACAAAAACCAAAGGAACTAAGGAGGCTCCAGTGAGGTCAGTGTGGAGGACGACGCTGATCATCGATCATTTCCAACATATGTCTGTATACCAGAAGCTGCACTTCCATAGTCTTAGAGACAGTAAGTCAAAGAGAGCTGAATTAAAAAGTCACTGGAATTTATAAAATGTTTATTATTAAAAACCTAAGAATAGACAATAATTCTCCCTACTACAAGTGCTTGGCAGCACTCACTGGAATGCAATCACTAGTTGCTAAGCGGAGGGAACAATTGCAGAGCATGAAATTGCATTTGCATATTAAGTTGTTCTCTTGAGCATCCCAAGAGTATAACTTTAAGAACTTGTGGAGTTGAGAGGAGGCTTCCAGGCTCTCGCTGGTGTCTCCAACATATGCTCTGTTATCCTCAAGCCTCTTCAGGGGAAAATGACCACCTGCACTCCTTGTTTCTTATGCCCTTCAGCATGGAGAAGCAAGATGGTAGGTGCCAAAGTTGCAGACCTACTGAGAGTTTTTGACCATCTGTTTCCTCTCGCCGTCTCATTAACCTCATCTGAACCTGGGAAGTGTTCACCTGACAAGAATATTAGCATGAAGGTAGTAATTGTGTGAAGATCCAGGTTAGTGCTCGTCACTCATCAACTTGAACTTGCATTGATGAGAGAAACACAGTCCAGTCCCAGTTTATTTGATCCCTGTAAGTTGCCCTCAGCTGAGTGGAATAGGATAACTTTATAGCTTAATAGGTGTGACTCTTTTTAGTCAGTGACAGGATGTTTTTAATCTTTGAAGATCCTTAATAGGTAGGAGTTTAAGAGATTATTCAGCTGTTAAAAGTATTTGATGCTCTTGCAGACAACATGAGTTTGTTTCCCAGTATCCACAGAGAAATGATCACATCCACCTAAAAATTAAGTTCCAGGGAATTTGATGCCCTATTTTGACCTCTGGTGGCACTACACATGTGTGGTACATACAATGACAAGCAGGGACACATGTATACAATTACATTTAAAAGTTAGAAAAAATTAAAAAAGATATTCAAGAGGGTTAAAGCTCTTGGAAGCTCTTCTGTTCTGCTCTTTAATGCAGCTGATGAGTGTTTGGTGGCCCAGTATAATCGTGTTTTCCTTTTTCCAGACTACATCCTGCTGAATGGTAGCAACTCTACACTTTCCCTGTTAGTACTCAGAATATGTGGAGATTCCTTCTGCATCATCTCTTCTCTCATTTTTGATAAAAACATAAGTGTTTAATTTAAATGACCATGATACCTCAGTCCCTGTGTTGTGGAGAAAGTTGGATCTCAGAGAGGGGTTTCCTTGCGTAGCCTGACCCCTGCATGTAGCTTCATGCTTTACTTACATTGATTGGCACAGTTATGAACATATAACTCAAGTGAGATCAGTGAAGCATGTGAAGCATTTGGCAAGCAGTGCTGTGCAGGGCTCTTTCCAATTCCTTTAGAACACTACTGGAAATATACTCATTCTCTGTGAATATGGTCAAGAGTTTTTTTAAATTGATAAGAGTGAATTGTGTCTCTCCAAAACCTGTGTATTGAAGTCTTCATATGACCTCTGAATATGAGGGCACTATGGATAGTTAAAGAGGTAATTACAGTGAAGGGACCCCATGGGAGTCAGCCCCAGTCCAATAATATTGGAGTCTGTATATGAAGAGCAAAGAGGAAATACCTTTACGGTAGGCAAGCCAATGAGACTCAAAAAAGAAAGGACAGAAATCACACGACACAGAGAGGTCTTGAGGGAACTGGACTTTACTAATAGCTCCATTTTGACTTTTATCTTCCAGAAATACATCAAAAACTTCATCTTTTAAACCATTCAGTCTATGCTATTCATTACAGGGGCTCCAGCAAACTAACTGGTATCTTCTGCTAAGAAAGTTAGCAAGGCTGAGGATGATACTCCTCCTTATCTCCTTACATGACGAAATTGCTGTAATGAACCAAACCCAATGCCCACTCAACTACAGAACTGTCTATGGGGAAAGCAAACGGTATATTTTATTCCTTGAGCTAGAACAGCACAAAGCCTACTGTGGGACCCCTCAGCTCCTAGGGCCATTCATCATAGTAGGTGTATAGTGAAGCTTATTAAATGATTAAACTTAGGAAGGAATGAATGGGTCCATTGTGGAGTTATCACGTAACTTGGAAAGCTGGGAGAAGCAATGGGACAACAGGAAAACAGAGTCATACTTATTGCTCCATTAAATCAGCCATCAGCCATACTCCTTTTACTTGGGCCAGAGACCACATATTTCTATTATCACATGACAAGGTCAAGTCATGCAGGTGACTTGTACTCCTTATAGCCAAAGTTGCTTCCTTAGCAGACATGTGAAAATGTGACACTTCACTTCAACTTTTACAATTCAAATTTTGCAATTCAGAAGCATGAGAGTCTTAAACTAGTTAGATGGCTTTTGGCCTTCTGAAGATGATGGAGGTAGTATCTTCATTTTAGAGAGGAGAGGGCAAAGGTTTATCAGCAAAGGGCCTTTTGGGAACCACAATGTGCTAATACTAAAACAAAGCTGAGAAACAAAGAAAGGAGCAATCCTTCTAGAGAAGAAAATGTTTCATCCGGAGAAGAATTTGTTCCCTTTGGTTAAATTGTTCCCACAATGATAGGATGATAATTTTTTTTCTGCTTAAAAGCTTGTTTTTCATCATGAACATAACCTCCTCTTTAAGTAGGGGATGTCCACGTACTGCGCAATCACTGCAACACGTGTCTAAATAAAAAAAGGTTTGCACATGTATTCAGATGTTAGACAATTAAACAATTAGTGGAACAAACATGTTCTATAATAGGCTTTTAGCATTAAGTATGTAAATAATATGCATTCCAGAAAGCTTTAGTTCAGAAAACATATTTAAGTTTTAGGCAATGTCTGTTTTGCATTCTTTTATATTTTGGGAACACTTCAGCATTATGGAACAGGAGGTAAATGACAAGATAATAAGACATTAAATAAGTTGTGAAAAGGGAATTACCAAGAAGCTGACATTAAAAAAAAAATGACATTAGAAAATATAAAAAAAATGGATGTTTTGAAACTTGTCACTGGCAAAGCAAATTTTAAAATACTTAAGATACAAAAGAAAAGTATAATGTCAATACAAGATGCAAGAATAGGGCACAGGCACTTGAATATTCAAAGGTTTTTCAACTATTCAAACCCCAAACTGCTATTGTGCAGGCCCTTGAGAGCAGATTATGAGTCCCAGTGTATCCTACGATTTAGGAGGGTCATTTTGAGAGTTCAGAGGCTATATCCACATGGGAGACCCAACGATAGTGCTGATGGATGTAGACTTAATAACTGTTATATTCTCCAACAGACTTGCCTGTATGTCAGGAGCTATTTTGCCTGCTTCTGTGAAAGTTTGCCTGTTAGGCATGGTCAAAACAGGTCAGGGCTTGCTAGCCTGTCAGGATGTTTTGTGGGCAGGCAGATTTCCTAGCCTGCTGATGTATGGAATTGTAAGAGCAGATACACTTGAGGCTCAAGGTAAGGGGCTGAATGTTCTGCTAACTTTGGTGGAAGGAACAGGAAAGCCTCTAGATGAGAATAGATATCCTATGTATATGTCATTGTTTCTGCTAGCTTGTGATTTTGCTTCCCATGGCATTGTGGGGTATAAAAAGGCTATGAGAAATAAACTCAGGGGTGCAATATTCTCTGGACAGCCCTTCTGAATCTGTGTCTTCTTTCTGCCTTTCCTATCATTAATTCTCACTCAACTCGTGCCAGCAGACCCATGGCACCTGTTGCATCACTGAGCCTTGAGTCCACTGCCTAAACTGTGTTTCAAAGTATCAGAGCAGAGCCAAGCACTCTGTACTGACATACAGAGCTTTCTGCTGCCAACTTTCTTGTCGGTGGTGGACACTCAAACAGAACTATAACTTATCCTTAGCCCTGTTAAGCCGTGGTTCTTGCTTAATGTTGCTTAGACAAAGACTAATGAAGAGACCTATCCACTGGGGTCAACATGAAAAGGTTCCCAGTATTGATTGAACAGCAGACCCTGAAATGGCTCTCCCTAGATACCAGTCCCTTCCTGCTACTGCACCCATGCATGGAACTATTGTGTAACAGATACGGAAAAGCTTGTCTGTTTGTGTTTCAAAGCAGTTTCTATTACAGTTCTTTAACCATGGCTGTAGTTGAAAGAGCTGCTATAGATTGTGAGCATCTTGCCCACATAGGAAACTGTTGGGACTCTTCTACCGATGCCATTGTTGTGGAATTGAAACATCCCTACTTTAGTTTCTGTCCATTTTAGCCATAGCCTGGGAATCAGGGGCCCATCAAAGTACACAAAGAAGTCTTCCTAGAGACCTGGCAAATCACTGCCACCTATGTACCAGCAGAGAGGTCCCCTGTCTGCTATTCTTGAAGTTGATGCTCACATTTGTACCAGTCCCACAGAACAAAGTCTGATTTCGAAATAAATCGATATACGAGACTTGGAGTACCTGAGCATAGGCCTACGAACTGTGGTTCTCTCTGTTAACCCAGGACAAGCCATATTACTGGATCAAACTCCAATCAGTGATGATCCCAAAAGCAATCTCTTCAGCTCAGAACTTACAGGGAAAAGATTTTTTAGCTTGATTAAATCACCCTGCAAAAATTGAAAGAGAGGCTTGTTTTTCCCAATACATCACCAAGGCCACACAGGCAACAAAGGCTCCAATAAATATGATTTTACAGAAAGACATATAAAATCCCACAACCTTCATGAAGATAAATGAATTGTCTAAAAATAAATTTAGAATAACTGTTTTAAAGAAACTCATTGAAATGCAAGAATATATAGCTAGATAATTAAAATGCAATTAGAAAATAATAAAAAAAGAGCAGTTGAATAAAGAAATAGAAATCATAGAAAAGGTGTGGTTTTAGTGGGTTGGTCTGGTGCTACTTGTATTTAAATGCTAAATACTGGCTTCAAGATCTGGTTGCCATCCTACAATAGGTCTTCACATACACCAAATGATGGTATATAAACCTTGATTCCCAATTTAACTGGTCAATAAAAGGCTAAAGGCAATGACTGGGCAGGAGAGCTAGAAAGGTGAGACTGGAGAATCAAGAAGCTGATCTCAGGAGAGACCAAAAAGAAGAAGAAGAAAAGACATGTGGAGTGGAGGAGGCCACCATGGGAGGAAATGGACCATGAGCATGTGGCCAAGAAAACCAGCAAGTAACAAGGGACATGTGGCTGGGAAATAAGTTAGAATAACTCCATATCTTCCCAATCTAGGCATACAGTGTGTAAAAAGAATATCTGGACTGTGTGTCTTTTATACAGGTTAGCTAGAATGCTTACTTTCCTTTTTATTTAGTGCCTAATGTGGAGCTTGAAACCATAAGATTAGGAGTATCATGCTCTACTGAATGAGCTAGCTGGACTAGAATGCTTAATTTCTTTTACAAGTTGTAATCCTGAAACTAAGGAACAAAATAAAATCAGACAGGCATTTATAACAACGGACTCAATCATGTAGTAAAAAGAATCAACAAACTGAGTAAGAGAAAAACAAACTGAGTAAGAGTAAAAGGAAAACAATGCACCTTACAACATGAAGAAAGCATAAAAAAATCTATGGGCATGATCAAACATGCAAATCATAGGACTGAATATTTGATGAAAAGTTCTCAGTAGTGAAAGAAAAATATCATGGCTGTGTTGGCTAGTCTTGTGTCATCTTGACACACAAACCAGAGTTACCCAAAAGGAGGGAACCTCGACTAAGAAAATGCCTCCATAGTATCTGGATGCAAGGCATTTTCATTATTAGGGACAGGCAGAGGAGGGCACAGCCCATTGTGGATGGTGTCATCCCTGATGTGGTGGTCCTGGGTTCCAGTAGAGAATAGCACAGCACTGATATAATCAGTCCAAATCATCCAAAGCTTAATAAGTGACAGAGTCCCTAATTTATGTCTTTGATCTGACTTTGAGCCAGCAGAAGGACACCATATGTAAAGTATGGTATACTAACCAGTCCTATAGAATAACTGTCTTTCTAGCTCCCCTTCCCACTACCCCGCACCATGCCTCTTGCGGTGAGGGCACATCAAAGCACTGTAAAGTTCACTGTTAATTGTCCAACCCATAGTGTCATCTCTCAACCTCAGCCAACACAGATGATCATAGCTGAGTCTGCCGCAGAAAGCTCTGAATAGAATACCCATTGTTCATTCTCTTTTGGCTGCTTTGTACTTCCAAAGCGTCTTTGTTCCCATTTCTTATATGTTAATTGTTTTTCAAGCTAATAGCTGGGGGAGAGGGAAGAATGATGTAAAATGTACTTACCAGTGCTTACAGCATAGAGGAAAAGTCATTCCTCTATGTTTAGCAGTCATTAAGTACCAATAACTCATCATCATGTGAACAGAGATAGTCAATGGACATTGAGATCTCAGAGGATGTGATCCCCTGTGAAAGGCCTTCACAAGAACACACACATTGAAATTCCAGCACAGATCTCATTAGGAAAGATCTCATTAGGTGCCATCCAATCCACTCATATGGCATTGGTGAGTTACCTATGATCCCAATAACTTGGTAGGTTACTAAAAAGGGTGCTAAAAAGATGTCTTAATGCTTAAAAGCACAGACTGCTCTTCCAGAGGACATCCCTTCAATTATTTGAAGCCACAGGGCAGCTCACAATTGTCTGTAACTCTTATCCTAGGGTATCCAATATCACCTTCTGTCTATACTGAAGCTACTGAGTACTCATGTGGTACACAGAGATACATGCAGCAAACCTCATATGCATATAATAAAATAATAAAAAATTGTAAAAGACATGAATTTGATAATATTTTTGAGTAAGAAATTGTTCCAGGAAGGTCAAGAGAGGGGATAAGAAAGGGAATGGAGTAGTGAATAGTGTTAAAATTATATATGTGTATATATATATTGTCAAAGAATAGAAACATGTTTTTAAAATGTAACCATATTCTAATATTAAAATGTATTTAATTTTTTATTACTTTATTTATTTAGTGTGTGCATATGCAAAGGTACAACTTGCAAGATTCAGTTTGTTCCTTCTAATGTGTGTTGCCCAGTTACCAGTCTCGTGTCCTCAGGGTTGGCAACAGGCACATTTATACTCTAAGGCATCTCACCAGCTGCCTCCAAATACTTCCAACTTATTCAAAAGACAGGTGTTTTCTTTTTTAAATACTCTTTGATTACAAACTGTCAAAAAATTATCTTATGAGTTAAAAACAAATGATTAAAACTACCAACTGGTTACTGTCTGAAGAACATTTAGAAAATTAAGATGGTAACATCTCATTTAAAATATATAGATTTAGAAAAAAAATCACATTCCAGTATGCTAAGTGTTTGTGACTAATGATAAAAGTGTTAATGATACATAAATGTATTAAGTCTGGAATTCAAGTGAATGGTACCCCCAAGGAGAGCTGCAATACTTCCATCCCCTCACTCTTGGTGCTGTGGGCAAATGTCTCATTTCCTGTGCCCACACATACTTTTTAAAGAGTGACAAAGGTGGAGAGTTCCTAGGTTTGTTAGCAAATTGCTCTTCAGCTAATTTTCTTTGCCAGTATTTAAAGGTCTGGCTCTCCCAGAAAAAGATGATTTGAGTGTGTGCCAAAAATACTGTGCTTTTCCTCTTCCTTTTGTTGCACACTCAATGGGAGCAGCTCTCATCAGTGTTCCCTCCTTATTGCATTTGAATAAAACAGACAAGTAAGTCTAGAAGATGATAAATGACTAATAAATTTTAATTGGCACTTTAGCACATAAAATAAAAACAGTCATTAAGTTCATCCAGAAAATTGTTAGAATGGCTGTGCTAAAAATTGCAAGATGTGCCAAAATAGCAGCTGTTTTCCTTACAAGTTCAAGATTAAGCCTCAAGCCAAGATGCCAAGCAAATTCATTTTGACCTAGGTGACCCAGAAAGCCATTCGCCAGTTTGAAAGCCAGATGAGTGTCTTTGTTTGGTGTAATGAGTCCTCTTTTATAAATCATCTTTAAATGTGCTACAATGAATGTTCACAAAGATTTCATTATAAGAATATTCATCAACTAATTGCAGATAGCCTCAAATAGAGAGGAACTAATAAATAGCCATATAGAAATTGTTCTTTATAGTGGTACAAATATTCAATGGACACTGTAGTGTACAGAGAGTGTGCCAAGTGAAGCTGACAGGATTGAAAGTGAGATGAGGGCATGGCTCTGATAATTATAAAATACATTGGGTTCTTGTCCTGATTTCTGGCCTGCAACTTCCAAAGTTCCTTTGATCTTTAAAGAAATAAGCGTCTTTTGAAATGTGGGTAAATTATGAGATAGCAGACATTCCCTAATAGTGTTAGAAGAAGGACATCTCACTAGAAGATTAAGGAAGGATTAGTGAAGACTAGTATTATCCATTCCATCCCTTAACCTCTGGGAGGAGATTAATAGCTGAGGGTTAAGTGATAAGCAATGGCTATTGCTTCAACTAACCATATCTATATAATGGAGCCTTGTAGTGAAAATTTTGGTTTCTCTTAAAACATACAAATATTATAAGAATATGTTTCATTTTAATCCTAGGTGTGGAATATGGTGACGTAGATAGTTTTGAGATTATGTGAGATTTGGAATTCTTGGGGATGTGTCAGAAGATATATAAATGCTAGAGACCGGAGAGTTGGGGAGCTGTTGGTGGGTTATTGATTGTTGAATGGTTGCTGTTGTTTGTTAAGTAGTCATGTGCAAAAAAAAAAAAATCCCTAAGAAACAAGAAGGAAGAGGAGGAGAAGAAGAAGGAGCAGGAGGAAGAGGAAGAGGAGGAGGAGGAAGAGGAGGAAGAAGAAAAAGAAGAAGAAGAAGAAGAAGAAGAAGAAGAAGAAGAAGAAGAAGAAGAAGTTGTTGTTAGATATCCTTATCCTAAGGGTGAAGATTAAACTTGGCCCAAGGACAATCAGGAGGAAGTACTCTAACAATAACATCACTCCCTTTCCCCTCTATGTTCTTTTCTCTCCTATCTAGTGTTCGAGGGTTGAAAGGGGTGTGAAAAAAGGGTGGAGAAGAGAGAAAAAAGAAGAACCTACAATGTAGCCAAAGAACCAGCTACAAACCTCAAAACCATACACAAACAGATGTTGGGAAATGTTCTGATGCCTAAGGCTCTTAGGGTGGGTCTCTGAGGAATCTATAGAAGTTCTGCTCCCTTCTCCCTCATTTTTTCCTGTGCATTTTTTCTTCTAGCTGTTTATTTGGGTGTCTTGGGTAAACATACGTTTTCCTGTATTTTGCAAGCCTCTGGAGCAAACTCGTGAAATCTAAGAAGGCAGAATGGGAAGCTATGGGTATAAATCTTTTCCAGAAGCTCAAGGAAACACAGGCTTCAACAGGCATCTGAAGATGTGGGGAACAATCCTCTGCCTGGGGTCTCATCTCAGGGTAGTATCAGCTTTACACTGGTTTTGAGGATACCTACAAAGGTCTACTTGGAAATCAAAAGCTTGCTTTCAGTGAAGACAATTATCACAACTTTTGGGGTAACAGATGTCTTCTTTGCTTACTGCTGTGTGAGAGCAAAGAAGTGTTCTTGCACGTTGTTACTCTGAGAGGAGCCTGCACAATTGGGAGAAGGTATGAATGGTCAGACATCCATTGCCTGGATGCCTTAGTTCTCGAAGAAGTACAGAAGCTGAACAATGACAGAGACTTGTTAGACTTCTTTCTGTCTCTTCCTTAAGAAATAAAACCTCATTTTCTTCTGGCCAACCAGCTCACATTAGAAGTGAAATAAATAAAAGCGTTATTTATTCTTTTCTGCAGTTAGAAGTGGTAAGCAACACACAAAGAAAAGTCAATAGGTGGGAGTTCTATGTAAAAGGACATATAATTCACAAGAATTCCTTTGCTCTTCCTTTTGCTCCCATTTACTGGGATTTGGGCATGAATTGACAGAAATTATAGCAACTGTCTTAAGTCAACAGCCTTCCATACCATAAACTAGCTTTGAGGATAAAGTATTGTAAGAAAACACAAGAACCCTGGATTATCCAGATCTGAACTTCCTTACCTGAGGAAAAATACTAATCTACATAAATTTAAGCCATTATCTATGTCTTTTGTATGTGTAGCTAAATATAACTCTAATTGACTTACCAGCTAAATGAATAAAAGACTAATTGGAAATGAGAATGTTACTCAGGAAGTTAGTCAAGGCTCCTGGTCTGTGAGTAGGAGACTGACATCAGATTTTAATGAAGAGTGTCGACTGGCGTTATCCCACTACCACTGCTTGTACGTATTTTCTGCCTCTGAAGAGCCACTAATAATGGTTCTGAAAACAGTTTTTCAAATATTCTGTCATTAATGATGTCACCTGAATCAGCCAGCTGATTTAATAATATAAGCAGAAAAAACAGGCTCCCTTCTTTATCCAATAACTGGGTTTATTAAATGAGAAATGACAGGTGAAAAGTACACCAATGTATTAATTTTTTAGAATTAGGTGTAGGAAGGCACATATGAGGGTAGAGTTGCTACCAAATCACTTTAAAAGGAAGTGGAGTTTATACAAAATATGGATGAGTTATTAACAGACTAGATGGAGATATGACAGGCCACATGGGCATGGTACAACAGCTGCCAGATTGCTCTCAGGATAAGATTCCTTCCCTTTGGGGTAATGAAATGCCCATGGAAAAATTTATATATTCATTGAGTTCTTGGTGGATGATCTGTCTTTAGGTAGAGAAAAGGGATTTAGAGAAATGCTCTCCAGTGTTTTCTGTTTTTTCACTGTATTCAGTTCAACATAATACAAATCATGCTAGGAATTTGGAAGCAGTGTATCCTGCACTCATTTGGGCATGTATTACATGAGAAAGCTTGAGTGTCTCCATACTCAGTATAAGATTCAGAAATAAATCTGTGCAAAGTTCCAAGTAAAAGTGCAGGATGAATGAAGGGGTCTGTGGTGGGATCCAGGCCTTTTAGAGAACTTGTTCTTCAGCAATGGCAGAAGTCATTCACAGCTGCTATCCCTGAGCAACAGGTGCCTCTTCTTGAAATGGGTACTCCATATATACTACTCCCTTAAGTCCTCACCAGAAGCCTAAATGATGTTCCCATCTTTTGGATTGGAAATCCAATTGAACTGGTAAGTTTAGTGTTAACTTGACACAAGTTTGGACCATCTGGGAAGAGGAAACCTTACTTGAGACCCCACCCTCCATTAGATTAACCTGTAGGCCAGGCTATGTAGTTTGCTTCTGATTAATAGTTGATGTGGGAGGGTCCAGCCCATTCTGGCTGTGCTGCTATTACTTCTAGCCACGTGGCAATGAGTAAGTATAAGAAAGCAAAATGTGCAACCTACTAATAACAATCCAGTAAGCTCTTTCCTCCATGGTCTCTGCCTCAGTTGCTACCTCCAGTTTCCTGCCTAGAGTCCTTGGTTGCCTTGGTTTCTCTCAATGATGGATGATCTATGATCCAGATCTGTAAGCCAAATAAACCCATTGTTCCTCATTGCTTTTTTCTCATAGTGTTTATCAAAACACCAAAAAGCTACCTAGGAGATAAATACTTATAAAAACGTTCACTTCTCCAAGGCAGGAGTAAAATTGCTTGCAGTTCTAACCAAGTTGACTAACTCAAGATGCTGGCATGTCAAAATGTTCATGGAAGAATGAGTTTGTGAACAATTTTGTTTATAAGAATTTAGAGAGAAATACATTCTTTGAAAGAATAGTGTCTCCACTTATCACTGGCTAATTTTTCAAATGAAAATGTTTCCAGGTTTAAGCTTCCCCAAGTTTTGAGAAAAAAAAGAAAAGAACAAATAAAACCATTTGCCTTTCTGTAAATCCTAGTGTGTCTTACCATGAATATCCATGTGAGATGGGACTTTTTTAATGGATTACTTGACTTATGTGTAGGAGGGGTACCAGAAGACTTTAGGTCCTTTGGAGCTGTAATTATAGGAGGTCATGTGCCACCTGCTGCTAGTAATGGGAACTGAACTAGGCAATTCTGGGAGACCAGTAAGTTCTCTTAATGGCTGGGGTAACTCTCCAGCTCTTGAATCACGAAAATCTGAAATCTGTGAAACTTCTCTTCTGTGGCATTGATACTTTCCCACCCTTTTCTCTAGGGAATATAGTAGGGAGTAAACAGAACTGAAACCCAAGCAGTATTCTTTCCAATCTCAATGATGTAATCCATAGAAAATGTCCTTCTCTAATGGAACAGTTACTCATAGCACAGGGCATAATAGAACTCTGGTTAGACGATGTAGAGCTTGGAATCTAGTGGAGCAAGAGAACACATGGGTGCTATTTTTCAACCCCACACTTCCGCATGCTTCCCTTCCTAATGACTCTCAGAAACCCCTGCCATCTAGGAGGAAAAGATAGATGTGAATCTTTACAGAGGCTATGCAGAGAAATGTCTCCAGCCAAATCCATTTCAGTCAATAACACCAAGCTGGAAGGTACTGGGTGTGGAGGAACTTTCTGTGCCCTGTCCTCCATAAGTAGGTCTCTAACAGCCAGGCAATCCTGAAGCTTACTGTGCAGGCTGGAAATCCAGGCAGATGCTCGGCTATAGATATTTTAGCTGAGTCATCCCACTTTCAATTTTTGAAATGTCTACATTTAGCTCTTACATCCTTTGCCCCTAGTTACTCTTATGTTCTGTCATGCATACTCCTACACATTTGTCAAATATGTTGGCACCATCCTCTCAATTTTGCAACATTCACTTCCATTATCCTGAAGTAGTTCATGCACTCATGGATCACCTTCGTACACTTCTGCATGCTGGGAAGGTGCACCCTACAGTGATTGAGAGATCACAATTGGAAGGAGTGCCTGGGCTTGAATTTCTTGTCTCCTGTTACTGTATGACCTAGGGCAAGCTCTCTTTGCTTAATTTACCTCACTATAAATATCAGAGAAGCAATGATAAGGGTCAAATAACCTGAAAACTGCCCAATAGAAACCTTAAGTCATCATTATTTTATATAGAAGTATATGTGGGAAGAATTTAAGCCACTTAGGAAGACAATCATCCCTACAAGAACCACAGACCAGCAAAGCTCCCAGTATCAGATGTGAGAATGCCCCTCTAAAATGTTGGCAAGTATACTTTAAGTAACTTCCAAAACAATATAAACTACTGATGTAACCCTTGGTTGACTTACAGGGGTTGAAGATGGGCTCCCATTGATGAAGACACTACACACTTATAACACAGCACTCAGACGATTCAAGCCTTTCACATCTGAAAGTCAATTTCCTGCACTTTAGCTTCTATAGTTCCAGAAAGTACTATGTAAAATACCAAGGAAGGCAAGGAATTAAAGCATCTTGTCCAACTGCAACATCTATGAACCATGGTAATTATCAGCTTGGTATACATAATAGTGCAATAAGTGACACTCACATGCCAGTGGCAGCCAATGGCTATCTAATTTGACTTATGATCCTCAACAGGAGAGAAATCATTCCTGGTACTGGAAACTGAATCATCTTTCTGGGACTAGTGAGGTATTGATTGGCATTAGGATTGAATCTACTACTGTCACCTTGCTAGACCAGTATACTCTAAACCTCATTCTTCTACTTGTTCAAGTATATCTACCACTCCTTATCAAAGAAGCATTTTGTTTTTTACACCAAGTGAAAGACAACACAGAAAATCATACTGGACATTATTCAGGCACCAACTGACTATGAGGAGGCCAGTCCCAACATTACATCCATATCATGGCTCTAGAATATATGCTCAGAGAACATTGTGGAAAAGAGGACAGAAAGATTGTAAATGCCAGAATACTAGAAAGTGTGCTGTGAAACCTTCTCTTTTAGAAATAAGACTGGAATAATGGTAATATCAATGGGCTTGTTGATGTGGAAGGAGGACAATTTTATGGAGTTCCACCTACCCCTAGACTAAGAACTACTGACTTCTAAAAGAAGCAAAATTAGCCTTATGCAGGGAAGGGTCCCACAACATACAACACAGGCTGGTCAGCCTTGAAACCACATATATCCCACCAACAAAAATGTACTCAGTAGGTTGTAAACATATACACAGAGAGGCATACCCACATATACATAACAATAATAATTAAAGAAAAAGAGGCTATTAATTTGAAGAAGAAATTGGGAGGGGCTCATGGTAGGGTGACTGGAAGGGGTTGGAGAGAGGAAAGGGAGGGGAAACTGAGGCATTTCTATTTCAATTTAAATATTGAAATGCAAGGCTAGGTCAATGGTAGGCCACAGGACTACTTTTGACCACTTGGTAGAATCTATTTGGTAGGATCTAATTTCCCCTCCAGTGTCTTTGTTTGCTGCTGCCATGTCCTGCCACAGCACCTCAGCACTTAGTCCACAGGTCTCCTTGAATCTAACTACCTCTCCAGTATTCATCTGGAAACCTTGCTTTCACAGCACAGCCTGACTTTCTTTTAGTTTAGGTGCCCTCACTAAACCTACCTGGTGTCTTTGTGGGACTTCCTTTTCCCATGCCTTTCACTGATTCCACTTCACTCTTTAGCCTAGCATTCCACAGTCTGATATTAATATTACAACTCTATACAAGGTTAGACACATGCCCTTAACATGGTAGCATGGTCTCATGTTGTTAGTTATACCTGGTCCCAGAATAATGAAGTAACTCTTTACCTGCACTTGGATGGCTTTCATAAATCCCCTAATTGGAAGTAGAACAGCAAACTTACATTATTTAAACAATCTAGACTACAGTGCTTGTGTTATGGCAAACCCTGCTGTAGTTAGTTTTATTGTCAGCACAATGTAAACTAGTCATTCCAAGGAAAGCCTCAATTGAGGAATTGCCTAGATCAGATCAGCCTATGGGTATATCTTGGGATGAGATAATCTTGAATATTAGTAGATGCAGGAGAGTCCGTTCTGTGTGTTCTCTGGGAAGGTGACCCTGAGCTATATAAGAAACTTGGCTAAGCATGAGCCCAGCAGAAAACAAGCCAGCAAAAAGCATTCCTTGTAGTTTCTGCTTCATGTTCATGCTTGAGTTCCTGTTTTGACTTCCCTCAAAGATGGACTGTGTCACCTAGTAAAGGAGAAGGAACCAGAACAGTACCTATGGTGGTTCAAGTAGTCCAGAAGCTCAGGCATTTGATCACCTGGCCTCCAGTTACAGTTCTGTTTTGGGAGACTATAGACCTTTGGGGAAATAGTGGCTTACTGCAGACTATACTTCACTGGCAGTGAATTTTGAGTGTTTAAATTGTTGCCCAATGTTTATTTTGTGTTTCTATTGGTGCAAAGAAATACCATGACCATGGCAAATCTTATAAAGGAAAGCATTCAACTGAGGTTGGTTTACAGTTCAGAGGCTTAATTAATTGTTAACATGGCCGGGAGCATGGAAGCAGACAGAAATGGCAGTGGAGAAGGAGCTGAGAGTTCTACTTCTGGATAGATCCACAGATAACAGGAAAATACAGAGAGAGAAAATACAGACAGAAATGGCAGTGGAGAAGGAGCTGAGAGTTCTACTTCTGGATGGATCCACAGATAACAGGAAAATACAGAGAGAGATACAACTGGACTTGAGCAGTAGAATTTTCAAAGCACACTTCTGTCCCAGTGACACACTTCTTCCATCAAAGCCTCTTTTACTCTAACAAGGCCACACCTCCTAATGGTGCCACCCCTTGGTGACTAAGCACTCAAGTCATGGGTTTATGAAGGTCATTCCTATTCAAAGTACCACACCTGACCCTCGCTCCCATTCTATGTTCATGTTGTGGTTGAAGACATCAGCAGCTTCCTGCTCCTATCGTTGTGTATGATACTTGCCACCATGATGGACTGTTACACCTCTGGAATCATTAGCCCAAAGAAACTTTCCTCCTCGAAGTTGCTGAGGTCATGGTATTTTCTCACAGCAACAGAGAAGTAACCACAGCAGCCCCTTAAATTAAAATCTTCCTCAGGACGCCAAGAGGAAATCACCTGTAAAGGACAGCCACACTCAGGCAAGCTTGTTCTTTGTAGGGATATTCTGTCATCAACTTTTGAGTGAGACCAGCTCATTCTGGTTAAGCCAGAGAGGCCTCTGCCTCTACTTTTGATTTGTCAGGTCCAATGTCTTAGTGTTCTCTCCTTTACGTAGAAAACCCAACCCAACCAGAACCTTTGTGCTCAACAGGTATGAGCTGATCTGAGTTTTCTCTTTAACCTAAATGGCCACATGAGTATCATGAAGACTTCCATTTATGTCAGTAGAAAATTTCCCTCTATATTTCATTTTTACCATTAATGTGACTGAGGCATGGAATGTTTCAGGCTTACTTTTTAAAAATTATAAGTAGTAACTGTGGAGAAATCTTGCCATGGAATTATCAATGTAGACAAAATATTTTTTAAGTCCTCAAATAAAGTCTGTGTGAACCATTGAAAATATTAAACTTCTTCATTCCTGTCATTCATTCCTCACACGCACAGCCTTATAGCTTAGTGAACAGTAGATTGGATTCATACTTTGTGGGACAGTCATATTTGTATATATATATATATATATATATATATCTATATATATATATATATATATATCAGGCCAAATATGGTCATCACATGCAATGTGTATTTTGTTTGACCAGTGTAGTCATTGGAAAAAATTGGGTCTGAATGTCTTAGGCAGTGTGCTCACTACAGACTACAGTCAATGGGGCCTCCACTGTGTCTGTCTCACACATTCACATTACCTGATCTACCCTAGAAGTCATCTGAGACAGAAAGAAACCTTTATTCTGCATTGGTGTGAAATGTTTTGCAAATAAATTACATAAAAAAATAATTCTGTGTATACATGCAACAAATTGTTTCAAGAGGAATACAGTTGTGAATTATGAGCAAAATTGTTGATAAGTAGATCAGTCTTGGAGTTAGAATCCCTCTTACCTTTTTATAAGTTTATCCAAAACACATATCAAGACAAAGATAGGGGTACAAGATTCTCTTAAGAGTACAAGAACTGTGAATATGAGAACATTTAATGTAACCCTGTAGTTTTCTTCTAGTTTGTTTTCTGTTTATTATCTTCATCTTTTGGTGTTACTGTTATAAAATACCTGAAACTAGATAATTTGTAAAGGATAAAGATTTATTTCCTCATAGTCTAGAATCTGTAAAGTCTACAATCAGGTGATAACATCTGGTCATAGTCTTCTTACTGTATCATAGTGAGTGACAGGAAATGAAAGAGGAAGGAAGAAAAGAAAGAGAGAGTGTGTGAGAGAGACAGAGATAGACAGAAAGACAGTGATGGAGGGAGGAAAGAAGGAGAGAGAATGAGAGAGGGGAGGGAAGGGGAAAGAGAGGTGAGGGAGACTAACTCCTTTACTTTTTTGATAGAAAAGCAACTTCCATGATAACATCATTAATCCATATGTGAAGGTGAAGCCAATGTGAGCCAGTCACCTCTGGAAGGGTCCACACTGATGACATTGGTGTTAGTTAACACTGTGACCAGACAGACACCATAGAATGCCTCTCAGCCCTCATAAACTGATTGTTCTTATTGCATGTGAAATATGTTCATTTCATTCCTACAAACCTGAATTTGTAGGGATAAGGCATGGTATATGTCCCCTTGCAGCAAGTTTGTCTGCAGCTATGAACCTGTGCAGTTAACACAGGCAACATTTGTCAACAATAGATATTCTGATTCCAAGATCAAAAAATAGGGAAAGAGAAATGAGTAGAAACCTAAGAAAGTCCAACACCCAGGAGGGCAAATCCCATTATGGCTAGGATAATATTGGGTCTGGATTTCTAGTCTCAGGCATCCCTGCCCCCTGGGGTGAGTTGTAGAGCTCATCTCATGCTTGGAATCTTACCCCAGGATGTGTTGTATAGCAGCAGACCTACAGCTCTGGAGTCTTTTATGATGCTCCACTGATACGGAATCACCAGGAATTAGCCCAGTGGAAACTCTGTTTTGCCTCTAATCCTGGTATATTAGCTATTTTAACAATTTTGCTTATTCTCTGTAGTTTGGACCTTGAGTGTCCCATAAAACCCATGTGCTGATAAAGGGTTAACTCTTAACCTGTGGTCCTTTTGGGAGGTAGGAAATATTTAGGAATTAGAGCTTAATTCCTAATGTAGAAGGAAGTTAGATCATTTGACGCGTGCCCTTGAAGTGGTCATTGGTACTCCATTTCCTCTTTGATCTTTTTTCTGGCTTTCAGGAGATTGGGGGCTCTTCTGTCACATGTTCCCACCATAATTTTCTGTATCACCAAATGTCCCAAAGGAAACACACCTCTTTTACAATGGATCAAAGCTTATGAGATCATATGCTAAATAAATATCTCCTTTTTATAAGATAACTGTATTTTGTCACCACAATGGAAAGCAAACCAATAGCAATTCAGTATCTTCTGATTTCTTTTAATCTGAACTATTTTTGAATATTAAATTTAAGGTATTATCTTTTCTGAAAAGATTATAGCTGGTAATTTGAAAAATATACTATGATAATGTTATTTTGGTATGACTACTTAGCCTGTATACAATCTAACTGTTGTTACAGTTGCTCTTACCTGGGCAAATAATTCTAATATTGCTATCTTTTTTCTTAACTAATTTTGTTTAGGTTAAGTATATATAATATCTATGTTTTATGTAAAAATTTATATACTTCTTCCATGTATTAAAAAAAGCATTATACAATTTTATGGATTAAAAATTATTTTTATAGTATGGATTGTTTACCTCAAGTCTGAGCTATCTGCACTGCTGATGGATACCTTGTAATAAAGTTCAAACATTGTTCTAATTAGCATAGGTTATAGTGTTGGTTATAAACTGACAAGTTAAAATTGTTTGAAATAAGACCATATAATATGCTCATAGCTGGAACTATGAAGCTCACAATTTAAAATAACTCAGAAGGGTTTATTTTCTGGCCTGGAGAATTTTAAAGCAAAATGTGAATTCGTATGTTTGCCAATATGATTCTCATTATAACTGTCTCTGGTGTTATTTCTTTAGAGAGAAATTTATTTTCTCTATATAAAGAAGGCTGATATCTATTGCTTTTGAAAACAGAGACTCTAAATGGTATTCTTTGGTAGGAGTAAAAAGTAAGGCAAAAATAAAGAAAATTAAGAATTTTTTTGATATGAGATAATAGACATTTAGAAATAAATTAAACTTTTAAAAATGAACAGATAAGGCACACAGTTGAAACAACATAGAATTGAGTACTTCTGGTAGCAGCTGGCAGTTTTACAAACATGTTATATATTATTTTAAGATATTTGCTTTTTAATCATGTAATTATGTTTCTTAAAATATTCATTAAAGTCTTTTTAGCATAAAAATTCATGTTTCTGCAGGTAATGTTCAAGAAAACAAAAGAAGAGGTGAGTGTTTGGTTAGGCTTCCATGAAATACAATCACATGAGCTGATGAAACTAAGATGTCAGTGAAAATGAGGGATCATGGGAGACAGGAGGGATCATGAGAGGCAGGAGGGATCATAGGAGACAGGTGAGGCAAGAAGGATCATGGGAGACAGGGGGATGAGGAAAGACAAGAGGGAT
>NW_021604598.1:4973542-4986039 GCF_004785775.1 Grammomys surdaster | reverse complement strand
GGATGAGGAGAGACAAGAGGGATCATGGGAGACAGGAGGGATCATGAAAGACAGGAGGGATCATGGGAGACAGGAGGGATCATGAGAAATAGGAGGGATCATGGGAAATAGGAGGGATGGGGGAGACAGGAGAGATCAGGGGGGAGACAGGAGGAATCATGGGAGATAGAAGATATTAGGAGAGATAGGAGAGATGATGAGGGACAGAAGGGAGGGATCAGGGGAGACAGGCAGCCAGAGACAAATATAACAGGGACATAAAGTTACAGAAACTTGGAGGAGCCACAGGGACGTGGGTAGGGGCATGAAATCCTATCTATATAAATTTTAAGAGTGGGGTTCCTCAGTGGTGCCTGCTTTTGTTCATAAATGCTCTCTATTCTGTCTTCTCATCTTTGCTACCAAAGGCTCCGGGATCATGGCCTGTAGGCGGTCTTTTTTAATAGCTTTTGTAAGACATTACATCTTAGGAACCTGAGAATCAATCTTAGACTTATGGCAATATTTCACTTGTTCAAAATTATTCTTCACTTGAAATATTTCTAAAAGTATCAAAATGTGAAAGCATTCTCTAAGACACCGCAGTCAATTAATTTCAGGTATTAAGACCAAGGCTAATAGGATCACATAAAACAAAACAGCATCTGCTTAGCAAAGGGCATTATCACTTGGGGGAAGAGGAAGTCTACTGAATTGAAAAGACTCTTTGCTAGCTATATGTCTCACAGAGGGTTAAAAGGTAGAATATACAAATAGCTTTAAAAAGTTAACTTCAAGGAAGCAACCCAACTAAAATAGGATATGGAACTAAACTAAGTTCTCAAAAGAAAAGCGAATGTGCTAGATTGAATACGATGTCCTCACAAGTCTTGGGCTTTTGAGCACTTGCTCCATTTTTGGTGGTTGTTTGGGCTGAATGGGGAATTCCGTGTAGCCTTCCTGGAGTAAGTGCAACACTTGTGAGGGGTGGGGGTGTGGAGGTTGAAAAGACTTATGCCGGTTAAAATGTGTTCTTTTCCTTCCTGTTTGTGGTTTGAGACGTGAGCTATCAACTGGCAGTTGGAGGATGGGAGTGAGTATAATCTGATTAAACTATATTATATGAATTTTTCAAAACTTAATTGAAACATTGTTAAAAAATATAATGTACATCAATTTTCTTTAAGAAATTTCTCAGATTGTGGCTCAACGACAAATTCCCAAGAAGTCCACAGCCATTGTTGCAGCTGAGGCAATACATAGCCCATGTTGAGCGTGTTGAGATGTGTTGAGCAGCCCCTGAGAGAGATTTACCATCTTTCCTGTCAACACATACAACTTTTTTTGATTTTTCCAATAATTTGATCCAAATTAAACTACTTTAAATCTACCTTGCTAGCATATTTCTCACCCTCATGCCTGGTTTTGCATGGACTTTTTCTGAGCCTCATTTGGTGTTCTCTCTCTCTCTCTCTCTCTCTCTCTCTCTCTCTCTCTCTCTCTCTCTCTCTCTCTCATTCTCTCTCTCTTTCTCCCTCTTTCAGATATGTCATCTTCACACTTCTGAACTGGACATGACACTCCCCGCACCCATATTAGAGCTTCCAGATCCTGGACATCAGCTAATTTTCATGCTACCTCCGGCAGTGGTGTTCCACATATTTGTATTTTGAAAGCCATGTCCATAGACTTTAATCTGCAAGGGACTGGAGATGTCACATTTTTATTATTAAATATAGATCATTGTGGTTGTATTTCTAGGATGCATTCCTCATGCTTTAAATGGAATGATAAGATAAAAAGACCTTAGCGTTCTAGGGAGGCTTTTCTGAATAGGAAGGAAAAAGCCCTACAGATCTTTTGTGAGGTCATTGAAATTGGCATTTTCATGTTGGTAACATAAGAAGTTATTTTAATAATAGAATCTTATGGACATCTAAATGTGCTAAACTTGTTAGATGGAATAGTCAAACATGGCTTTTATCTCCCTATAGAAATCATGACTAGACTTGCTAACACCACAGGAATTTTGCGTCCAGCTTTCTTCTCTCCTGCTGGTATTGTATCATTACTTACCTGTGATGGCCAATTGAGTCACAAAGAAGGTCATTCTGGATTTTCGTTTTCTTCTCCATGTGGAGAACAGCACAACAGAGTTTCCCACAATAGTGAAGACAAACAGAACCCACAGGGTTATCAGCTGTTCTGTCTGCAAGACACAGAATAATTTGAAACAGAGCAGGTAAGGGACCAAGGTGCTTCCTAGGACAGTCAGTACATGCACCTGAGCTTGGCAATAGAATTTTTTGTATTTTTTAAAATTTTTTTTATGGTTTCTAATCCCCGCCCAGAAACCACCCAGGGAAGCTTAACTCTTTTACCTAAGCAGTGGTGAAAACTGATGTAAACAAAAATTCTTCTTTGGCCTGGGTGTAATTTTAACTGCATGTGAGAGATCAGGGTGTATAAAAGAACAGTACAGTCACAAAGATATAGAAAAAAGTGATAATAAGATAGATAAGTAAACCAAACTCGTCAGTTGAGTGAACTATTGTGCAGCTATGAAAGGTGAAGACTAAGTAGAGACACTAAAAAATACATGTATTATAATATTTAAGTGGGAGATATGATCAAATTGTATACTGGGAATGATTACAACTTTGCAAAATTATACACGTAGAGAAAGAAATAATGTGCACTAAAATGTTAACAGTGACTATTTTAGGTAGTGTGATTATGGGTTCTCTCTCTCTTTTTCCTTTAACAAATTTTATGAAATGGTAATGTTAAAGTTCTGCTGAATAATATATAATTAATAAAGAGTGGGGATGCCACTCACTTAAAAAGCTAAGTCCCTCACAAGAAGTTTTCCATGATCACTTCAAAAGGCGTTTTTTCTCTGCTTGACATCCACAGTACAGAATAAACAGAGGTACTTGGACAAGTTAAATTCCAGATGGGATATGGCATACGGCTTGTGAGGAAAGTCAGAACATGGTGCTTAAAGGAATCCAGCAAAAATCTGAAATCAAAACCAAATAATCCCAAGAGGTCTAAGTGAGATCATCTTAGGAGCAGATCAGACCAGGGCTTTAGCACAAGAACAGAAGAATCCCAAATGTTGATTAAATTCGGTGTGTTATTTAGCTAGGTTATGAAGTGTGGCTCTTTGTGGAAACACTAGTCTAAGATGTTGAAGGCAGGTAATTTCATAGATGTGATTAGCATCTGTTGTCAGTTGGTTTTAAGCGAAGGAGATTTGCCTCCATAGTGTGGGCAGCCTTCGTGCAGTGAGTAGACTTCCTATGAGATTGAGTATTAACAACCCCTTTTAAAGATGAAAATATCAGTTTATAAGTGTATTTAATCTACCTAACGCTTCAAACATCATATTTTAGCTTAGCCAAACTTACCTGTTTAGAACACTTAAATGAAGTCACAGTTTGACACTATTATCTAACATAAAATCTATTTTCATAAGAAAGTATTAAATAGTATACAGGATTTGTTGAAAATGGCTGCAAACAACTCCTTTTTCTCATGACAGTGCTTGCTGAGCACTGTACTTCCTGTTCCCACCCAGTTTCATGGAAGAAGATCAAACTACATGCTGCTAGCCCAGGAAACAAGTCCAAGCTCAAAATTCAAAGCACCATTTATGGAGGCAGACATTTGGCTCAGTGGTCAAGTGCTTGCTTAGCCTTGACAGAGCCATGGTGTGTTGAAACCCCAACACTAAAAAATGCAGGGTTTAGATTGAGTGCATCCTCTTTTACATGACTGTAAAGCAAAAAGTATCAAGAGTCGAAACATCATTAAGACAGGGATCATAATTATATATATTCTCGTCATGATCCATTCATTGAAAAACCATGCTGGTATTCTCTGTGCCAGATGAGCTCACCAGTAACACTATTTTCTGCTTAAGGTAGAAATTAATCTAAGTTATGTGATAACAGACACATCAATTATTTTTTAAGAAACCAGAAGAATGCAGACCATATTCTTTTCGCCTGTCTTTCCGTTTTAATCAACTCTCAACTCCAAGGTAAACATCATTAAAATGTTATTTACTGTTAATTAGCACACAAAGGATTAGGTTCATTATGACATTTTCAAACAAGAGGTTTTGTAAGTTCCCTTGTCCCTTCTCATCCATTTCCTTGACCCCACTTCTGCCTTTCAGTCCCTAGGCACTTGCTTCCCACAGGCATGTCCATGTATTGTATTGCCCTCCCACAGTTTGCTTCCTCTCTCTCTCTCATGAGGATGCCGGTATTGTTTCATAGCCAATGCCCACATTCAGATCCACACATATAATCAATTCTTATTAAAAGCCATATTTTACTACTTGGAGAAGAAGCTGTGATATGTGAATTTTTGTGTCGGGTTGATTCTTTCCAGATTTATATGCTGCCCTGGAATTTTCACAATTTTGTTTTGTTTTGTTTTAGGTTTTAGAAACCATACTTTATGTATAGAAAAGCAATTTATATATCATGTTAAACTGTACTGTAATGTTATGTTACTGTTTTTCATTTCATTTATTTATTCATCTAACAGTTAAACCTTTATAGTAAAGGATGTGTAAATAAAAAAAATTACACATTGAGCTTAGGCAGATCCAAAGTCCATACATCTTGGTAAACTTCTATATAGTTAGAGTAGCTAGTCTGAAGTGCAAGGATTTACATTGAATTTTACATTCTCATTATAATATTATACAATATATAATATAATAATTGTGGTTTTGATTTTTTGTTTGTTTGGTTGCTTGCTTTTTTGTTTTGTTTTATTTTGAGAAAGGCTCTCACTGTGTATCTCTGGCTGGCCTAGAATTCAGTATGTAGCTCCTGCCGGTCTTGACTGCTGGAGATCTGCCTGCCTCCACCTAGAATGTGGTGGGGCTAAGGGCATACCCCACCACTTTCAGACTTACGGTAATACAATTTCAAACAGAAGACAACAGGGAATTATTTGGGGTTAAAAATCCCTTATCCCCGAACATTTTTTTAAAAATTACTTCTTTTAAGTGGGTCAAGCAAGAAATGTATTCAGTGACTAGTCTTGTCTGGTTCTATTGTAGCATCTGTCCATTATAAGGACCCACATTGAAAGCCCAGCTTTACCGCAGCCACTTTATCAAAGGGACGACACATGTTGCATTTTTTAGGATTGCAAAAAATGGTTCTTGCTACTTCAATACACTGTTGGTAGAAGCCATGACAAAGTTAAATCTAGAAAAAAAAATAGGTTTCTTTTTTCTTTCATGACTCATGTGTCTCTTTCCTGATTTCTTTTCCAAATTCTTAGACTTTACTCATATATTCTTCTTTATAGCTTAATATAGTTCTAGTCAAATATAATTTTGATTATAGTCTATATCCTGCCAATGCTTTGAAAATACTTTATAAACATACACATGGAAAAAACAAATACATAGTGTTAGTCCTATGGAAGTAGAGTCCTATTTGAAGCCTTACCCTACTAAATAGATTTCATGGTTCTGGAAAGCGCTATGCACACTATTCGAGGAGAAACGTCATCACCACTCTCACAGAGTTGTGAACACTGCAAACTACAACAACTGTTGGGTGGGCAAGATAGCCCCGCTAGTGAAGAGCAATATGAACACTAGGGAAGTGATCAATCACATTTTTATTGAATTAAAGGCTTGTTCCATGAGATGGAACCCATCACTGTCAACAAGGTGATAAAGAGATAAGCCAAAGCCTTAATGGAGAACCCAATATGAACACAGTACTAAGATGACTCCTAATGATTTATTGCTACAGTAGTAGAATATCTCTCAGACCTTCATCAATGCAGAGAATAAGAGATTATGAAGTTCTCAGTCTTAAAAGAGACTTCAATAATATACCCTATCCTTCCATAGCTCAGAGATCTTCTCAGAAGTGGGGGAAGAAAGGTTGTAATAGGAAGAGATGGTAGGTAACATCAAGGAGACAATGTTTTTCTAGACACAGCAGGGCAGCTGCACATGTGAACTTTGGCAGTTGTGCCAGTATACAAGAAATATGCACATTCAAGCTAGACAAAATTCCAGCATGCAAAAGGGATGTGGGCATGAAATCCCACCACTGTTTGATAGGTGTCAAGAGAGGGAGGGTCAGTTTTCTTTAATGATAATACTTCTGTAGGTTATTACATGTCAGAGCAGTCTTCACTTCTCAATACTAATCGGACAACTCAAATTGGAATCAATGGGGCCAATAAGAAAACCCAAAGTTACATTGGAAGGTTGCATAGGATAGATAGGATGGTTTTACATAGCATTGAGGAAGGGGAGTGAATACATTCAAAGTAAATTTTATAAAATTCTCAATGAATTAATAAAATGTTTAAAAAATGTAAGATGAGAATTATAATAAAGTCAACCTGTGGCATAGAACACACATGCACATGCAGATACACACACACACACGCTCACTCATGCACATGTGCATACGCATACACACATGTGTACACACATGTAATACAGACATGCACATAACACATGGACACACATGTAAAAATAAAGTGTTGAGATGCTTATAAGGCTGTGGGAATGGAGCACATTGGGAAATGAGTTGAGTGAAGTCAAATTGTCTTACTTGCCAGTTCCTTCTGATCAAAACCGAAGTGGGAGTCCCTTTAGTTGCTGTCTCAGCCTTCATGCCATGTTACAGGGATGGAAAAAAGTCCTTAGGATATTCTACAAGACAATCATTCCCAGAATTCCAGGATAGATCTAGAACTTCTACGAACCCTAGAAGGCAATATTTCAGTCTTCCATTCTGGGTTTACAGATGAAGCTTGTGAATAGATCAGGGCCTTGACACCAAAGCTCTGTGAAAGTAAATGAGGGCAGGCACTGTGGTAGTCAAGGAGGAAAGGTAGGCAGAAATGTGTGGGAGAAGCACAGGGCTGATCTTTGTTTATTTGGATGGTACATGTAACTGATAACTTTCTTCTAATGTGCTTGTCATTTCCCATTCAGAGAGAATTACATTCTTGCTAACTGTTAAGGCATAGACCTTGTTTGTCCTCCACTCACCTGAGAGATTATAAGTCTGGACGACTTGTCCCTTCAAAAGTAGTTCTCATATGAGTGGCATTGAGAAAGCCCTGGGAGGTCACCTGATCATCCTGAAAAGGACTGTTTTGGCTCTAATGGAGAAATTTAGTTTTGTTAGATAATTGCTGCTTTGAGCTAGATAAACAACTCCTTGCCAGAAGCTAACAGCAAGGGCTTCCTCTATGCATCATAGTGACTTTCCTGTCCAGCAGGTGGTAGTCTGGTAGTGGGGCATGAACAATGGATTTGAATATGGAGAACTTTTCTTTTAAACATTGAAGATGAACTTGAAAAATGATAGATTTTCTTTGATTTGGCTTAGAAGGTACATTTATAGGGCTAACTGATACTGGCATATTAGAGGGCCAAGGGGGTGACAAAGTGTTTATGTTCAGAATATAATCTATGTATATTATACTGTCAGTAAGGATAGTGACACCTTAGAGGTATCATGGTTCGGGAAAGGTTGAAGGAGTCTTTGGGCAAGTAATATGCCTTATAAAGTCAGATGGGGCCACAGGGCACTTTAAAGTAGCTGTAGGGACTGATGAGTTCTTACAGTGCTGGGATACCAATGTGGGCTGCCTTTCTGCCAAGGTTTTCTGTAGTAACCCTCTTGCCCTATGAGTTTTGAACAAGCCCCAAGCTGTCAGAGATGCCCACAATTTCTCAGAAACAATTCTTGTTTGCGAAATATGATCACAGATACAAGGAGTTGTGTGTGCTAGAGGCCTTTGAAAAGTATTTTCAAAGTGTGGGTTATGACTTAGGCAACTTCATAATATAGTTTGATAAGTACTTAAGTATGTATATAAACACATATACATATGTGTGATACATACATACTCATATATGTGCAGGTACGTATGTGTATCATATATACACACACACACATACAGAGAGAGAGAGAGAGAGAGAGAGAGAGAGAGAGAGAGAGAGAGAGAGAGAGAGAGAGAAACATTGTATGGGTTTCAAATAATATACCCCAGTAAGCATCATCACTTAACAATCACATTGTCTCTAGACTCTAGAGTTAAGCTATTTATCATCTGATGATGTGAGACCTTGGGAGATCCTTCAGGAACTTCACTCACTGAACATTTGAATACATTAATTTCAGTCCTAGTCTAAAGAGGGGGTGGGTGAAAAATAGCCACCTCCACTATCCCACCCAGAGACTCTAGATGTACTATCTATTTGGGATGGTCACTGTACATATCTTGGATACTGTTGAGAAACAGAGGAAATGATACTCTTTGCTGCCTATACTGCTGCTCTTCACAAACATGGGAAAGGACATAATCCATAAGGCCTTGCACACTACTACTTCCCTTGTATTTTCAGGAACTTGCTCTCCACATCTTTTGACACATCATGAATGGTTACTTGAGGTCAAGGTGAGTTGCTGTTAACTATATCTAAAATTGTATGCAGGGTAAGGCTGTTTGCTTATAGCTGTGTTCACCATAACAGAGAGAGTGCAACTTTGCATTAGTCTGATATGACCTTGCCAGGCAAATCACATCCTCTAGGAATGAATAGGTAAAGGAAGGCTGAACTTTGCTGTCCTGACAAAAGATAAATAGATCCATTTCTCATTCAGGTTTTAGAAAGAAAGGGGCAGCACAGAAATTTAGTCTGTATGACATTCTGGTGGCTTTGAGATACAGGGTTAAGAAAAGAAACAGGAGACCAGGAGTTCAGGGCTGTGCAGACAGCATAGTTGAAGCAACAATCCAAGGGTCTGGCTTGCAGCACCAGCAATGAAGCTGGGCTAAGAACTGTTCTGCAAAGATGTCATGTTTATTGTGGAAACTAGATTTAAGAAGCTGATGAGAACATCTTGAAGAATCTCTCATAATAATAAAAATTCCACCAATGCATGTAACTAAAATGATAAGCTATGCAAACAAAAGGAAGACACTAACAAATCACCATGTCTAACTGAGATGTCAGAATCAGCTTCTTAACAGAATACAACCTTGTTCTTCTCACAGTTTTCCTTGGGAACTTGCTTATTTCCTACATCACAGTGCATTGAACCAAGAACTTCCTGGAATTTGACATATGCCCCCTCATTTAATCTTCCTAGCAACCAAAGCTAGGATTTTTGTTCTCGGGTTTATAGGTGAAATCATTGAAAAACAACTCATGTTGTCAAATGTACTCTGATCTGAGTTAGCTTGCTTGTTCTGTCATAAAGAGTGTAACAGTAGAAAATCAGTTCATCTGACCTATTTAATATCTCTCCACCTTCTGATACTATTATTACATATTGAAAACTATTATACTGACTCTCTATTGAGTCTTCATTGAACTTCAGCTATTTTTTAAACCATAAATCTACAAATATCTATTACATGCATCTAGTAAAACCTATCCTTAGCTGTTAACGACTGAAATCAAAAGAAGTAGCACAATTCCGCAATACTGCAGAATTACCAATGAACTTGTGTATCAGTTCTTCACATTGCAAGGGATGGAAACGAGAATTTCCAGTGTTCTCGCAAACACAGGAGCTATCTTTCATCAATACCTTCCAGTTTTGTGAGTGACAAATATTTATATTTGATGATCTACCTGTCCACATACTTTCTTCCTCCCAGGTCTGGGGTTTCAGATATGGGTTTTTATGTGGTTGCTGGAGATTCAAACTCAGGTCTTCATGAAGCAAGCACTTTACCAATCAAACCGTCTCTCCAGCCCCACCATGTATATTCATTATGCTTGATGTTTTCGATTGTTGAAGCAAATGCCTGGTGCTGGGTAATATATAAAGTAGTTCACTTACCCAACGCTTTGGTGATTCAAGAGCACAATACCTAATTTGTATCTGTTTGGCTCTGGAGAGGGATCCTGGTTCCATTACAAATTGGTAGATAGCATCATGGTGGGGACATTGGTTAGAGAGAGATCGTATGGTAAGAAAAGAAGCCAGGACATGGGGACCAATTTCCTTCAAATATTCTAGTCACCACTAGAATTAAGCTATTGTAGCTAAAGTGTCAGCCACAGGGTTCTACTTCATTAAAGTTTAGCCACCACAACATCACTACTCTGGAGATCAGTTTGCATATTAACCTTTGGGGGACACTTTCATGACATACCTAAATTGTAGCCCCTTGCCTTTTTGGTTTATAATGAAGGGTCAGCAATATTGTTGAATGATGATAGGATTTTATTGTTATATAGTATTGCTCTGTGACTATATTTCAATTTATTTACAGTTCTCTTTTGTGTATGTGTGTGTGTGTGGGGGTACTCACATATGTACATCTCTCTCTCTTTTTATGTGTATATGTGCATGAGTATTTGTGCATATATGCAAGTGTGTGTGTGTGTGTGTGTGTGTGTGATGTGTGCATGTACTTGTGTGTATGTGTGGACATCCATAATCGATGTTAGGTGCATTCTTTGATTATTCTCCATTTTTCTTTTAAAGTGAGTCTCCCTCACACTGAACTTGGAGCTCTTCAGACGGTCCTCTATCTCCATCTTTTAACTGATGGAATCCAGGCAGCTACCAAGCCTTTCCTGGTTTTTACATGGTTTCTGAGGCTTGCAAGCAAGTACGTTACCCACTGGGCCATCTCCCCAGTCCTCCAGTTGAACTACTCCATGAAATCAATAGTACGTGGTTTTCAGTATGGGGTGCTGCCCTGTTTGCCTCTTGCATGCATGTGTTCCTAGGTATGGAGACAGTGTGACATGAGGAACCGCATTGTCCATTGACCAGATGATGCCCAGGTACAACTTCAGTCCTCTGAAATGTTTTATCACTTGCTGTATTTGAAATTTTCTTTTGAAAATGGGTATCTTTTATTCACTTTCCCCCAACTGACAAATGGTGGTTTATATGACAGCAATATATTTTACATATTCCTTTTTTTCCCTTAATATATATTTCTTGAAGCTATCCAACTTGGAAATTATTTACATTTCATTCTCTTACAAGTCCTCAAGTTATGCTGAAATGATTTCTAAGTTTTACTCTTCCTATTCTTAATACATTTTAACATACCTTCCTAACAGTCATTTTTGGCACACGTATTAAAGTGTCATAAACCAAGAATTATTTAGCTATTAATTATGTCTTTTAAGACCATCTTTTTGTTTTGCTTAATTTCTAGCTGTAGTGTTCTCTAAGCTTCACTTAGAAAGCTTGGGGCAGGATATGTACCCTCCCTCGTAGCGGGGATTCTCCTGTACCTGCACAGCAGCTGATTCTGGGGATGGCTCTGTGTTCTGTTTATAACCATCAGATATTCATTACAAACATGGACTACAGAACAGTCTTCCTTCTGGGGTTTTCTTTGTCTTTGCAGAAACTCATTTTTCTAGTTAGATGTTTGGTTTCTTTCCTTCAGTATTTCTGAGATTTAGATACAAATGCATTTGGGTTAGGTCTTCTTTCGTTGTGAATCTTTTTGACATTTTTTTTTTATTAAAAGGCTCAACCTTAAGATTCAGGTAAATTAAATTCTATTATGGTTTTCCTGGCCATGAATCTTCTGACCTCTGCCATGGCTAGGTTATTATGAGAACCTTCTGGGTTTTCAGCATCTCTCCTCTGCCTGTATCCATTCTACTTAGTTTTCTATCCTTTCCTGTGAATTTTATGAGATTTTATTGAGTGTTCATCTATCTTACTTATCAAGTTATCTTTCAGTCTAGATTTTTGAAGTAATTGTATTTTCATGTTAAAACATTATTTTTCTGAACTCACCCATGCCCTCTTTTTAATGCAATATCCATTCAAGTCTGCTGAGAGTATGGCTAAGTTTCTAAGATTCCCATCTCTTTCAGGAAATAAGTTTTGTAGAGAGAAGCATTTTGATACCTCAAGCAATTTCCTTTCATGAAATTTATTTGATTCTCTTTATACATATCTTTTTATTTTCCTCAGCCTGTATAGTGGTCTGGAGGAGTGACTTATTTCTACACTTGCCTAGAAGCTCTTTGATCTCTGTTGATCTCTTTCAACTTCATGTGAAGAAGGAAGAGGAAGTTAGATTGCTTGTGATATTTTCTCCTATTCATGATGAGTGAGATGAGAACAGTTCCTGGAAGGGGATAATGGTAGGAAGAGGAATTGTGTCTGTTTTCATCAGAGACTCCATTTTCACCAGAACAATCTGTATTTCTACAGAGGCATTAGTTAGTCAGGTATCCAGTCCTGTTATCTGGAAGAAGCTGTTAGCCACAGTGCCCCACAGTGACATCTGTAGCATTCCTATCAGAAATCTGCTCCTTGGAACCTCCATTGTGGAGCCCTGGTGGCTCCTCAGGAACACTAATTTCAAGTCAGTCTTGTACATAGAATTGTCTACATAGACTTCAGGAATTCTTTCATCTCTCCATCAGGTAATGAACTAACTTTGTTTTCTTCTTCTTCTTCTTCTTCTTCTTCTTCTTCTTCTTCTTCTTCTTCTTCTTCTTC
>NW_021604598.1:4965472-4973532 GCF_004785775.1 Grammomys surdaster | reverse complement strand
TCTTCTTCTTCTTCTTCTTCTTCTTCTTCTTCTTCTTCTTCTTCTTCCTCTTCCTCCTCCTCCTCTTCCTCCTCTTCCTTCTCTTCCTCCTTCTCCTCCTCCTCTTCCTCTTCCTCCTTTTTCTCTTCCTCTTATTCCTCCTATTCGACTGCTTTCTGGTTTGTTTGGAGTTAATTTGGGACCTTAATGATGTCAGTAAACATTCTTGTGCTGAACACACACACACACACACACACACACACACACACACACACACACCAGGGTAATGTGAGGATTGGGGAGTCATAGTATTAGGAGATGAGGAAAGGGCAAGGAAGGAGTAGCCCTTCCCACAGAGCTTATTGGAGTGGTGGAGCATAATTGAATTCAAAGGTTTTGATTTGTGTCCAGGTGCGATATATTATAGATGTGAAACTCTCTAACTTTGGTTTTCTTATTTCCAGAATAATTATAAAAATGAAATCTACCTTTGACTAACTTGATAGTTAACAATGATGAAGATAGCTTAGCTTTGTATGCAGTGACATAGGAAGGATTACATCTTTTCTTCAGTTGGATAGTTCTGATGATGGCAGACCGTTGCATACAGTGTTCAAATTCTCAATTTTCACCCTGTTATCTGTACCAATGTGATATCCTGTCATCTAAGTTTGTCAGGATTTCTGCCTATGATCTTACAGCTGCCTCATCCTGATAGTGGCCAATACCATTCTTGACCTTCACAGAATATAGTCTAGGACTAAGTGCCCCCTAGTGGTCACATGAAGCAACATTTCAGTCAGATGCCTCACAACTCTGTTGAAACCATACTAGAATTTGTAATTTTTCTTTATAAAATTACTTTACATTGATTACCATTGGCTATGTTTGATCTGTATGTGTTTGTGTGAGAGTGTGTGCACACTCATGCATGCCATGGTGAGTATGTTGAGATAAACAGACAACTGTGGATGTCGTTTCTCTTTTACTACCATGTGAGTTCCTAGATGGAACATGGTACTGTTTCCTACTGAGGCCCATCTATGGCCTGAATTTAGAATGCTCAATACCTAGAGTACACTTAGTTCTGTGGTTGATGTCTTATAACTGGTTTTGAAACAGGATAACTGGCTGATGTGATAATGTCAGCTACCTGGGTGGAAGCCTCAGAGTACTGCAGCTCAGATCTGGAGAGATGAATCACAGGAGTCCATGATGAGTGTCATGTTAGGCAGAGATGACACAGGACTGATAGCATGTGTACATGTGTACTGAGTCTGTATCCCCTTGATGATCTTGACATCTGTATGCTATGTTGGCTAGTTGGATGTAAATTTGACACAAGCTGGAGTAATTTTGGAAAACAGCCTCAGTTGAGAAAATTCCTCCACTTGGGCCCTGGGATAGTTTCTTGATTGATGCTTGATGTGTATTCTGACACTTCTAGATTGGTAGTCATAGGTCCTGGTAGTCCTAGGATGGCTGAGCAAAGCAAGAAAAGCAAGTCAGCAAACAGCATTCTTCCATGACTTACCTATTAGTTCCTGTCTCAAGTTCCTGCCTTTCTTGAGTTCTTGCCCTGCTTTACTCACTGACAGATGGTTACCTGAAAGAGTGAAGCAAATAAACCCTTTCCTCCCCCAAGTTGCCTTTTGACCATGGTCTTTTATCACAGCAATAAAAGTCCAAAGACAGTGGCCTACAGGAAATGTTAACAAACATGTTAGATGGATAAATGGATGACAAATGCAGAGAGGTTCATTTGCAATGGAGAGTATCTCAAGAGAATGAAACCATTTAGTCATTCTACTTGACTATGGATGTGTCAGGCTTGTCTGGAGTGGAAGTCATGATTTAGTTAGATGTAGTTGGAACTATCTTTCCCATAGAAGGCCTGGAATTTGGAAAACAAAAGCTTGAAGTGTTTTTACCAGTTGTAAAGTGAGTGGCTTCTCTGGCTTTTCACATTACTACCATAACGTGTGTGTAGCAATATATATTCACTGTTGATCACAGTCTAGGGTCAGGGTATCCCTGGGGAAGGCTTCCAGGTTGACAATACACCCATCAGAACTTGGCTGCTGTAATATTCCCATGCACCATCTTGCCAGTAATCAAATGTGGAAGAGACAAGTGGGTCTTTTGGCTTGCAAACCCTGTAGCCTGGGTCCTGATGCAGCTTTGCACACTCTATACCTGCCCACTTGGTGGGTTTCTTTCACACCTCGGGCAGAGACAGCAACATTGCCCCACACTGTACTTTATGCCTTCAAGTTGAAAACAATCTTCATCTTCATTCTGATCCAAACATGGTTCAAAGCATGGCTGGAAACCTGGGTTGGAGTAAGCCTAAGGTTAATGATGATTACACAGTTTGGACACTGGAATGATGTGTGGCTGCTGCATGACAGTAATCACAAATCACAAATCACAAGTGACAGAAAGATTCAGCTACATCATCTGCTCTGCGTGAGGGAGAGAGAACTGTCAGCAGCCTCACATTTTCATGGTATGTTTTGTGGATGCTGTTACTTATGTGATGTTGAAAACTAATATTTCAAACACAGGAAGGTGTAAATATCTGATACTTTTCAAGTCAGGAAATAAAATTGCAGAAAAAGGTTCAATGATAAATTTATAAAGTCTTGGTTCTCAGCAAGTAGCAAAGACTTTCCTTCTGCTGAGAACTGTGTGGCTTTTCACCCAAATACTGAGTCACAATTGAAGCTCTGTTGATTCTTTTTTAGGTTAGCTGGGAATACCAAAAGCAAAAAATATGAATTCTTAATTTTATTGAGAATATAAGATATCCATAGGCCTAGATGAACATTTCATGGAGACAGACAGATAGATTGCAAAGCTTTGATTCCTGAAGATGCTTCATTAGACATGGGCAGTTTGCCATCTTACTAAGCCCTGGAGATGTCTGGACAGTTACTAAACAGTTAGCAATTTCTTGCTCAGCACTTTCTCCTATCTTCCCTCATCTCATATAGTTAGTTTTAGAAGCTCTGACAAATGGTCAATAGTCTGCTGGCTGACATGGAGGCCCAGAGGTAGGACTGCCCTTGTTCAGAGGGCTACCTTCATTCTTCCCTAAAGCCATCTTCTGAGTCTGGAGTTTTGAGAAGTCTTATTAATTAATTAATTAATTAGTTAATATTTAAGATGACTGACTTCCTTCCCCCTGCCAGCAACCCAGCTGTGATGCCTTTGCAATTATAATTGGAATGTTGGAATCCCAACTGTTTTCTTGTTTTCACCATCGCCAGCTGTCTTACCTAGAGCTAGCTAGGGTTTCAACCTTGTATTATTTATCTCATTTTCACATGCATATACTGTGAGGGAAAAAAACAAAATATTTTAAAAGTATGTTATAAATAGGTAATTAATTCATGTTTTCTTCTTTTGGAGGTTTTATTTATTTATTTATTTACACTTAAGATTTTATTTCCCCCTTCCTGTTCTGCTCTACAACTATTCTGCATCCCTTACTTTTTTTTTAATTAGTAACTGTTTTAAAAAAAATGTTAATCAAAGGCTTTAAAAGTTTGGTAATGCTCAATAACAAGATGCTCATACAATCAGAAGTGTAACCCAATACCCAGTCTAGATATGCCAACTACCTTTGACTGGCAGAGACAACACAAACATCCACATCCATGTTTCTCTCTCTCTCTCTCTCTCTCTCTCTCTCTCTCTCTCTCTCTCTCTCTCTCTCTCTTTTTCTCTCTCTTTCTCTTACCTCCTAGCTCTTCCTCTCCTTCTCATCCTTCTCTCCTTACCCCTTCTCTTTCTCTCCTTACTCCTCCCACTTTAGCTCCTCCTACATATCACCCTTCCTATTAAAATAAAAAAAAACCCTTTTCTCTCAAAATACAATTAGACCTATTGCAGTGAGTTGTTAGTGCTTACTTCTCTGCCTACATAAAGAAGATTCTCAGAGATGGTGTCACAGGATGATTATAGGTCATCCCTAAAAAATATCCTCTCCCTATTTCCTGCTTCCAGTTAATTCTCTCTACTTCATGGTTGCAAATGTGATAACTTAAATGTTCCTACTACATTCCTGATGTTTACTGTCATGTTTTCTCTCCATCTCTAACTATGATGGAATTTTATTTCTCTGTAACCTTACTATCAAATTAAATATTTTTTCCACACACCAAAAAAAATACAGTTAGAGCATAACTATACCAATTTGTACCAGTGAGTTACAAGATAGACCTAATATCCAGTCCATCATTTTGTTGACTAAACAAAACCTCTGTCATCTCTCCTAATTAAAAGACTTAGTTCTAAACCTGGCTTTTTTCTTGGCTTTGGAATGAATGTCAGCTGAAAACCATCCTCTCAAATCTTTTCTTGGAGGCTTTTAATAATTCTTTCATAGACATCTAGAACAGAGATAGAGACAGTATCTCTAAAATATCTGGACCTGCCTTGGGACTGGCAAAGCAAATTGGTGGAAAATGTTCTGCACAAAGAATGGACATCTGGCTGGGAGAGGAGTTGAGGATAAAACTTTTCCTACACAGTATAGCAGAGCTGTGGATCCACCTATCTAGAGTAGTTGTGGACTAAGAGTCATTCTATGAACTTTTCAGGATTGAACCAGGGAAGGTATTTACCTTGAGAAGAGACTGGACTAATACACAGTTGTATAGAAAAGGTGCTTAGAAAAAAAAATGGAAACCTGTCTTAGAAATGGCGTAACTGTGAACATCACTCAGTTGGCTTTCAGTTTGCAGGGCTATGTGAGAGTCTGAAGCACAGAGTTCATAGTCAAATGGCGAGTGCAAAGATTGTAAAAAAAAAAAAAAAAAAAAAAAGGCTTCCAGGGAAATGTTTATGAATGGGCTGTTGTAGCATCACAAATGTAGAACTTGAGGTGAGGTGATCATGGTTAACCAGAACTTGCATTCTAAAAATACAGACTCATAAGGTAAGCTGAGTCTGAAGACCTGGAAAATAGTCAAGCAAAGAACTGACAGTAGGGAAGACAGGTTGAGTAAAGGGCGCTTTTCAAGGAGAGATCCTGACTTTACAGACATGTACAAGGTGGGCTACAAGCAAACAAGCTAATGAGGAACCAGAGCTGAACAGTGAAAGCCAAATCTCAAAATGGGAAATGGTCTGCCCTAGGTCTTGTCCTAAGCTAGGAGAATTCTTGGAGAAAAGATGATCTGGATCTTCAGTGACAGCACCATCTTCACAGGTGGCAGAATTAAATGTGTGCTTCCCACCAACTCCAGATAACCACCTAAAATGTGTTTCTTAGTTTAGCGTCTAGGACATGTTCAATGACTGCATGCACATTTCTAGTCTGTGCAGGGAGGATTAGTCAACAGTCTGGAGTGTTTAATCAGCAGTGCTGGGAGCTATAGACTAAGCTTAATTGGATGTGTTAATTTCCCATTCCCTATCGCTTTCAGTCAGTAAGGACTTGAGCATGGAACTATGTTCACATTATTATGAGATTCAGTGTCCTGGTTGCCAGGAAACTCTAGATTCAACCAGCGACAGAAATACCAATGTTCCTTATGCACCTCAACAGTAGCTCTTGTGACTCTTGCCACACAAGAAGATGTCCTTATTACCACAAATAAAGTAAATTGGAAGTTTTGAAACAATTAAATTCTGAGGTTGCATTTGTATTCCCACAATGCATCAAGCCACAGATGTTAGAAATCATCTGAAACTCTATTGTGCTTTGAGTCTATGGAGTAATTAATATTTGCTGAATAAACAAACCAAGTGTCTGCTATGTACGAAGAACTAGGATTAACATTTAAATTGCTATTTAATCTCTAGACTCTTGAGATAATAAAAACTAACATTTGGATAATTCAGGTCCAAATCTCTACAATCAAGTGGAAGTCAAGCTATTCTGTCTTTCATAGTCCACATGGAATTGATTTCAGCATTTTTCCTACCACAATCCACCTATGCTCAAATCTCCTTAATAAAATGGTATAACCATAGCACATAGCCCCTGCCCATCCTCCTGTGTACTTTACCTCATCCCTAAATTACTTATAATACCCAGTGCAATGCAAACTCTGTGTAAATGATTGTTATACAGTACTTTTTGGAGAATAATGACAAGAAACATATCTGTATGTGTTCAGAACAGACATTTTGTTACTAATTTTTAGTGTTTGTATGTTTGTACAGATGCAGAATTCACAGATATAGAGGGCCAATTGTAATTACTGTAAAACAAAAATGAAAAGATAGCTTTCTTCCTGATGAGATACGCAATTAATAAAACTAGGGCAGTAGGAATGTGTTGTTTTGTCTGGATTCTCATGGATGGACCATTTCTTTTTTTTTTTAAAGATTTGTTTATTTTATTTATGAGTACACTGTAGCTGTCTTCAGACACAGCAGAAGAGGGCATCGAATCTCATTACAGATGGTTGTGAGCCACCATGTGGTTGCTGGGATTTGAACTCAGGACCTCTGGAAGAGCAGTCAGTGCTCTTAACCACTGAGCCATCTCTCCAGCCCGGATGGACCATTTCATCTCAGACTCTGATATTTTCAGTTTATTCAGGAGGGTGAAAATCAAACGGCTAATACTAATAAAACATAAAACATGGATTGCTGACATGTAGAAGGCAGAGGCAGAGGCAGAGGCAAGGGCCAGAATGTAAGGGTAAAAGCCTTGAAAGATTAGGAGAAGCATAGAGCAGAAGACAAAAAAATATAGGAAGTTGCAGAGATAGTATCCAAAATCACAAAGTCCAGAAGCCCCAGACTTCATGCAGCTAAGTTGTATGATTGCTGACTAAATTGTGATGAGCTAATGAGTTAGGGTGCACCCAATTCACAAAGCTTGTTATCTGCCTGAGTTTCCATCTGTCCTCTCATTTTCCTGCCTCTACTCCTAGGTCTCTTGGGAACAGTGTGAGTCTGGAAAGGTGACAGATGCCCCTCATTCAACATCAAGTCAGTTACTGCATCTACATTCTGAGATCTACAGATTCAGCTGTCTGTTTGGCTCAACAGCCATTCTCATCCAAGTCTGGGATTTTGGAGGAACCCTGTTTACTCCAGTAGAAGCCAGTGCTCTAAACCAAGTTATTCCTCTAGCCTGATGCCCAACACTGTCTGACACATCTCCATTTTCTTCACTGCTAGGCATGGAAATCTAGCATGCTGAGTGGCTCACCCATTAACAATGATGATGGAAAATGGCAGAATATTTGAAAAATACTGCTTTGGAGAGAAGACCTATTGAAAGGAGTAGGTACTTCACAGCTCTTATGCCTAATGTGGGTGTGACTACTTGGAAGTGGAATATCAAAAAGAAAAAGGGCGATAAGAAGCCAGGGAAAGAAACAATGTGGAAAAACAAGTGTGGACTATCTCTTTTCATCCAAATCCACTGTGGAGAGCCATGGAGAAGGCCTTCGCTTACAGAAGAGCCACAGTCTAAACTCCTATAGAAGGCCTCTCTGCACTCCCAGCCACAGAAACCACCAAGCCTGACGTCTGTTAAGCCAAGGATCATCTCTACTGGGACAGTCTGGTGCTCTCCCGACCCTGCTTCTGGCTAGATGCAGCCCACAGGTCTCCACTCCATTCTCAGCTCTTTCCTGACACCCAGCCATGCCTGGATGTCCAAGAGCCTGAGAATTCCACGGGCCTTCCCTTATCTCAGGCCCAGGGATCCCTGAGCCAGCTCCAGTTTTCCCACATCTCATACTGCACCCTGGATTGGTGCCTCAGGTTTCCCTACAGCCCAACATTTTCCCAGGCAGCTCCTGGGATAAGCGCAGTGAAACTCCCTGTGTTCTGTCTCCCCCAAGCAGCCTTTCCCTGTGGTGAAGCACAAGATCTACAAACCTACAAGTGTACATCTCCTACCACACAGTGTTTGTAAGGAGATGCCCCGAGAAGAACACCCAAAATGCATCCATGTGAACAAGCTCTCCCTCCCCCACCGCCCGGCATGAAGTATAATTTTAGTTGTCAACTTAACAGCATCTGTAATCTACTAAAATACAAGCTGCTAGACACTCCTAGAAGGAATTTCTCTCTCTCTCTCTCTCTCTCTCTCTCTCTCTCTCTCT
>NW_021604598.1:4950563-4965372 GCF_004785775.1 Grammomys surdaster | reverse complement strand
CTCTCTGTCTCTGTCTCTCTCTCTGTCTCTCTCTCTCTCTCTCTCTCTCTCTCTCTCTCTCTCTCTCTCTCTCTCTCTCTCTCTCTCTCTCTCTGTGTGTGTGTGTGTGTGTTTGTCTCTGTCTCTGCCTCTCTCTGTCTCCCTCTCTTATCAGGCACATATTTAATGGCAAAGCCCTCATTAGCAATAGAAATTAGAAAACTTGACAAGACCTCTATGCTGTGATACAGTGTAGTGCTATAGATTCTCAGGAGCAGGTAAGAAAGTATCGGTACCAGCCATTCTTATTGTATGCTGCACAGAATGGAAGAAGTAAGTTACTGTGAAGCAGGGCACAAGAGCAACAAAGAACCCAAGATAAGGAGACAGGAAGAACGGATATACTTTCAAAGAGACAACTCTAAGGCCTTTTATTTCTTCTAAATTCTGAACCCTTGAGTTTTAATGTATGCAATTCAAATCAAGATAATGAGTTACACAGGGTACAGTTAAGGAATGGTGGGTTAGATCGGACTGACATGGACTCTGCTTTCATATGTGAGGCAAGAAGACCACTTTAAAAGTGTGGGACCCTTTCTGCTGTTAATCCACATCAAAGGACATGCACAGAAGAAACTTTGCATTTTGCCTACTTGCCCCTACTCTCGCTGGAAAATTTATTTATCCTGTTGCTGACGCTGCTATTAAATCCAAACCCAGAAACTCTCTAGGAATTCCTCAGGCCTCCAGCACCAGATTAGGTGTATGGAACATCCATCCTTTTGAATGAAGAAACTGCTAGATCCTTGGCCTCTCCAGTATGAAGCAGCCATTGTTGGACTGCTGGAATACTCATACCGAAGCCAACTTAATAAATCATATAGATAGAAATGGAAATAGATGTAGAACTAAATATAGAATTAGAGAGAGAGAGAGAGAGAGAGAGAGAGAGAGAGAGAGACAGAGAGAGACAGAGACAGAGACAGAGAGACAGAGAGACAGAGAGACAGAGAAAGAGAGATTTGTGTGTCATTCTCTCAGTTTTCTTCCCTTTGGAGAACCCTGACTAAAGCTCCCCCGTTTGGCAGACTTTATTATCACAAAAGCACCTGTATTCAGAAGACTTCTGGAATCTTCCCAAAGGTAAGAGGATGCTGATAGCATTGCTGTTAATTAAATATTAATGTTCTTTACTCTTGTCAACTTGGTTTCATGTTTATGACTGATTTTTCATTATTCAGGCTACTAATATATTTTCCCTACATTCTAGCTTTGTATTTAATACATTTATTCATGTTTTCCAAGTTCTCTTCCAAAGAACTTCTTTTTGTAAAGACCTTCATGATGTTTTACTTATCATATATACTATGAATTATAAGACTCAGTATGTATTTTTTAAATATATATTTTCTTAGTTTTAATTTCCTTTTTAAAATTTTATAGGCTGAAGCAGTCTTTGTTTATATTCAATATTTATTCTATTGATCTTTTTTAAATTTAGTTGCTTAATTTTACCTTTTCCTTTGGTTAGAAACATCATGTACTTGCCTAACTCCCCCTAACTTTATTGACAAAGTAGTTGTTCCTTTCTCTATTTTGGCAATTTTGTATTATTAAATTCACATATGCCTCAATATTTCCTTTTCAGTTCAAAACATTTTTCATTATTGATCTTAGGCCTGTTGTACTAACTTTGAGCTGCTAAGTGATGTTTACTGATAACTGATGAGTTAGTTATTCCTGTCTCCCTTTATTATCCCTCCTCAGTCTCTGGGCTTTTCCTCCTGAGTTCTTTCGTACTCTCCAGGTTATCCATGTCTTATAGGCTCCTTGATTATGTGTGGTTCACCAACCTTAGGGTACATTAAGCCTGGTGGCGAAGTTTTGAAGGAGTCCAAGGGTGGAGGACATCCTAGAATAATGTCATGTCTATTTCATTTAATAACATTTGGATTACTTTGTTACTAAAAGTTTTTCTCTTTCTCCCCTCCTCCTTTAGTCTTCTTAATTTCTTGCCCTCCTTTCTTTCTTCTCTCCTGATCTAGGATTCTAGAAGTCTGTGCTGGGTAGATCATCCATTATTAGGTCCCTGAGAAACTTCAATAATCAGAGGTCTCATCACTGTGTTACAGTGTGTGGCTGACATAGAAAACAGACATTATAACATGGTGGTTTGAGATTGAATGTCTAACTTAGCTTAAACATGACCAATGAAGGAATGAATCAAATGATCAATAGAAAGAACTGTGTGCTTTGCAGAATTAGCATTCTAGAAACTATCTTTAAATTTTATCATGTGGTAATAGTTTCTATGTTCTTGAATATCTTATGCATGTTTACTCAATCTAAGCAACAACACTTCAAAAATAATGAATGTATTAGAAAGTGAATCAAATTTATTCTTAGCCAAAGAGCATCTTTTTTTGTTTAGATTACTTGACTTGCCTTAGGTTAATTCTATAGGAGCAGATGATCAGAGTGAAGCTACATTAGAGCACACACAATACTTCTTTCAATTATTTATTAACTTCTGGAATGGGCGAACAAGATTCTTGAGCAAACACTGATGTAATATCTGTATATGAATGGAATTTCCAAGTTTGGGTAACAAGTTATAGGGTAAGACCCTGGAGGTACAAAATCAATTTATTCAGAATGGTTTTGATGCTTGCAATTGGTTGATTAAGGAAAATGTTTTAACATCATGCATGGAGATTAGAGTAAAGGCTAGGGATTAACCAAAAATGAAAGGTGTAAACAGAACGGCATGGTTAGGGTGCCGAGGCCACGAGGGGACACTGGCAAAGGAGTGGCTTGAGAGAGGAAGGCAGAATCTTCCTGGCTTCCTGGGATTCTGCCAATATTCTACTCAATTCTTATGCCTGCTTTGCCACCTATTTCTCCTTGGAGGAGAAAGTTCTTGTAAAATGGAATTGAAGAGGGAGGAAGTTCCATGTAATTTCTCTGTTTGCTTTTGCGTGGGAAGATTGGTGCTGTTGAGTGGGTGAAATGTCAGAAGCGTTACAGAACCTGAAAACCAGAGACCTCAGATGGACATATGGAGAATCTGGGAGGCCGGAGAACCTTAAAATCTGTAAGTATTGAGATGCACAGGTGCAAAAGGCAGAGAATATGATAAGCTGGGTATCCACATATATGGAATCTGAGAAGCTGGTGTTTGAGGGAACATAATACCCTTCCCCACTTGCCTGCTCTGGGCTTGTTGAGACTACCTCAGAAACTAGTCTTCATGACTCATCCAAGATGGCCTCCTCCTTCTTTCCCTGTAACAATGCTGTGCCTGGAATTGTCACATCTAGTCTTTCCCCCAGAGCAGGGCATTGTGTCAGGGTTGGAAAACATGGCTGAACAGCCCTGAAAAGTACTCAGGAATGCACAGTATGAGACTGGCTGTCCTCAGGAACTGGAAAGCTAAATTTTCTTGGTTGACTTCAGCTTGTGATTTTTGGGAGGCTTTAGAAAACTCTTGGAGAGATAATAATGAAAAAAGTAAGCCACTGTTATGTTCACTGACACCCATAAAGTTATTTAAGCAAATGGTATTTTTTTTAATATCTGAAATGAGGATCATCTGAAAACTTAAAGCCTTTTCCTCTCCTTGGGGGAATGTGTCTTTTTCTTCTTACTCAGATACATACAAACTATTCTGAACCTTTTGTAATCTAGATAACAGAATTAAGAAGCTGGACAGAGCCAGATTCTTCTGTATTGCCCAACTGTGAAAAACCTGAAATGACTCCTTGGCTCTCTGCTTTATTTGCAAGGCTTCTGTTTTTTCAATGCAACATCTCCATTTTACTTGTTTTTTAATGGCAATAGAGTTTTTAGCTTAAAAGTAGACAATGTCTGTTTGTAACAAAACCACTTACACAAAAATAGTTTTTCTTTTCTTCATATAGCTAGAATTCTGAAGGCAGGCTGCTGCTGCCCTTGATCTTTGGGGTTCTTTAGTTTTCCTCTGTGGTTCCAGAATGCCTGGTGCAGCTGCACACATTGTATCTGGGCTCAAGGTAGAAAGATAAAGGGAAAGCAAAAAGCTAGTCGCCTTTCTATTTTTTTTTTCAGATAAAGAAAAACCTTTATTTGACACCTCAGAGACTTGCCAACCAATTTCACTATACCGAATTCACTGTTAATGGTAAAGAATTCAGATGAGTATTCAGGGGAAACTTCGTGAGTTAAAGCTGACTCCAGGGCTGACTGAAGAGCTGTTTCCAGGAGCTTATTTCTTCCCAAGTTCTTTCTCCAGGCTCATGTCCTGCATTCTTCTCAACCCTATTCATGTAGCCTACATTTTTCACAGAACTACCATCATTTTTCTTCCTCATTACGTATTGTATTGTAAAGATTCTGAGGAAATATACATACGAAAGGCTTCCTGTAAAGTATGGTGAAAAGGACCCTAGGAAAACCTCAGAACTTTCCCCAGAATGCTTTGTCAAGTAACCTTCAGCACAGTGCTGAGTCTACAAAAGGATTCATTCACTCTCTAAGGCTCCCAGGCACAGGTGTTCAGAGGGGTTGAGGGAGGGAGCACAGTCAGAGACAGTTGACAAGTCCTGTCTTGAGCATTATTTCCAGAAGCTGACACAAGACAAGCACAATATGCAATGTCACATACATGTCTTGAGGAGAAAGCCATTGAGAAAGATGGAACAGTAAAATGTGTCCTTGTTAAGGAGATACAAGGAGATGTTGGAGAAAGGACTATTTGAACAATGCCCTGTGGCCCTGTGACACTTATTATTGTGGACCATACCTGCTGTCTATCTCCTTTCATTGTTAGCCCTGTGCTAATGTCTCTTTTTAGGTCCCTCTGGAGCCTGAGACATGCTTTCCCTACAAGGTCATCATCAGAAATGATGATTTTAAATAAAGCAGTTTGTGAAAATTGCTTGTGATATTAATCTATATACATTTTTTATTGAGGTATAAAATTTATGCAAAGGCAAAGTCACTCTCTTAATGTACAGCTCTGTAAGTTTTGATATATATACAATCACTGAAATCAAAATATAGAACAATTCTATCGCAGGGATTGTTCCCTGTGGTTTTTTCAAGGTATTCCCTTCTTTCCACCCCTAGCCATGACAACCATTTGTTTTCTGTTATTGAAAGTGTGTTGTTTGCAATTTGTAGACCAGTGCCTCATTCAACCCACATAAACGAAGCTTCTTCTTGCGGTAGATGAAAATCAACCGAGAGACCCACAAACGTGCAGGCAGTGAGATACTTCGGAGTACTCAGTCCTAAATTGGATGTTTTCATCAAAACTCCTCTCCCCAAGGCTCAGGGATCTATGCAGAAGGGGAGGCAGAAAGATTGTGAGCATCAGAGATGGTGGATTATTCCAAGAAAATAGTGTCTTCCAGACACAAGACTGAAACACATATGAATTCACAGAGACTGAGGCAGCACATGGAAGACCTGCACAAGTTCAAGTCAAATAGAGTCCTAGCACTGAGAAAGGGAAGTAGACTTGGGATCTTACCAGTAATCAAGAAGCTTGTAATTGATACCTGCTGGCCAAGGGTAAATCAGTTTTGTCCAATGGAATACCACTCAGAATATCAACCACACTTGAGGCAGGCCTACACTCCTGGAATCCTTCCCCAAACCCCATGCCTGCGGCTTCTTACTCTCCAACTTCACATTCCCATTGCGTGGCTGAGCATGCAGATCTCATATCCACATGTGTTCTCCCCAGACCTCAGTGTTGTCCTGATTAAGCGCTCCAAAGTGCAGTCTTAACTGGTAACATGTTTTTCTAATAAAACATCAAAGAGTTCTTCTCATTTGTGAGAAACATATTATTAGCACGGAGGACCACAGGAGTCAAGCTCTTTCCTGTCTCTCTTCTACCTAGACGGAGCTTCCTCGGCAGAACACTAGCTGTCTCTGGAGTTCTGGACCATGTGCTTATGACTCTGCTGAGCACCTTGCTTTGCTTTATCTAACTGACAACACTTCTTTCAAACTGACATCGGAAGTGGCCATCACCCGGGTCTTTCTCCCCAGGTAGACAGAGCTGCCTGAGGGTCAGGTGTCTGTTTCTTCCAACTGTGCACTTCCAGTGCCTAGCATAACACCCAGTTAATCAGATCTATGATTCTTAACTTAGTAGAGCAAAAGGAACTCAGCAAAGTGGGCAGGAAATAACACAGTCTGAAAGATTGGCTTCTGTAATAAAGGATACTTTGACTTAATTTTAGATATGATATTTATTTAAAGTTTTATATAAAGTCGAATAAAACATATTTTATGTTTTCATGTGTTAGGAAAGAGCTGAGAATCACTTTTAACAACATTTCCTGAGTATCTGCATTAGTTTGCCTGCCTCTTAGTGCACAAATAACTCCTCTTTGGCTTTCTAATACTTGCCCAGAGTGCAGTCCAGAGAAAGCATCAATTTTTACAGACAGTGAGTGCTTTTGCAGCGCTAGGATAGTGATGCTGGTGAACACTGACTCTTTAGAGAAGTGCAAGGGGTCAATGGAACCCAGAGTTCTATCAGAAGATGAGGTAGGGGGAGACACCTGGCACATTCAGTGCAAAAAGTAAGAAGAGGAGCCCAGAGGGTGGCAGGTAAGATGTGAAGGGACAAGAAGACCTGGGTCATATTTTGCATGAGTAAGTAAAGCTTTGGAACCTGTATGGAGATGTGTGGGGTACATATTTCTTATACCCATGATGAAGGGATTCCTGACCCATTTGGGTCATTGTGAAATACTGAGTCATTTCAGATTTTAACCAGCAGGAAATGAGGACCATTTTCCCTGGAAACTATGTAAAAAATGTAGCTACAGGTTGACTTGTTTGTCACTGTGATGTGAGAGAAAAGAACCTGAGGTGTATTAGACCACTGAGATACTAGGCTTGATGTCCCATTTCTGCATCATATACTTCCTCCTGTCATCAGCTGGGAATCCTAGTTCCCTTTTGATTTTATGATATTTCATTTGTTTGGCGGTTCTTCTGCCTTCAACTGTTCTCAGTCTTTATTTTCATATCTGGTTAGAAAAAGTGATTGACATTTTAACATCTCTAAGAGCCAAGAGGATGTTTGAATGCTGTAAAAGGCATTGTTTTACAAACTGTAAAATGCCAAGAGACTCATTCTATTTTAGGTAGGCTTCCATATTGTTTAATTGGGAAAACCAGAACCAGAATTATCCTTTATACTTTTTTTATGACCTCGGGTAATTTTGCTATATGGAAGCCTGGAAAAACCTCATTTTTTCCTACAGTAGAGACCCATGCACTTTCTGAGCAAGATACAGCTTCTCATCTCAGCAAATAACCCTCGATGGAGAGACCATTAAGCTAATAACAAAATGAAAAAGTAAGAAATGGCATCTTTCCTACATATCTGTATCTTGTTCCAAAATTTTGGTAGTTTAACTAAAACTAAAACAAAGAGGAAAAGAGTGATGTATGCTACCAGACACCAGTGACCATCATCTCTGCACACACACTGGGCGATACTGTTGAAAAGCATTGTGGTGAGCTTCAGGATCCCTAGGGTCTCCAGGCTTCTTCCACACAGATTATAGCAACACGTCATAGGTCTGTAGGTAGTATTAGGAAATAGTATAAGGATTATATTCTAATACTATAATTGCTAAAATTAAATACTTTACTAAGCCACTTGATGCTTCTTCAAAACTTTAAGCATTTTATCCCTTAAGTTTTTCGACAGCAGATCATCTGCTAAAGCTTCAGTCAGAAGGGGAAACCATGGCTGGGGGAGGGATAAACAGACCAGTCATAGAGCCACTCAGAACACATAAACTGAGCCTCTGAGAAGTCAACAACAGGGCCTGTCTTCTCATATTCTTTGCTCTAGAAACTGAATGAAGGAGAAAACTTGGGAATGGCACTGGACCTGTTGTTGAGTCAGTTACCTCTCCTTGCAGTGAGATGGCTAAAACACAGAGAAACTAAATTTCACTAAGAAAAAAGAAGAAACAACCTGACCTTCTCATTCAAGTGTATAGTTTGAAAACTACCACCCACTGTATAAACAGGAAGTTATTTCTGTGATGCTGGGATGATGCTTTGAAGCATCAATTGATGTGCTTCTTCCCAGTACAGCCTCTGAACTCCTTTCCCTTGGTATATAACCTGGATTGTACCAATACAGAATATACTAGAAGCAACCCAGTATTGAGCTTCTCAATATGTCATGAGGAGTACTATAAACAGCTTGAAGAGAAGTGATTTTTCTTCCACTGAAAAAGAATGAGTCTTCAAAGTCCCAGCCTAACTGGAAAGCTGTTTGCAATTGATGCTGCCTGAAATGGGAAAATCCATTTACATCAATGAAATGTCACTGGTGTGAATGGGCCCCATGGGCTCATAGATTTGGATATTTGGTTATAAGGAAGTGGCTCTATTTGAAAAGATTGTAATGTGTGGCCTTCTTGGAGAAATTGTGTCACTGGGGATGTGTGGAACAATGGCCCATGCCACCAGACAGAAGAACTGATAAGGTTATAGCAAAAGTTCAGAACCCCAATAAAACTCAAAATTGAGAACAACAGGAGTTCGAGCAAGCTCCCAAACAAGTTCCTGTCCTAGAGAACTCCACCTCACTAGAAGGACCATGACAATCATTTATGTAGGGACAATACCTGAAGTCCATCCCCATGCAAATAGAGGGTATCTATTGACTGAGGCAATAAGAATATCTACCTCTAGATACCACCCCAAATGTTTATAAGGTCCCTGTCCACAAGGAATAACATGGACAAGCCATTTCACCAAAGATTGTCTGAGGGTGTCTGTCTTATTGAGCTGTAACACTCCAGGGAAGAGTTTTCTCTCCCAAAGCATTCATCTCTGGGCCTCAACTTTGCTCAACAAGCTGGGTACCCCCTTGACTGTAGCCACTTCCTGCTTGGTGGCTCTGGCTCTGGCTCTTAGCTGCCTGTTGCATTTCACTGCTTGCCACCAGTTCTGGGCAGTGCTATCCACAGAAGAGGCCTGGCATCCCACCTTGCTCTGGCTTCCCCTCAGAGAGCTATAACACTTTGGTCATTTGGGCCATGCCCAAGTTCGGCAAAACCTTTTATTCCTGCTGGCTTGGCTAAGGATTCTCAGCCAGCTGCTCCCTGGTCCGTAGACCAGCAGGAATGAGCTTTGATGTTTCAAAAGCCCAAGTTATTCCCACTGTCTATCTGCTGCCTGTGGATCTGGATATAAAAGTCTGAGCTATTTCTCCCCAACCTTATCTGCCTGTATGCCACCATGTTCCTCTTTATGCTTCCCATCATAATGACAATGTCTTAAACATCTGTACCTGTAACAAAGCCCCAATTAAATTTTTACTTTTATGAAAGTTGCCATGACTATGATGTCTCTTCACAGTAATAGAACACTGACCAAGACAGTTGGGCATATCAACTACACTCCAGGGCAGGCCCAGGAGTAGTTGGCTAACACAAAGCTGACTCCATGGTTTTTTAAAGGAGTGCTTTTTGTTTCATTTTTTTGTTTTGTTTTATTGTTTTTATTTGTTTATTTTTATTTTTATTTTTTGTATGAGAGAGAGAGACCGAGAGAGAGAGAGAGAAAGGGAGATATGGAGGAAAGGAGGATAACAGGCAGTTGGATGTGTAAGGAGGTGGGAAGAGACTGGAATTATTGGGGATAAGAAGAGCATGATCAAATAATATAGAATAATTTTCAATAAATAGGTTTAAAGTGCCTGTACACACACACAAACACACACACACACACACACACACACACACACACACACACAGAAAATATGTCTTTGGTCATTTAGGTAAGAGATCCTTGGCCATAAATATGGAAAGACAACACAAGAAGTAATTTTCACATCACCAGAGGAGACTGAAGAGACAGGAGTGTTGGTGGTATGTGGTGTGAGATATGAGGAACTGTGAGGCAAGAGTAATTGCATTGTCTCTCCTTGTTGGAGAGAAAACTGAATGACAATGTGCCTGGCATGTGAAGAGACCACATGACAAAAGGAGAAACCAAGTTCTGGAGTCCCCAGATGCCATGAAAATATACATTTAACATGGACATGTTGGGAGAAAAGGGAGCAGAGACAGAACCACTATTTCCTGTAGCCCAGAGAGGGCTAGAGATGATGTCAAGTTTCCATTCTCTATAAGGTTATGGAGATTTAGCCAGTAAAGAGAAAAGAAAAATGAGAGACTCAAGGACCAGGAACCTAAAGGAACTGTCACAAAGGGACACAGCCCTTTTGACAGAGTCAGAGCCAGACAGTGGTCCAGAAAAGGATGAGTGTGATGGAGGGTCAAATGAACGCTTCCTTTCACTTATTGCCCTTTTACCCTGTTGCTAACCTGGTGGGATGAGGCCCCGACCACTATCATGCTTTCTATACATATAAGGAGGCTGGACATGAACTTAGATATTTTCCTACAGCCAGTGCCTGAGAAAATCCTCCCTGGACTGAAATCTCTCCAATTACTGTTTACTCTGAATTAACCAAGATTATGCCTCTTGATATTCCACTTATTAATAATGCAGAAAAATTAACACAAGGCATTCTCTTCATGCACTAGTAAATAGATGGTCAAACTGTATGCCATTCTAATGAAGTCATCAACAATGCCTGTGTCTTACAGGAAAGGAAGTTGGACTGACTGCATGCATGATTGAGTCCACCCAGAGTGGAGGGTTGGCCCACTGCTGTATTAGGTCTGCATAGAAGAAGCAATTAGGAAGGGACAGACCCTTAATAGACATTTGCCTGAGTAGTGTTAAGTAAGACTTCCCCTTAGGGACAGCCATAGTATTAGACTGGAGAACTCAAGTGGACATACTGAGAAAAACTAATTAGAAGAGAATTTAAATGTGCACGATGGGCTTTAGGGCGGGCAATGAGGACACCGGGGCTTATAGGGAATACAATAGGTAAAGTGAGGCTTTCAGAGGAGCAGAAAAGTCAGCGGGAGGCATTGAACTGAGAGCTACTGAAGATGGAAATGCTGTCACAGGGCAAAGAGAAACGATCTTAGAGGGAAGTTGTCTGACTCAATAGAGCTTGCAATACAACAGAGGCTTAAGTGCAGTTTTGACTGCATTGTGTGGATAATTGGGGCAGGTTCTGTTACAGTTTACTTTTGCTAGAATGGGGTCGGGAGGAGGTCGTGTTTTAAAAACTGCCAGCAGGACAACAGGGCAGAGAGGGTGGGCACACACAATGAGCAACTGTGTCCCATCAGCACGTGGGAGTGATCATTTACATGCAAACAATAGTTAGACTAATTGCATATCATTTCCAAGTATGCACTGAAGGAGGCTCGATGGAAGATCACGATTAGGTAACCTTTAACAGTCTGAGTTCACACTCCCCCCACCCCAACACACACTTACCTAGGAGTAATAACACCGAGTTTGATTTGCGTTATTTTATAATTTAGCTAATTTAATGATTCAGATATATCTCCCTCCCACTTTCTTTAAAATAGATTTCTCATCACTCACTAAGTTTGAGAAACAATGCTAACAAACTCACCTGTAAGATGAAAGGATTTTGTGTGAAGGCTTTTGCCTTTGTCTTGTTTTTGGACAGAATCACATACACTCTAATGAGTAAGGTACTTGCAAACTGGTGGGTTCTGAAAACTCAGATAATGTCTCAATACTACTACTTCTCGGGAGATGAACTGGATGTGACATGTGAGGGAGAGGGAACTGCAAGCTGAGACAAACTAAGACTGAAGCTCATCAAGGCCTTCTTTCAAAAGCCTCGGACTACAACTGCATGTCCATATATGCAGCTCCTGGGGAGGCCCAAGATGTAGGTAGGTGGGAGGCAGGATCACTCCTGACTTCCCGTCTAAGTTTTGGAGGAGTCTGACATGCTTAGGAGAATGCAGGAGGGTGGGACAGTGAGAGCTGAAGTTAAAATGGAGGAGGGGGTTAGAAATGGATGAAATTGAAAGGTTCTAAGCTTGGGAAACGAAAGAGCCAGAAAGCCAGGCACAGGGACGCTGCTGTGTCTTCTGCCAACATAGTTTTGGGTCGGAGAAGAACAGGAATGACAAACAGTCTCAGAGATGTGGCCTAACAAGGTTGAAACAACATAAGTCTATGATTGGGTGGGTGGAATTTTCTAGGACTTATCCCGACACCAAAGCAGACCCGTTATTGACAGAATCTCAGTCATGGAAATCCAAGAGTGACTTTAGTCCCATTGGCTTTGAACTGGGTGTAGGTATTGGGTGAGTGTGTTCTTTCCCTTTGGTGGGTTCAGTTGGCAGATAGAGGATGAGGACATACTAGCAGAAAGAATGGCCTCTCACCAGGTTCTTCTACTTCTTCCAAGGAGAAAGACAATGGTGGTGCTCATTCCAATGAATACTGAGTATAAGAGAAGTATGTCATACATTGTTCATGCTCTAAATGTTTATCAATTGTCTCTAGCAAAGTTCTGTGTCCAGGAGAACATGCAAAACCAATATAAGGAGCTCAGAGTCTGTAGCACATTCACCCAACAAAAACTACAGCAGGAGTCCAAGGCAGCTTCATGAAAAAGTAAGAAGACATGTAGTCCAAGAACGTGAGGAATGCAAGGGAGTGTGTGAGAGGTACTTGGGGGAAGCAACCCCTGCTGAACCTTAAAGAATAGGCAGAGTTTAGATAAACCCAGATGAAGATGGAAGCCAAGTGCCTATGCCGTGAGTGTGGGAACGACAAGAGCTGCCCATGGAGTTGTGCAGCTTGGCTCTTGGCACTATATCGAACAAATGGCTGGACAGAAACTGCTGTTGTTGGAATTTCCACCACGCTGACTCTATCAATGTTTATTTATTTTCTTTCACTGTTGTCCAATTTATGTTTCTTTCACTGCCTTTTGCAAAGGCAATGTGAATTAAAGGGGTGCATCTAGGGAGTAGTAAATAGGGCACATTTTTGGCATTCCATGTTAGAATTATGTGGCATAAAAGGAACCACAGCTAAGAAGGGTTTGAACTGCAAGCAGGTTTCTGTATGAGTAGTGTAACAGCACTGCTTGTGCTCAAAGGTAGCCACAGAATAAAGTTCTACTAAGGTTGAGGCTAGGTTGCCAAGGCTTCTCCCCTGATTTTTGTGTACCTAAAAGTTTCTGCTTTAATCAGTGAATAAATTTCTCACAAATGAAGTAGAACACTAAACCACTTCCAGTTCAATGGGCATAATTCCTTTCTGCTTCTCTTTGTGCACTGGCCACTAGCCCAACTACAGGAATGAAACAGGGGGTGCAATTATCCAGTGTCTAGCAACAATGACATCTCTGGGACAGAGTGTGCTAATAGTAGTGGAGAGCCAGGGTACAGGGATTTGTTTGTGTGTTCAAAACATTTCCACAGGTGGAATTTAAGATGGCAAATGAGCCTCCAGCAGAGAGTGCTTATGGCCTCATCCTCGGAACAATAGCCTTACTGATGATTATTGCCCCTTGGGGTGGGGTGGGGATGCAATCTCTTCAGTATGCTTGCTGTCATGTTTCATAAACATCAAAGGAAACTTGGCAGTGGCACTGCAGAGCCCAAGGTTCCTGGACACAGGAAGCCTGCTGAGATCCACTCTGGAGCGCTGGCTGGTTTCAGAAAAGGCAGTGTTCAAACACTAGTCAGTGGCAATGAACAGGTGTGCTGAGTAAGTGTGTGTGTGCCTCTGTGTGTGTGTATGTGTGTGTGTGTGTGTATACATTTGCATATGCCTATGTGCAAGTTAGATGAGTCCATGGGACTGGATCCCCTGAAGCCAGAAGTAATTCACTCTGAGACTCAGCACTAAAGGAAAAAGATGTCTGACTCTCTGGAAAGCTCCCAGCTGAAAGTTTCATTCTAAGAGTTGGGAGCAGGAATTGAACCAGAGAGTAGAGAGGGTGGATATCATCACAATCATAAGTTTAACTGCAAAGACAAATCATTTTGAGAACACCAGAGAAATGTCAACAGTAGCAGCAAGGCACAGCAGTGACTAGGGTTTACACCATATCCTGAAGAATTCTCCTATGGACACGGAGGACAGGCTGAAGATTGTGACTTAGGAGGATGACTTACATGAGGCACATTAGGCAGGCCGGGTGTGAAATGGCCCTCACCACTCAGGGTTTTCATATATGAAGCAGCAAGCTCATATTTTCTAGACACCTGATTTGTTCTTGTCCACTAGATCTTAGAAAATATGGGACAATAATGGCTTTAACGAAATAATTACAGTCCTTTGATATTGCGAATAGGAAACTCACCAAATTCAGATTCATTTTATCTATTCTAGGTAGCAACCTGGGCAAACACCACCAGCAACTTGGCAAAGACAGTATTTGTCAGTAATGTTCATTGAGAAGGCACAGACAAGACAGAAAGGTCCTCCCTACCTTCCACTCTTTCTTGGTGTCAGGCACTAGGGATATGGCTTTCCAATCCTCTGATGTTCCAAAAACAAAAACCAAAGGAAACAAAAAACCCACAACAGTTCAATGAGCATGCATTGAGGAAAAAATGTCTAATGGAAAACTTGCTATTTTTGCTAGAAACAGATACTTCAGGCACGACTCTCGGGTTAACTACAGTGCTCCCTGCCCGTGGAGCGGAGAGTGAAATACAGCATCGTTAAGTGTTACTGACAAGTTGCAAGTCTACACAGAAACAGCAAAAACATCTGCATTCTTAAGAAACCACAGTACTGAGCTTTGAAAACTATGAAGTCTGATTTTTTAAATTTATCAGGTTGGGGGATTCCCCCTTCCTTAGTTAAAAGGGACAAGAAAGAAAGAAAGAAAGAAAGAAAGAAAGAAAGAAAGAAAGAAAGAAAG